>NC_133901.1:65857696-66157696 GCF_964199755.1 Larus michahellis
AAGAAAAGAAAAGAAAAGAAAAGAAAAGAAAAGAAGAAAAAGAGAAAAAGAGAAAAAGAAAAGAAGAAAAAAAGAAAAAGAAAAAGAAAAAGAAAAAGAAAAAGAAAAAGAAAAAGAAAAAGAAAAAGAAAAAGAAAAAGAAAAAGAAAAAGAAAAAGAAAAAGAAAAAGAAAAAGAAAAAGAAAAGTTGGCAGATAGATTTAAATGAGTTGTCTTTCACGGAAATCTTAAATCTTGGTCATTTGTCTACAAATCACAGAATAATTAACCTGCATTACCATTGTCTGAAAAGTCAGATCGAGACTGGGGAGGTGACCCTAAGATTTTCATCAAGCCCTATCGTTTCAGCTATACTCGTACATACAACCGGACGTAGAATGTCCTTGTTATGGACCAAGTTTTATTTTTCCCCACAGCCAATGCCTCTCAGGGATCTCTGGTGCTCTGTTGTTATTAGTTACTACTTGTAAGGCGGTCATGCCCAGGGGCCCCAAATAAATCTCAGCCCCATTGTGCAAGGCTTCATGCAGATAGAGAGAGAGGACGGAACGAGTTCATTTCCTCCCCGAATTCACAATGCTGTGCAAGGGCCTGGTGTGTGAAGGGATGCTTGCAAAACAGTACATTTAAGAGAGATTTTGTCCTTTCAGGGGAGGTGCAACAAGTGGATGCTGATTAACGAGAACATTTTTCATGTAGCTGAAATATAGGTTTGTGTTTAGCAGGTAAGCTTTGCTGGGTGATATACATAAACATATACATGTGTATGTATGCATAGGCAAGGTAGTAGCAGCAGTCCTGGCTGGACATGTTTAATGCTAAATGCTAAATAAAACAAAGTTCTATTTCAAACATTTTTTACATTACAGACATTTTTTAGACAGAATAGGCATAATGGTTCCCATAAAAGGTCTGCTGTGAAATACAGAGAGCAATTATAATTATATTTGCATAGGTGTGTGGGAGTATGTATGACATTTCCCCCCATGTGTTTCGTTATGCTAATGTCTGGGCATAGGCCATAATAATAATAAACATAGAGCTATTGAACTCAATTACACTGTTTGAAGCAGAATATCTGGAGATTAAATATCATATTTGTGTGATAGTCTGGTTTTGTTGTGTTTTGGGGTTTTTTTGCAATGAGGACCTGAACTAAAGCTCGGTAAAGCCAGGGGAATTTTGCTCTACGCGTGTAATATCTTAACAAATGCATTGCAAATCATGCTACCGATAGGCTTTCCCCTATTGAATCAGTTAAATTTGCTTTCACACCTTATGAACACATAGTACCGTTGAAGATCTGGAAATCCAAACAATGAGTCTAATCCTGCGGCAAAATTGTGGTGAGCAGACAAGCCTATCCACACACAGCTCGGTTACTTTAATTGGCGTCTGCTCATCAGCAATAAATAGCAAATTCCAGAACAACATTGGGAAATTCAAATGTTTACCACCGATAAAGTCAACATTTTAATTAGTCTGGCAGTGAAGAAATTGCCTTTCACCTTTGTCATTTATTTTTATCTCCAATAGTCTTAAAAGAAGATATTTTTGTATATTACGTTCTTTCAGGACATAATATACTTCTTGCTGTCATAACTCCAGGGATCTCCGTAGCTTTAGCACACTTACACCTACACTCAGGTGCCACTGGATCAGCAGATGAGGCGTTACCCCTTTTCCCTTCAAATAGTGCTTAAAAATGACTTAGCACATTGTACTTCGCTATGGAGACTGTCTTGTTGCAAATATAACAAATGCAGTTAAAATACAAATACAGGTAAAATACAGTCTTATTACTTTGTATTAGCATGTAGAAGACAAAAAATTGCTTCTCATCAATTGTCATTATTTATATTACTTTTATCTCTATTTGACGATCCTTTGCTCAATGTGAGGTAAGATACCCATTATTGCTATGACTTCCTAAACGCTCTTTTGTCAAAGAAATATTTCTGCCCTAAGTTCTCTTTAAGGCTTGCATGCCCAGCTGGTTACTGCAGTCTGAGCATGGTGCTAAATTGCTATTGAGCTGCAATGCATAAAAGGTTCATCAAAAGGATCCTGTGTTTAATTCACTTGATGTACTATATAACATGGATTCCTACCCAAATAATATTCCGGTATAAGCTTTTGTCCACTTGGAGGGTCGGCTCTTGCCCTCCTTTGCTATCTCTGCATTGCAGAGTCATCCTAAGAGACTTTGTCTTTGGTGGGTGTTCACAGGGTTCAGCTGAAGAGGAAAGAAGTTTGAGCCAAAAAGGCATGGCCTGGAAATCTTCTGCATCAAAGAACTTCTCTCTGTGTTTAACAGCCCTAAGTAGATTTTTTCTTCCATTAATTTGCCTAATTATTTTGATTCAGATTATTGGCTTTTGAATTTACAGGTGCATTTGGCAAACAGCCGTGAGGCATATTTTTTGGATACATGTTTAGCACGGGGGATATGAACTGACACCTTGGGGCTGAACTTCCGCCTGCTTATTTCCAATTAACAGAGAATGTGGTAGTTACTCATAACGATCCATTACATGTAGAAATGTCAAGGAGTTGCTACCAAGAGGTCCTACCGCACATCCAGCACCCTTGGTCACTTTTAAAGGCAAATGAAGGAGAAAAAGAAAACCTCATTATTATGTGCCCAGCTGCTACGTTTCTCTTAGACAGGAGGTTTCTGGCCAGTGTGAGTGACACTCTGTGAGCGGAGAGGAAGATGATCTTCATGAAGACAGGAGGTTCACCAGAAGGTTCTTCTTTCATACAGGTCTCAGTGCTGTGCTAACCACCAGGAGCTTCGAGCACCTTCTTGAAACAAAGTTCACGGCATAATTAACAGCTCTGTGGCTCTTGCGATTATTCTCTGCTAGGGAGGAAATGGCCATACAATTTAAGATGAACTCTGGAAATTTCACCATATATGTACTACTGTGTATTCAGGGGACGTTTAAGAGGCATACACTAAACCCTTAGTCGAAGGTGGTGATCTGTTCTAGTGGGAATCGGCTCCTCCAAGTGAGCCTAAAAAATTATCCTCTTCCCACACAGGTGAGCAGTATCCTTGAAGAACGGGACCATGTCTTTATCTGGAAGCTTTACACTGTCTTTGAAGAAAAGGATTGATGTCTTTGACTTGGTTCAGCTTTCTGTGGGAAGTGGAAGATAAGGTTGTCGTGTTTGTGGTAGTCTACATGGCTAGAAACAGCACTAATTCCACCTTCCCAAGGACTGATGCCCAGATACATTTGTGTTATTCAATGGCATGTGGGTCCCTATATCGTGGTATAATAGATATCACATGGTGTGTTTTATGTGAAATTAAATGTCACAGGCTCATAAGAACTCTAGCAGGTAAAACAGCAAGAGAAAGACAATTTCTCGCTCTCTTATAAGCGGACGACATCACCACACGTTGGTATGAAGTAGGGATGTAGCTCTGCTTCCAAATAGGCTTCATCAGCTCTTGTGTAGGTGTTATGTCCCTCATGTCAGAGCTCTTTATATTCCTCTTCGAGCAAGCATTCTGCAAGACAACTGTTTAAAATAAATATGCCTATCCAGGCAACATCTATTTAAAATAGCAGATCAAGATAATACGTGTTATTCCTTGTAGCTGTTACATTCCCATGCTTTTCTATACCCCTGCTTACTAGCCTGGTGCAGAATACAGAACTCGCTGCTCCTTAATTTTCCTGCATACTTTGCCAGTAATTGCAGCATTGTCTCTTCCAGACACTAAACTGAGCATATTGGCAGGACTCAGCAGTGCTGTTCTGGAGGCCAGTAATAATGAGCATGGGTATCTCACATGTATCATGATTAATCACGTTGTGGTCATTATGAGCTGCCCCTTACAGTTATCAATCTGGACAGTAGATTAATGCAAAGCTTCATTGCCTGTATCATGCCCGTGGCATATGCGAGCCATCTGAACAATGGTGACACATGATTCTTTTCATGAGAAAAAACTGTGAATTAGGAGGAAATACTGTTTGTTCTCCGTCAGCCTTTGGTTTCAGCCTCAGCTGTGTCACTGACTCCCTCTGTAACCACCAGCACCTGAACACTCAAACTCCCACTGCCTTCATTTCACCCTCTCCTGGCAGGGGTATGAGCTTCACCAACTTTGCTTGACCACTCATGAGTATTTTCCATCCCCAAATCTGTTAGCCCATGAGCCTTCACTGCTGGTGCTGAAACTCTTGCAATCCTATTCATTCCCGTAGTCGATACAAGCAAGCTTGAAGGTTTAAACAGCGCAAGAGGAGAAGTTTGCAAAGATGACGTTTTCAGGGTAGTAGACGTGATCTATACTCTTTTCAATACTCAGAGTTTTAATATTGAAGACTCATTATGAATCAAAAGCAAAAAAAAAAAAAAAAAAGCCATACTTTGTGTTAAAACAGCTCAGTTCTTTCCTCTTGAAAGCTTAAGCTGGATCAGACCGAACACAAAGCATGTCTCAAAACACTCATAATCATGGTCTCAAGAAGACAGGAGAAGGTGGTACAGGATAGTCTTGCTGAGCTGAGTCTGTTCCTTAAGTGCCATCTACTAACTGGAATGACATGGGATCAGAAGCCGACCCTTTGCTCTGGAGGGAGATAAACTCTGCCATCATCCCAAGGCTGGTGTGGTATGGTGGCCAGCAGACATGATGAAAATCTTCTTGAAATGACACACTTTGATTTCTTATTGCCGGTTTTACCTTGTTATCAGGTATTTCTCCCACGTGAAAATGGGCAATGTCAATGGAAACCACAAGTACAAACCATAAACAAAATCAAATCCGTTTTGGTAAAGTTTCTCTACCTGAGTGCTTTGGTTATATCCAACAAACATGAGGCTGATCTTCAGGGTGAACAAGGAATTCTTGAACTACAGGTCCTGAAGGTTAACTCATACCATAAAGAGAAATGTAGCCACATTTGCAGCACTTTTTGGATTGAATGTGTAGCTGGAATACTGGAGTTACCTGAAATATAGCAGTATTTCAGATGGACACCTGAAGTAACGGTTCAATTTACTTCATAAAACTTTGTCAGGGAAAATGATAGAAAAGGTAGGCAAAAAATCAGTGCAATTTGGTTCGTTGAAACATGTCGGAGACTGTGGGTCGGTTTAGGGTGACTTCACTTTATGGTGAATATTTTACCTGATGGATTTAAACACACTGGGAGGCTGAGCATCACGATGGCAGGCAACTGTGAACATGGCTAAATGCAAGGTAATGCAAATCATCAATGATTAGCTGTATAGCTCGAACATCTGAAAAGCCCTGAATTTCCAGGAATCTCTGAGGAAAAAGAACCTGCACCAGAAGTCATCAGTGTCTGATTTACTTCAATCTATAGCAGCAGTTGAAAAAAAAAATAGAAAGATTATTTGGATTTATTAAAAAAAGATAAAGCAGAATGCCAAAAACCACCAGGATAACACAGGATTATGCCGTAAATCCACATTAACTCTGTGTTCATTGTTTTTATCCTCTCTTCTCTCATAAGGTATATAGCAGAGTCTGAAAATGTCCAAGAAAAGAGAATGAAAATAATTACAGAGCTGCTAGGATTAATACATAAGGGATGCCAAAGTCTAAAATTACTTTGCTGGGAAGGACAAGATGAAAGTGGAGCTGATTGTGAAAGTCAAAAATCTCAAGCACATAGCACCAGACTATCTTTTTTTTTTTTTATCACGTAATATGAGAACAAACATCAGGTTAAATTAAAAAGCATCAAATTTGGAATGAAAAGTAAATGCCCAGACACATGCCTCATCACCTGTGGGAGCTGCTGTTGCAGGAGGTTACTGAGGCAAATACTTTGGCTTGATTTTAAAGTGAATTGGACGTTGTTGGGATTACCTCATTACACAAGGCTGAAAACAGTGATCAGCGTGATTGAATCTTACACCCCAGGCTGGACACCGATCACAGGAAGGAGCGATGCAGAAGTGCATCCGTTTGGGGTTTTGTTTGTTCTCCTTTGAAGTGTTGGGAGTAGAATATTCTATAATACATCGGAAAGACTGATGGCACTGTGTAGGAAAGGATTAGACTGCCACATTTCAGATAGCAGTTAATAGTAATACTCATTACTACAGAACTTGTGCCTCTGGTAAGAAAAAAAGTAAGAGCGCGCTCAGCGTAAAAGACAAGCCATTTGTCATAGCTGCATCATAGGGGGGGTGGGAAAGCATTGAGTGAAACCATTTTGTGTCCTAGGTGTCCCTAAAAATGTGTGTCGTAGGTGTCTGTGGGAAAGCACGTTTTAGCTCAAGCTTCAGCCTTCATAGGAAAGGCAAAGGTATAAGGATTATTGCCTCCAAAATGTGCTTCTACCAAGCAAATGGACACTTCTCCACCAGTTTTGTGCAAGGTTGGGACTTTGGAGGCAGAAAAGTACAAGACATATCTAATATACCGTGAGGCTAAGGGAACAAGCTGTCTTCTGCTGGCACATTACCCCAGACGTGGAGGACAGCTCAGCAAGGGGTGTTCTGTAAAGCCAAGTCTGTTGAAGTTTGGAGCATCGGCAAATGCTTTGGGATGGTGCTTTGTGTTTCCACAGAGGACAGGCCAGGACAAGAAGGAGAAGAGAAAGAAGACGAAGAAGACAACTTTTGTACTGGTGGACTTTGGTTCTTTTGACAAAGGGATCTACACAATTTGGAAACCAAACTCCTTGGGCAGCTTTATGGTAGAAGGTGCATTTCACCTCCCGGCATAAAAGGAGGATGATTTGTTATGTTTTCAAGTTCCTAGAAGGAAATAATCTATGTAAGAGAAAAAGTCATCCTGGAGTCCGGATCCATGACAGCTGATACCAGCACTCCCTTTGGCATGAAAGGAGCAGCGCTGTGTCCAGCATAGTTGTACTGTCAAGAAGAAATAATTTGGGCAGAAATATGGCAATAGTAGTCTTTTTACCATACCACTCAGTTTCCTACTAATGGATGTAAAGGATTTTAGATATTCTTATTGTTTTACTTATTCATTTAAATAACTTAGAGGTACAAATCTCAATAGTGTTTTTCTAAAGACTGGCATATTCCTAGGGTATTGTTTGGCTATTTCTTTTGCTAGGATGTTTCTACCACCCAATAACACAAGAAAAATGCAGTTATATTAATAGTATCTGGAATTCCCATATCTGTTTGTGCTCCTGATGGATTTGATGCTGTGCAAAAAGACTGAGTATGCTTTAAGGTATTTACAACCTGAACAAGACTAATTGGATAAGAGAAGAAATACAGTTCATTTTATTCTTATAGATGGAAGAAAATGTTTTCTTTTATTTTATAGATGGGAAAAAAAAGAAGTACAGAGAATACTGTGTTTTCCTAGTGGGGCCAGAGGGACTGAATGGGATCCTCAGGGCAGCACTCTAAGACCACCCACCAAGAAAAGAGAAAAAATAATCAGGAAACAGAGGGGTTATCAGCAAGGAAGCTGAATAACTGGCAAGCCCCCATGGTTGCGTTCTAAGGTGTAGAAATGATGCTACCCGCTCTCTGCCTTTTAATATGGCACATACAACACCCACGTGACGCCTGGCCATGAAGGACAAACACTACTTGGCGTGTTTCCAAAGGGCAAGTTCTTGAACCGCTTACCCAGATCCCCACGTACCAGGTGAGAGAAGCAGAGGTCCAGCCGTAACAACCTTTTCCAGTTCAGGAGGATGCCCAGCTCCGAGGACCTATTCTCAGGTCTTCCGCAGAGACACAGTGCTACTGATGTTATTTAAACTGCTTTTGGTTTAGACTCCTGCCAGATTAAAGTCAACTCCAATGACTACTCAGTTAACAACCTACTGCCTGGTTAGTATGAAGCTGTTCCATGCAATTTTTGTCTTAGTTTTGTCTTTTTGTCTGTGACACCTTCATTTCCTCCTCATGAAGAGAAGAACTAGACCTTTCGGTGTCTGTCTCCTTTTATCAGGGGAACTAATTCACCATTGTGTTGGCAGAGCTCCTACTACTGTCAGTGGGAATTATGTACTTCAAATGAAGGAGAATGAGGCCGTAACTGTTTAAGAATTGTGCTATTAAGACAGCACAAATGTGTTTTATTTTTATACAGTGCATTACATATGAAGAGTCAAAATCGCTTTGCAGAGAAAAGGGATAATAGACTGTACTTCACAGAGCTGTTTGGAGAGGTGCTCTGATTCAGAAGGAAAAGGACAAATAACTGTACAGAGGTGAAGAGAGTAGCAGAAAAGCTGGGCCTTCAAGGCAATTAAGCAGCCAGCAAGTTTCCTGAAAGAACAGCCATGGCAAAGGGGAAATGGAGAGATGAGCTACTGAAAAGAACTAAGTGTCAGCTGGGCAACAACATACAGATGTTGCAGAACTTCAGGCCGGAATAACGGAATCACGGAATCACGGAATCTTCAGAGTTGGAAGGGACCTCTAGAGATCATCTAGTCCAACTCCCCTGCTAGAGCAGGATTGCCTAAAGCACATCCCTCAGGACTGCATCCAGGCGGGTCTTGAAAATCTCCAGAGAAGGGGACTCCACAACCTCCCTGGGCAGCCTGTTCCAGTGCTCTGTCACCCTCACCGTAAAGAAGTTTTTCCGTGTATTTGAACGGAACTTCCTATGTTCCAACTTGTGCCCATTGCCCCTTGTCCTGTCACTGGGAACCATTGAAAAGAGCCTGGCTCCGTCCTCCTTAAACCCACCCTTTAGATACTTGTAAACATTAATCAGGTCCCCCCTCAACCTTCTCTTCTCCAGGCTAAAGAGTCCCAGCTCTTTCAGCCTTTGCTCATAAGGGAGGTGCTCCAGTCCCATAATCATCTTGGTTGCCCTACGCTGGACTCGCTCCAACAGTTCCCTGTCCCTCTTGAACTGGGGAGCCCAAAACTGGACACAGTACTCCAGTTGTGGCCTCACCAGTGCAGAGTAGAGGGGGAGAATGACCTCCCTCGACCTACTGGCCACAGTCTTCCCTATGCAGCCCAGGATGCCATTGGCCTTCTTGGCGACAAGGGCACACTGCTGGCTCATGGATAATTTGCTGTCTACTAGGACCCCCAGGTCCTTCTCCTCAGAGCTGCTTCCCGGCATGTCCGCCCCTAACCTCGTGACCTCATGACCTAACCCCTCAGTCCTCCTCCTGCCAAGCACAGGCCACTGCTCAGCCTTGAATTAGGCACCACAGGTCGGTGGCCATTTACATGGAACATATTTTCTCCCTGTTATCTTATGAGTCCGCATGCTTCTGTCATCTCAAGACACAAGATGCATTGGGGAGACCCTGCGTGGCACACGAGGCTGTGTTGCCCCAGTTGTTCCCGTAAAGTCTTTCCAGTTAGGGAAAAGAGCGTCACCCACTTGCCCAAATTTGTTGATAATGTCTTATCGGCAGGTTGCTAATGCGTTAGGCCGAGTGCAATGAAGAGCCACAGGCCATGTCATGGGAAGGCTGCCCGATGCGAAGAGCTGCTTCCTTCTCAGATGGAGTATCAGTTGTTGGCTGCGGGGGAAGGCACGGGCAATGGTCCTTTCAGGCAAACCAATGCCACATCTGGATTTCTTTTCATTTCATTATGTTCCTAACCTTTGCGTACCTCCCTCCCATCCACTTCCTTTTTAATGGGATCCATCCGGTAGCCTGCAATCTGATGGGAATAAAAGGGACGCGTTCTTGCGTTGCAGCCATTTCTGTTCCCGCAGCTTGTGCGGAGGGATATGAGCCTGCTTCCAAGTAGCTCTGGTCCTGCCAGTAGTGTGGCAGGCCCAGCACCCTGCTTGGTCTGGGGTCAGAAGCCCTGGGGGCGTCAGGGAAAAACCCTGTGGTGCTGAGTTTGCTATATCTGGCTACCTGACATGGGTCTACGTAAGCTGCAGCCGATGAAGTTGCTAAAATATAGATGAGCCCAAAGGCTGTCTCTTCCTCTAGGAGGAGGTCTCCAGAGGCTCTGGAAACACGGTATGTGCTGCATCTCCCAGCCTGCCTTCCACCCCACCGCCTCCCAGGCAGTTCCCTGCTGCTCTGCACGGCTGGGTGCTAACGCTCCTGCCTCAGCGGGGGCTCTTCCGCTGCGTTTGCAGCCCTGCCGGCAGCAGGGCAGGTGGGCCATGCCCAGCAGGCAGCCCCCACCCCTCCAAAGGAGTTTTCAGAGCAGATGAAGTGTCCAAACCAAACAACCCAACCCTAAAAGCCTGTCATAGAAAGGGCTGCGCTTGGGCATCTCAAGCATCTCTCTCACATTGCACCGCGTTCGAAAGCTCAGCTCGCTTGGTTTAATGCGCTGGGATGATTTTGCTGCTACACCTTCACCTGGAGCTCAGGCATCTGGGATAGCAGGGCTCACCCTCAGAAATGCTAAGAAATGTTTGCACAGAGTTGCTGTTTGATTAATTTGATCCCTAGGGTGTGCGGAAAATTCAGAGAAACATATTTTGCCTAAGTAGATTTGTGATCAGTAATGTCTTCCAGCTTTATTTCTTCCATAGAAACAAACTTTTGGCATTTTCTATTACCAAATCCCTGTCCAAGCACTGACTCACTGCATTTTGTTTTTGCAGATGTGAGATGGAGCATGGGCAGGTGAAATGACGTCCCTAAAGTGGGATATTGAACTCGTAGAAGTGCTGGAGCGGAGCCTTGCCGGGCTTTGCTGCCCAGTTCCGTGTTGGTAGCACTTCTGTCCTGAAGCCCCAGGTAAAACCGGTCAAACAATATAGACTGGCAACATTTGAAATAACTAATGCGAATCGTTAAAAAATATTTGTTAGATGTTGGGACTTCCCTTTCCACCCTCTTTTAAAATATTTTAATATAACGTCCAGCAAGAATCCTCTTCCGCTATATACAAAATTTAAAGTCCACTATTGAAATGAACTGCAAATAAAACATTCAAAGAGTTCCAATGCAGCAATGCACTTAAGTACGTGTTTATCTTTAAACACATCTGGAGCCCCATTGACTTTGACAGGACTACTCATATGCTTAAAGATAAGCCTGCTTTTGTTGGATTATGGCCCCGAGGATGTAAGTGCTGGGGGAATCATTTTCATGCTCTCCAGAAAGGGCTTTAAATCACTTTTGTTTAAGGAGAGCTAACTGGTTGGATGTAAACATACCTAACAAACCAATAGATCAAGATTAACTTTTATGCTGAGCCACTTGACACTTCTCTAGAAATTACTTACTGTTGAAGTTTGGTTCTTAAAGAAAATAATGATCCAATTATTTTTTAAATGAAACAGAGCTGTAGGAAAACCTTGATACCTCCGCGTGGGAATTTTATTTGAAAAAAAAAAAAAAAAAAAAGGGGAGAAGAGAGACACAGCAGTGTTAAAGGGAATGCAGTGTGCACGTCTGAAGGGCAGGAGAGTTAGGTGGATTATTAGATTTCAGCACTTGAAAGGAGAAGCACTGTGGTACATAATAGGACTTTGACAGATCGTCTGCTGTTGGTTTTGCTGTTTTGCTGGTGATGCTCTGAGACTGACAAAACAGACGGGCAGCAGGGAAACGTGGCCCTAAAAAATAACAGTTGGCTCTAATACCATATCTTTCATTTGTGGGTGTTTAAGAGTCTAATCCAAAGTCCTTGAAATCAATGGAAATGCTCTCATTGACTTCGAGGAGCTTCGCCTCAGGCCCTGCACCGCTCATTTTGCCAGGCTACGCAGGCACTCAGGTCTGCTCCCACCTGCGGATCCGGCAAGGTCAGCCCCGAGCATCCCCTGGGAAAGCGCGCAGGCAGCGGGGCTGGGATCCTACCCCTGTCTTTGACATACACACCCCTGCACTTGAGGAAAAAAAAAATGGAAACGTGACTTCTGTCCCAGAGTCCCTGCGTGTTTTCACTTCTTCCTGGTCCGCTGCCGGCTGTGGGGACTCTGCCGCGCCGGTGTGGTCCCCAGGAGCAAGGCAGCAACGCTGCCTCCAGCCTCTCCATCACCCCCCGCGGTCCCCGTGTGTGTCACTGCTGCCCGGGGCACCGCGGGGTCTCAGGACTGCATTGCAGGTGCAGCCCATGCACTTCA
Organism: Larus michahellis; assembly: GCF_964199755.1. Classification (NCBI taxonomy): domain Eukaryota; kingdom Metazoa; phylum Chordata; class Aves; order Charadriiformes; family Laridae; genus Larus; species Larus michahellis. The sequence continues at coordinate 65,869,707 of NC_133901.1, forward strand.
ACTAAAACTCCTTCCCAATGGTGCTTGAAATCATAATAATAAAGAGCAATTGTTGGTGGTGTGGTTTGTTTTTTTTTTTTTTTTAAAGTAAAACCCAGAATTGCTAATACTTCATGAAAACATTGCTTTTTAAGCATTGCCACCTCTGTTCTGTGCCTTGTCGGAGTCCAGGTCAGACAAGCAATGGGAAATGCAAGATAAGAAAGCCCTACCATCTAGGCCGAGCACGGCAATATAACGTCGCTTCAGCGGTAATGACAATGGAGAAGGAACAGAATGCTGTCAAGGGATAATGGTGTCCTGCTGGCAGCTAAATACGAAAGCCAAAGCAAAGACATTTATAAAATAAACAAGCATCAGGGAAGATGAGACATTTATTACAGCGCAGGAAATAGTGATCTTTAACAATGGTCCATTCCAGTTTCTCTCATTGTTATAGAAATAAAGTGGTGTAAATGAATGCTTTGCCTCATGTATGTTTTATGTTTCTCAGGCAATTACAGAGCTGTGTTCGGTTCAGTCCAGGGGAGGGAATTGCGCGTCACCTGATGGGAGCGCAGTTTATGGGGGCAAGCAGGCCAGGAAGAGGCATGCTCGTTTCGTGCCTAAATCTGTGTAGTGTTCTGACCCTCAATGGAAGCCATGGGCTGGGCCACATCCCACCGATGTGTGACGTAAGCGGCTTCCCATGACGACAGGAAGACGCGCTGCAGCATGGTGACAGCATTTTGGGGGCAGAGGCCGGCTGAGCAGCTTCTCCACCCCACTCCTGCACGTCAGGATGCTGTGGCTGCTTCTCCCGATGGTGCTGGCTTTAGCATTTAGCAACCGCAGGGAATAAAATCACCCCCAGAAAATATCTGGTTTTACCCCCAGTTAGAGTCCTCCGTGTCTCTGTTTTATCAGCTGCTGGAGGGACACACACAGGGGTTACAGTGAGGATGGAGGAGGAGACAGGAGATCCCTAAGTCAGGAGGAGTTTGCCAAGGAGAGGGTAAGGGGGACAATACCCTAAGTCAGAGGGTAAAATTACATTGAGACTGTGACATAAAATGCACTCCCCGACATAAAAAGCTCCCTTATGCTGCCATAGCAAGCATTTATTCTCTGTGGGGTACCAGCTCTACATAAATGTTTCATAAAGCAAACAGCAGTGAATGCAGATTGGGGCCAAATCAAAGAAATATTCCGATTTCTCCTATGACTTCAGAGAGAAAAATCTGCAAGAAAGATTACGCTTCTTGCCACCAATGTGCCAAACGGGGGGAAAAAAAGAGCAAGAATTTGGACATAATTAAGTAGTCAAGTTCCTGTCTGGAATGTGGCCCAAGCTGAACCTGCGCTCTTTTATTAACCTTCTGTAGGGGGGAAAAAAAAAAAAAGACATTAAAAACATGGTAGGGTCGTGGTGACAGGTGTACAGATGAAGAAGAGAGAACACATATTTAAGTTGTCAGAGGGATGTTTGACTTAAAGCTATGGGATAAAATAAAACCTAACGAAAGAACATGCAGTTGACCATCAGAAAACATTTTCCAGCAACCCTTTTAAAAACATTTCCTCTCATTTCTGAGCTATCCTGGTGGTATAACAACCTCCCAAGACTGCAGAGTAGTTCTCATGGATTGTTTTTAAATTTAAAGCTGGACTGAAAAATGTAAGAAAATACTACTGAACGAGGATAGATTAGATAGCATAATAGACCATTTTCCTCTCTAATTTCCATTAAGGTGATTAGTTGGAATGTTGCTTGCAGCATATTAGTGAAAAAACACTGGAAACACAGTCATATAGTGGATCCAATATCTCAAAATAATGTTTGTAGTAATAACAGTGATATAAAAATCCATCTCAGGTATTTTATAACTCTAATTAGCGCCTGAGTGAATCACAATCCTTAATGTATGCCTCTTGCAGCACTCTCCAGGAAAAGAGATTCGTATCAACTCTTTAAAAGAAAAGGAGCAGATATAAACAGGGATTTGGTTGTCTGGTGTGCAAGGGCAATCAGGAAAATTAATCTGAATTAACTGAAGCATGAATTTAATTTGGATCCTTCTGCCAAGTTACATTTTGCACATAATCCTCATTCAGAAGGAAAGTGTCTTCCATTGAGTGCAGAGTATTTGGCTCTCGCCGCATACCTGTTGACATCGATATCCATTACCAGTTTAGAATGGATTAGTTGCACTGTCCAGGGACTATTAAATAGAGAATTTGTTTGCATTTTTTTCTACACTCACGGTTTGACGGGCAAGCTGCCAAGCATTTTAGAATTAACTACACAAAAACATCACCTCCTCTACAGTGGGGAAAAAGGAATTGGCAGGGTTCGGTTTGGTTATTCAGGGGAAGCGTAACTCACATGGTATAACTAGGATGGCACAATTAGTATAGCACAAACGGACCACGGGTCAGAGCAAAGGGCCATATAGCCCCCCAAAAACCATGTTGGTTTGGTATGTTAAATAGATAATGGATAGAAAAAAAAATTACTAACAGTCTTGGGAAGACGGGAAGAGGCAGTGCTTACAAATAACTTATTTAAGACAACGCTTCTGCCACATAAACCCTGCCAGTTTACCTTCCCCCGTGTCGCACACTCGTTCCGGTGCTCCCTCCTCAGCGTGGCAGAAGCATCTCTTCCTCTCCCCGCGTCCTGCTGCATCAGGCACCAGCCAGGGTTGGAGGGTTATTTTTAAGAAAGTGGTGGTTCACTGGGAAAATGGTGTTCGACGTTTAGTGTTTCTGGTGTTATTTTAAACTGAGGGGAAAGAAAATAATCCCCCCAAAACCCCAAACCAACCAAAACCAACAAAAAACCACCCCCAAAACAAAACCCAAAGGGGTTAATTGAAAAAAGAAGGAGGGGAAAGCAAACAAAAACCTCCCCCAGACCGCGCGCTTAGCGGGGATCAGGCCGGGAAAGGCGATGCCCTGCGGGACCCTCCCTCCCTCCCACGCGTGTCAGCCCGTGTCCCCGCACGCTGTCCGGGCGGCTGGGGGTGTCCCCCCCTACCCGCCGCCCCGACGGCACCCTCCGGCATCGGTCCCACGGGCCGTGCGTGGGGCGGCCGCTGCGCGGGGGCGGAGCGGGCACCGACGGTTCCTCCCCCCCCAATCCCCCCCGGCTTCCCTGCCCTCCCAACGGCCGCCCCCGGGCGCTCCGCCCGCCCTGTGCTCCCCGTTCCCACGCGCGGCCGCCCCACGCGTGTCACCCCCCCCGTCCCCGTCCCTCTGTGAACGCGGGGCAGCGGGGGGGGGACGGCGATCTGCGCTCCTGCCCCTCCGAAGGGGGAATGGCGGGTCCCACCGGCCCCAGCGCGGCCGCGGGGAGCCTCCGCCGGGATTCCCTGGCCCCGGTGCCCGGCACCCGGGCGCGTCCCCCGCCCGACAGTCCCGGGAGCAGCCGGCAGGCGCCGGGCTGAGAACCAACACCCACCCCCGGCCCCGTCCCAGCCCGCCTCCCCCGGCCCGGATGCTCCCGGGGCGGGCGGGGAGCCGCGGAGGTTTCTATTCAGGACACAGACACAATGGGGATACAAAACCCGTTTCTTTTCTCTTTTTTTTTTTTTTTTTTCGTGCGTGCCAGCTCCCACGGTGGAGCGGGATTAGGGCTGCGAGTCCCCTGCACACACGGTGATGGGCTCACGCCTCTCCCCGGCCAGGCTCGCCCCCTAGCACACACGGTGACGGGCTCATGCCTCTCCCCGGCCGGGCTGGCCCGCAGCCCGGGGTCCCTCACTGGCCCGCGGCGCGGCCAGAAGCAGCCCGAGGACAGGGAGGAACGCAAGTCACAGCACCTTGGAAAAAGCCTGGGTTTGGGTTTTGTTCAGCTGAGGGGAATCTAGGAAAGAAAAGATAAACATCAGACTGAGTTCGTAATTTTTCCTTTATCCCGTAATAGAGTAAGAGTAAAAAGCATGTGTGTTTGTTTTTTTTTTACGACAGAAAAAGAAGAAAAAGAAGAAAAAAAGAAAACAGCGCGGGAAAGGAGGCAAATGCAGAAAAGAAGAAATACTGCTTTAACGTGCTCTTTGGAATCCGAAACGAATTAATTTATCTTGAGTAAACACAATTTTGGAGAGATTTGCGAACCTCCACAACACATTTTATTGACTCAATAATGTGCCTCGCACGTGGAAGCACAACTGGAATCGTTTCAGGTGACGGTAGTCTGAAAGTATTGCCTCGCATCTAAAAACCCACCTTGATATTAAACAGCTTAGAAGCACTGAACAGTTTAACGGAAGTATTTTTTTGTTTGTTTGTTTGTTTTAATAAACTGAGACATTTGACAGGTCACTAGTTGCTTTAAAATCTCTCCCCGTATCTCCGGTCGAATTTTACCTTCATTGGGAGACGATTTTGCGAGATTTGTTTTTGCCTTTTTGCGCAGACAATGTCAGGGGTTGTTTCTATAAATTAAAAAAAAAAACACTGAAATACTATTTTTTTTTCACCATTTTATTCGTAAAATTGTTTTCTTCTCTGTCGTCGACGGTCTTTGGGTACCACCGCAGCCCAGGGAGCGCGCAGGGGATGACCGAGCGGAATAACAGAGTATCTTTCGGGTAAAAGAAGGAAAGCTCGAATAGAGTAAATCAAACCGCGCCATCAGATGTTGCAGATATTTTATTTGTGCCAATTCAAGATATCGATCGTGCCGGCCCGAGGGCGGCGGGGCGCGGCGGGGATGCTCCGCTGCCGGGCGGGAGCGCGGCCCCGCAGCCCGGGGGCTTCTCCGGCGGCTGGGCCGGCCGGTCCCCAGCACCGGCTGGTGCCTGGAAACGGCCTTTTGCTTCCAGGCTCTCAGTCCGGAGCTTCGCCGACCTTACTTCTTATTTTACGGGTGGTTTGGAAGCCCAGATTAAAGCGTTCATTCCGCTCCCCAGAGGCGCTGGACCGCAGCCTCTCCCCAAACCCGGCTCCGTGACTCCATCCACGGGGCGGGCAGTCGTTACAACGAGAGGACCGGCGATCGGACACCCACAGCAGCGCCCCCCCCCACGCAGGACCTGGCCCGGCGCTGTGATTTCCCTCTTCCCCGCGCCGCCGCCCGTGGAGCCGCCGCTTCTCAGCCAGCGGCTGACGGCCGGGGAGGAGGGGGAGCACGGCCAAGGGCGAGGGGGTTGGCTTTGATTTATTTATTTTCTTTTCTCCCCAGGCTCGGGCAAGCCTCCTCGGGTTTGCGGGCCCGGCCGGGCACACGTCGGGGCCGGGCCGCGGGTGCCCTGGCTGCGCGGGGGGAGCATCCCCCGGTGCCCGTGTCTCCAGGGCCGCCTGCGGCTCTGCCCTTCTCCTCGAACACCCCTCGGTAAAACCGGCAGCAACGCCGAGAGGCAGCAAACCCACCCCTGAGCCCTTTTCCAGCCGTCTCAGCTGGAAAACTCAAACCGGAGGACCCAAACCGGGGAGCCCCGGCCCTTGCAGCTCGGTCCCTGAGCCGCACCACCGCCGGGGCTGCCCGGAGGCTCAGGGTTCTCCCCCTCGGGGTGTGCTTACACCAGGCAGCGGCCCCGTCCAAGGCTCCCCGGCTCCGCGGGGGTGCCGGGCGAGAGCTGCGGAGCCGGCACCTTCCTCGTTTTCCCGTTCACACGTCTCCATCACCGCCCCCCCCCTCCCCCCCGCCGCAGGGGTGACAGTCTTGCTGCTACTACCTGCTCTCACCCTCTCTGCTTCCCTCGATGTCCCACCGAGCCCTGGTCGCCCCCGGCCGGTGGCCGCTCGCCCCACAACGCCGCAGCCGCAGCCGGGCTGGCGATGGGCCCCTCGGCGGCGGCTGCGGGCTTGGGGGCGGCATCGGCACTTTCCCCCTCGTGGGGAGCTGGTGGGGGCAGATGGTAGTACGGCATCCCCCGGGGTTACATCCCCCTCTGGTCTTCAGGGATCCTTTGAGACCTGCTTGCTCGGGCACGGCGGTGGGTTTTTATTTCGGCCGTGTGAGTGCATCTCCCTGGGGCAGAGCGAGGGTCCTTCCCTCACCTCTCAGGTCGGCATCTGCAGGTCTCTAGTTGCTGAGAGTGCCTAAACGCAGGAAGAGCCTCTTTCTTCCCATTAAATGTGCACAGGGGTGGGGGAAGCAGGTTCTTCCAGGAGGGATGAAGACTGCGGATCCCAGCGATCCAGCAGTCAGTTCCTTGGGTAAAGCAGAGCCTTTATGCCCCAGCCAACCCTCACCCCCAGCAATCTGGGTACCACCCCGCACTCTGCCCCGACCAGAGAGGTGGATTTTCTCCCTTATTCCTTGTAGCAGAAGCAGCCCCCTTCCCCCTCCTCCAGCCAGCCTCGGTGTTTCCCTGGCATGGACCCTAGGCTCAAAAGTTTTGCTCCTGTTAAAGTCAAGGACATCTGAGAAGTGGAAAGTTTCCTTCATACCTCTGTGGGGGAACTGGCGAGATTCAGTGACATCTTGGAGGAGAGATGGAGCCCTCCTGTCCCCACTCAAGAGGACATGGAGCTGCAAGCACAGCCACGGGCAGGCCTTTCCTGCGGCTGTGCTCCCCCAACCCACCCATTGGGCTTTGCAGGGAAACAGCAGTTTTCCTCCCAGGAGGGAGCACCACCGTGCCTTGCACATCTCAGTGTGGATATGTGTGTGGGGGAGAGTTCAGCCCTCCAAATAACTCCCCCCTCTGTCCCCAAACCTGCCCCATTCCCATCCCAGTCGTTGGGATGTCCTGGTGTTTTCCAGTCCTTATACTCCTTTTTCCACATTTGCCCAGGCCAAGCCTGCGAGCTCGGATGCTCTTTGGAGGGGAGGAGGCAGGCTTCACCCCCCTGGACCCCAGTGACTCTCTTTGTTGGGCCCATGGGAAAGGATCAGTGAGGAAGGGTGGTACCTGCTGTGGCTGCCCATTGCTTGGACATCTGTATCCCAAGTCCCCATCAGAGTTCTCCCAGGCAGGGACCTCAGCGGAAAATCTCTCAGAGACTTTCACTTTATTCCCTACCAGGAGGGGCAGCTCACTCCTTTCCTTCCCCAATGGACTGGGAGTGACAGGGATGAAAGGAGGAATTGGGCTTATTCCCCATCCCCCCACCTGTCAAAACATCTGCATCCCTTCCCAGCCCTTCCCACTATCGCGACATAGTGCGATGCTTCACTGCCTGGAGCTGTGCCTGGCTCTGGGAGGAGCCCTCTGGGGTTTAGTGGCAATCTGGACTGTGCACCTGGAGATTTCCATGCCCAGCAGTCAAGCCACTGTGGGCTGCCTCACCGAGTCCATGAAAAACCTGGCTGGTGCCGAAGGAAAGCCTGTGCCAGGTATTTGCGAGCAGTCTGAGCACACAAGCGTGCTGGAGCTTAAAAGAAGGCTTGGAAGGAAAAATAATGTTGAGATGGGAGCATGGTTTATGGACCAGGCAATCATTCACCACAGTGATTTCTTACTGTGAACCCCTTTTAGAGGTGAGGGAGGATGCTGCAGGCACATGAACAGAGACTTCCAGCCATCCGAAATGCGGCTGTTCCTGGGAACTGCTGCTGCTCACACTGCTTGGCTCAGGCACCTCTGCTTTCCTTGCATTTCAACATTCATAGAGACAGAGGAAAGAAAAGGGCTTGGGAGGGCATGGAGTTTCGTCATGGCCATCACAGATGACTGCCTCATTGATACTTTATATGAAGTCACTGTATGTGGATTCAACCAACCCTACGGCACACACAAAACCACCTTCTCACATGGGGCGACCAACCAGAACTCTCTTGTAAAGAGGCCAAAATGCAGAAAACATTTCAGGAACAGAGGAGAAGGGACCAAAGGAATTGCCAGTGTAAGAGGGAATTGTTAAGGTGCCATTCCCAGAAGAGCTTGGGTAACCGCCCGAAGAGCAGAGAAACCAAACCCAACTGCCTTTCCCTCCTCCCAAAAAGCCCATGAATCCTTCCCAGTTTTACCTAAGGGAAAATTTCTTCCTGACCCCAGCTCTGGTGAGTCCATAGGCACCAAGGCATTATGTGAAATGCATCGGTCATGGCTGTTCTTGGTGTTATCCACGCTGTTAAGCGCTCATTCCTAAACGTATCCGAAGGAATACAGTCGAGGAAAAGAGAGCTTGATCGGGAGCAAGCTAACCTCCACCTGCTCTATTAGGCAAACTGGTATTTTTTTTTACCAAGCATCAACAGGTTAAGAAATAAAATGCGTATCAGTGCAGGCTTTAGAGAACTGTATTTAGATTTACAAACAACATTGTAACTGGATCAACAGGCTATAATTAGAATTTAATAATCCAAGTGGAGGAGTAATACACCCGCTGCTTGAAAAATTGGAGCCTTTCTTTTGCAGTTCTGAACGTTCAGCTCTGCAGATTGGACTCCAACTTGCTTGACACAATTACTGTCCTAGTGAGGCAAACATGTTACAAATAAGAACAATAAGATCAACAATAGTCTAAGTCTAATACCATAAACAAAGGGAATAACCAGAACACCTCCTGCCCCAGCGCAATCTGCACAACTGAGACAACCAATTAGTGTGGTTATTGGGAAAAAATGTGCAAGAAAGTGTTGTATTTTATGGACTCCTGAAAAGACTTTAAGGCTGGCAAATATGTTAAAGGCAATCCCGTCAGACGCATCGATGACTATTAGATACAGTCTTTGTATTTATGTCCAAAGTCCACCTGAGCCAGGGGTGACACTCAGCAGAATTGATGAAGGGGAAAAATAAGACCTGCGTAAACCAGATTCCCCTCACGTTACCTTCAAAGTATTTAGTATGAGGTGTGTAATTAAACAAAAGGCTAATCCAAGGGATTCAACACACAGGTGCCGAAATGGATACAGTCCCTGGGAAGTGCTGGTGTCACAACTGGCAGGACGCGGGCACAAAGCAGGCCCCCGGCAAAGCTCCTGCCAGGGACTGACTGCTGCATGTTGCAGCTCAGGCCACTTTCCAGTCCCAGACATTAAAAGGAGACGTTTTCTCTCATTTTGCATGCTAAGCACATGTCGAAAGAGATTGCCCACTCCTTCCAGCCTTTGGCCAAGCTGGAGGAAGGCAGCGTCGCTTCCCAGCAGAGATGCCGTGGCGCTGCCGTTCGTGACATTTGGGGTTTTCTGACTGCATTTGGGATCTCTTTTAGATGAATGAAATAGCAGCTCAAGGGAAAAGGAGTACAAGCAGCTCCGATCCCTGAGCGAGGGGAGGAACTGCAGAAAGGAAAGTACTTAGAAAAAGTTTTCATCCCCCATACTTTCTGCCACAATGACAGATATATTTTCCCATGTTGCTGAAAACAGGCTGAGAGTCCTATTTTAAAACCCATGCCAAAATCCAAAGAGTAGTTCTGGAGGTATTACAGCTGCCTGAAAATAAACCGTGCGCTATTAGCTTTCATTTCCCCTAGGCTTCTTTCCACAGCACAGGATCTGGCCTGGCCAGAATGTGATTGGCAGGGACACCCTACGTCAAAAATTCAGTCGAGACGATGTGATCAGCTAATCTTTAATGAAACCCCTGACAGTATACATTCTCCAGTATATGTTCCCCAGTCTATTTTAAAATTGTAACTTGATTTCTTTACGTGCACTGACTCATATTTGTTTTCTGTAAGCGCTTGGAGATTGCCATGAAAATAATGACATTGGAAAGTGTTTAAAGAGACTTCAAGGTGAAAGTCTATGTGTATCCTATTAGCCAGAGGTGAGTAACACAGACGTGGTACGGGGATGGATGAATGCCACCCACTGGGAGGGCTCTGAACCCTTCAAGTGTGTCAGAAACACCCGTGCTGTCCCTGGGTGCTGGTACGTGCCCTCATCCCGCTGTACTGGTGGAAGATGTGTAAAAATCAACTGATGTAAAGAGACCCAATTCCTTGTTGAGGGTGTTTCTGAAGAAATTCATGTGTGTTGCTTATCCCAGAAAGTACCTGGGACATCATAGAGTTTTAAACAGGCCCAGGAGCTGGCATTTTAGTTGGGAGCACGTGAGTTTGAGGAGACCAGCTGAGCCTGTTTAGCTCCTGCCTCCTGGGGCAGCCGGGATTGTGATGTGTCTTTGAGGAGACAGCCGTGGTCCCACTCACGTACCTTGTAGTGGAGATCCCTTCGAGCTCATCGTCATGCGCAGAGCCGAAATCCTCCCCCTCAAAGATGCCCCAGGTTTCACTGTCAGGGGTACCTGGGCAGGACGCGCCGCAGCAGTGTGTTACAGCAGCTGCCAGCTCCTTTCCCTGCTGAAGCAGAAGCAGGAGAAGGGAAGAGGCACTAACGCAGGGCCCTCTGTGCGAGAGGAAGGCAGCTCAGGGGAGCACCCTGCATGACAGAGGGGAGAGCTGGTGAGGAGGATGTGAGAGCTGTGAGAGCTCTTAAGCCAGGCAAGGGGAGGCAGAGCTTGTCTAGGCTATCATGATATCTGTGTCCTGCTTTCATCTTGGATGGGCCTGGAGATCAGACAGGAGTGAGTGAGATCCAGATGAGAGTCAGGGGAGAGATTAATGTTATTTCAGGTTCTTGGTTCCTGGTTTTTATGGTTAAAAAGACACTCCTCGAACTAGCAGGATGGCTGGAGGCTGGCCAGGGGGAAAGCCGGCAAGTATTTGCCGTAGTTACGCTTGCAAAACGTAATTACTCTGGAGATGTCCTTTCTTGATCTCTCTCCCTTGCAAAACCTGGGGCTGCTCTTTTGGTGTTGTGTTACAAACAAGAGCTCCCAAAAAGAAGCCAAGGTGCCCAGCGATGCAATGGCAAGCACATATGCGGCACAGTGCCTCCAGTGTACCTGATAAGCATTTCGGGTTGCTGTCTGTGTTGTTGCTACGGTTCACAGCAGCAGGAGATCAAGTCCCCCGGAACATGCATCTGGTTAACTCACCCATTGTCAGATCTTTAAGTATTAACCCATAAGGCAACAAGTAAGGGGAGGCTGCACATGATTATGTGTATGTTTTTGTGCATTTGGTGCTAGAAATTCACTGGCAAATTGGTAGGAGCCCACTGCTGCATTTGCTGACTTGCTTTACAAAGAAGGACTTTTACATAAAGTCACAATGGTTGAACATGTGTCTGGATGCAAAGACACGCTACAGCTACTGAGCGACCTGGGTGTCGGCTGCCAAAACCTCCCCGCAAAGATGCTGGCCCGCCCTCACCCCAGCCCGGCTTCCTGACTCCCCCCACGCTCGCACTTTGGAGTAGATGATGATTTGGGGCTACCCAAGGCCTCGGCGGGGCGGGGCGGGGCGAGGCGGGGGGATGCTCAGCATCCTCCGGGGGCTGCGGGCGGGGAGGGCCCGGCGCTGCTCGGCGCCCGGGGGGGGCGGCGGGTCCCCGCACCCGGACGGGCTCCCGGCCCGTGGGCTTTGAGCCCCCTCTTGCGGCAACTCGCCGCTATTTGGGACCGGCTTCTCTCCCCGGCGCCCGGCGCCGCTCCCGGGGCCGTTCCCGGAGCGGGTATCCCATCTCCCCGCTCCCCCTCCCGGAGCAGGTATCCCACTTCTCCGCTCCCAGGAGCTGTTGCTTGGCTGACGTGCCGTTTCCTCCGCAAACTCCAAGAAAACCTGGAAACCTCCTGGAAACCGATTTTGAAGGTGGATACAGCACACCACCAGCCAACCCCAGCCTGGAGGCAGGTTTTCTCAGCAGATGCCTCCTCTCGATGAACTCCGGTTTCTTTCAAGGGCTTGGAAGTACTTGAAATGTTTTCCTTGTCACAGAGATACCATCTTTGGCTCAGGAAGTCCATGAACTGCAAATTGCTTGAGGCTAAAAGACTGTTCTGGGAAAATATCACTCCTCGCTTGCCCTGTTCTCGTACCCTTTCCTAAGCAACTGCTGATGGGAACAGGGGAGGAGGGGGGATGCCGGGCTCGGTGGATCTTGCTCCTGCCCTCTTGTAGCTGCTGTCTTGCCACTTTGGGCAGGACTGACAGCACCGGCAGATGTGCTGTTTTGGAACTGCTTTTCAATAGGGTTCTGTGAATAGAGGCATTTGTTGCCAAGGTGCATCTCTTCACACATTTTATTTTTTTTTGGCTGTGAATCCAGCACTCTGGCTACGCCACAGTTCACTCCCTTCTGGGATCCAGTGCAACTGTTTGCAGAAATTTGCTGTAAACCTTGCAAAGTGGGAATACACATACAGAGGTGAGAGTGTCTTAAACTGGCTTTCTTCTTCAGGAAGCCACAGGCTTCCTCTCAAAGCAGCCAGATGTGCACTGAAGTCTCAGTAGCTCAGCTTCTTACATGTCCTATCCTTATACCTCCTCGCAAGGCCACCCTACACTTGCTGTTCATCAGAACCTGCTTTCTGTTGCTTGCAATAGGGAAGTTCAACCAGGTTTTGCTTTTTCCAGCACAGTAGGGCCATACAGTCAAATTATTCATTCTTAGCAGGGTCAGTGCTTGCTTGTATGAATATCCTGTGTATGTGTGACGTAGAACACACACTCAGCTGAATCGGTGCATGCCCCGGACTTGCTCTGAGGAAATTTGTCTGGGAGTGGTTTGCTGTTGCATGAACAATTGGGATGTCCTGTTCCTGACTGACCTCTTTTCTGAGGGCCACTTGGTGGTGGTGGTGACCACAACCTCAACCTGGTCCCCCTGGACCTTCCTTCAGGGGTGTCTTACGGTGATGGGAGGAATGGCACAGTCCCAGGAAAAGAAGGTGACCAGCGGTACTCCCAAGGAGAAGCAAGCTGTGTAGTTGTGTTTTTTCCAGAAGCGTGATCACAGCTTCAACATTCAGGCTGAAATTCTCCATGTCATATACCTGCTGCAGAACTTTCTTTAGATAACTAGACCTAAAGGTAAAATAAATACTGCATAGGTGTTCACAAAGCGAACATTTCATACCCGTTTTGTACAGTACCCAGTTTGGGTACTGAGTGAGGCTGTGGGCCTGAGGAAGATATGGAATGACTTCTTGTAAATCAAAGACATTAACTCCATGCAAATATATAAGGGGTTGTCTAGGTCACAGCCTTAACACAGCCTTTATATTTTTGAGTATTCAACTTCGCCATCTTAAACGAGTCTTTAACATAGAGTATAATTTTGCCCTAGGCTGTGATTTCGCACTGAAATATTGAATGTTGTATGTGTTGCACATTTCTCCTACAAGACAGCAGAGAGCAGCAAGTTCTGGGACAGGGAAAGTAAGAGAGAAGCCAAGGAGGAAACAGGAGGATGGTTTGAGTGATGAGTTTACGGCTAGAATATCTGCAGTGCCTTATTAAAGAAAAAAACCTAATTCTGCTTTCATATCCATTAAACTGGGTTACATGAGCTTAAATGAGAGCAGAGTCTGACCAAATTCTGCTACAAATCAGCTATATAAAAGCATTAAGTTGAATGCTTAATTGGTATAAATGGCATATTTCTGCTATTAGTGTTGGACTGAAAACAACCTCAGTCTCAAATTAATGAACAAAAAATTGCGATCATTTCAAAAGGGTGAAAAAGGTCCAAAACTACAAAGGGCACTTCCCAAGATAATTTACTTTTACTTACGTAAACATCTGACCGCAAGGAAGGAGAGTGGTTCTCTGTCCTGCTGGAACAAAATTTCAGGAAGGAAATTTCAGGTTATTCTTTGGCAACCCTCTTTCTCCACATTTGGAAACAAAGCTCAGTTAGCTCCAAAGCTCCTGGTTTTAAGCTGCCTCCTCCAGACTGCAACACTGGGCAGGTTTCAACAAATCCGTCATTCAGTTTGGAAATATTTTTGAAAACATTGACCTGTAGCAAACCCTGGCAGCTCTCTAGTTCCTGCCCAGGGCAACTGGTAGAGGAATCAGTAAATGCAAAGAAATCAGTTATTTGCCTGAGAGCAGTATTTGGAAAAATCACATCAGCAGGTAACACACCAGAAATTACTGTGTACCATCTAAGCACTTAGGAGAGGATCTCGTCCGCTCTGGATGAAAGATGGTTTTGGGCAGCCCAGGTCTCGGCAGTTCAGAGGTTGGGTTTGCAGAGTTGCAGCAGCTTGCACTGAACAGTCGGATCCAGGGTCTGGGCTCCAGCATCAGGGAGCGACCAGCTGGGGGTGAGGACTATGGAAGAGGATCTTCTCCTCCTATCCAGGTGCAGTGTGAGATTCAGGTGGAACCACCGCACACCTGACGTGCTCTGCTTGGGTGACAGAGAAAAGGAGGCAGATGCTCCACGATGGGACTCAGTGCTGCCACCATGGGTCTCCAGCACGGACTTGGCCTTTTTTGACCATTGCTGCGAGCAGGCACCCAGGCCATGACATGAGTTCCCTCCATGGGCAGAGGGGTGGAGGGACAGGGGCCTCCTGTCCTCCCCTGTCCTCTGGATGGGGCACAATGATCACAGCCACTGGCACTCAGAGTACTGTAAGCCTCATTGTGTCCAGAGATGCTGCCCTGCCTCCAAGGTTTGTTGGCAAAGGAGGGTTAGCCTAGGGTTGTTAGGAGATACCAGCTACAGCTGAGTGGGTAGTGGGAGTATGAATTTATGGGTAAAATAAGGGAAAGCTGTAGTTTGTATCGCATCACTTTTCACGTGAAACAAAAGACACATAGGTGTCTAGCGATCCTGGCCCCCACAGCCACCGATGCTGCCCAAGTGTCCAGTGTCACCTGATGCTGCCCAGTGGTGGCCCTGGTTCATGGAGCCAGCACTGCCCCCCTGCCCCACCTGCGAAACGGGGGCTCAGGCCATGCAGAGCCAAGGGGGAGAGCACACAGCTCCCTTTTATGCTTTTGGGGTCTGAATGCAGGTTGTGATACTCCCTCCGTATGTTTCCCACTTCTGCGCAGCCATTCCAACCGCAAGTGCCCCGTCACAAATGCTTGCAGCTGCAGGAGTCACGTTCAGAAAAAAATGCAGATCCTTCCTGTTTGGCCCCAGATTTTAGGATTGCCACTCTCTGAGCCCCTCTTCGGGTCTTTAACAACAGACCTTGTGATTTTTCCCCCCCCCCCATCTTGTACCTAATTGGCTTTTTTCCTTGTAATTCCCTTTTTCCGTGCACCTCTGAGAAAAATTTGACTCAGTCTTCTCTGTAGTCATCTTCAAGTGGTTAAAGGCAGCAATTAGATCATCCATAAAACTTCTAAACCCCCCTGGTTTCTCCAGGGCGTCTTCATTTGTTGTATGCTCCAGACACCTAAACATCTAAGCAGACCTTCACTGGACTCCCTCCAGGTTGTTGATAAGACATTACGTCCATCCCAATTTAATGAGTTGTAACAAACAAGGCAATTGTAATTAAATGTAATTATTTTTTTTCTACAGTGTGTTCTTAGAGACTGGCCTATGATTTGACTGATACGTTTTTGTACACGCACCATGAACGACTGCTAAATCGAGCAGCTAGACAGTAACTGCTCATCAACAAGTAAAGCACCTGAAGACTAGCTAGAAAATATGAGTAAGAAATTGTATCTGACCCCAAAATACAGCATTTATGGCAGCTGTGTATAGAAAAAGAGATCGACGAGTCAGAAATACTCCCAAATATGATCCAATAAAATCCCTACCGAGGGTCCTTTCTCTCAAGAGCACGAGTAAGGAGATGCTAGTGCTGAGGCAGTGTGAATGGTCTCTATCTCAAGAAACACTTGCTTAGATGGCCAAAAATAATTTAAATATGAGCACTTTTATTGAAACACTCTAGTAAAAAGCAAGGATTATGGCTCTCCACCTTTTCCTGTGTGTGATAGCCAGCAAGGAGCTTGGCTTTGGGAGAGAGGCAACTGGGGCTTTCTGTAACACCACAGCAGGAGCCATGGGATCGGGGGATGCACTTCCCATGGGTGCCCCCACTGAGGGATAACCAATGCCACTGAGGGGGCAGGCATTAAAATACCCCAGTTACCTAGTGCCAGCTCCCCTCCTCGAGCACTATGCTCTTGTTAGACCTAGCTGTTGCCTACAGCCGAAGAGTCTGTGAATCCATAGCCTTTGCAGGGCAGTTATTTTGGAAGTGGCCTTTAACAGTGTTGTGGTATACGCCAGCAAGATTTACTGAAAGCATAATTACTCATTACCCTGACCAATGGTACTGAAGCCAAAGTATTGACTTGTTGAACTCTACAGCAGTGATAAATCCTTTCCCCAACTCAGGCTGTTCCCTTCCTGAAGGCTGCTGGCGAAGGCCCCGACAGAAGAAATATCCAGTCACAACACTGAATAATGTGTTAAAAGATCATCCCATGCAGCTGGCTGAAATGCTTGCCCTAGAACAGACCCCCATCACGTTACACCTGCAGATCAGCTTCTCTGGCTGATGAACCACACCTTAATTAGCTCAGAGGCGCAGCACAGAGCAAGAGCACAAAGGCCATCGCCTCATTTCAACATGTCATGGGACCCAGTTGCATGCAAGCTTAGAAGCACAACTTAACTGCTTCAGTTAAGACCAGACGAGGGTCCCCTCAATAAAATATTGCTGCCATAACTACATTGGCAAGATGCGTCCAAACCAAAAGTCATGCCCCATCTCTTAGGATATGGTGTAACCAGTTGTCTTTGGCTGCCTGGCAGGACTCAAGAAATAACCCTCCTTGAATTTATATTCATCCTGCAGTTGAGCTGCTCCACCCGTATATCCCAAATTCCCAAGTGACCGTGGAGAAGGTCAATGCCATTTAGATGGCTTTTTGCACGCAGCCTGGGCGTCGGGCAGCAGCAGCGAGTGTCGCTGGTGATGGGCAGCCTGGGTGCCAGGCAGTCTCGGCAAGAGCCCGCAATCCCTGGGTGCAACGTGGTCTTCATGAATCTGCTGGGTTCATTACACATGGGGCCTGTGGCCCAGATGACTCATTCAGAAGTGCTACAAGGTTTTTCTTTTTTCTTGAGAAGAGTGGGAAAAAAAAGACTTAATTCCACACTCAATTTTTATAAGAAATTCCTCAGAAAAGGGGGGTAATTTTGCATGCATTGCTTTCTAACCCAAAACATTTTGCAGAAGGCACTTTCATAATGCAGTCTTACTCTTCGACGCCGGCAGGATCATGTCACCGAGGAATTGTGGCTTAAACTAATTAAACATGTGAAGCTACGCTTGAGGGGTCTGGAGCTTGAAAGAGTGTTCCTCGCTAAGGTGGCAAAATGTTGTTTACTGAATGGCTGAAAAGCACTTAAGAGCTATTCCCATGACTGCTAAAAACATTTAAAGGGCCAGCATTACAAAGGGTAGCTAATTAATGGTGTGTTAGCTGAAATGGGTGGAACAGAGTTTGAAAAGTTCACTTATGCCTGCTCAGAGCTGAAGGAAATCAGCAGAACTGAAAGAAATTTGAAGACAAGTGTCAACTCGATGATGTCCCAAGGCACACCCATCTGTGAAAGTATCTTCCACCCCTTGAATCCGCAATGACTAATGAGTGGTAGGATAATGGAGTTAAAACTGTTCTAAGAGTACTTCACATAAGAGGAGAAGGGAAATTACTTAGAGTGTCATTAGGAAAATTGGGATGAAAAAAAGTGATGGAAAATTTAGCCTGATGTTCAAGAAACTGTAAGCCACTGACATTAGCCCACGACCGGTCCGATTGCCAGTGATGGGAAGCAGAAAGAGGTGTCTCATTGTCATCATCCTACAGACTCCTGCCTGTGGTTTATAAAGTGCCATGGATGGCTGAGGGTAGAAAATACTGTAAGCAGTGTCCTTTGGGCATTAATAGTCCTTAATGACCTCGGAGCTGTTCCAAATACAGGTTTGACCTCAATGTTATCAGTAATATTTGGCCAGTGCTACAGCCTGCAAAGCGTGACTGCTTATCTGTGTTCTGTTTAACTGACCATGTATATGACATTGGAAATAAGATCGGTAGATATATATTTTTTTTTATTAGTATTTCACACGCAGAGAATTGAGAGGGTCTATGGCACCCACAGACACAGTCTCGGACACATGCTGGTGGATATTTACAGCTAAAAGCTTCTTCCTGTATTTCAGGGTTTAGATTCCCCTTTTTTAAACTGCTTATGTACATACAGTGCCACTTTAATAATAACAAAGAACAAACATCATTTTTTTAAAGAGCAAAGTAGACTTGCATCTTGAATCTAAGGGGTTTTTTTGCCAGTTCAAATAGTGTAAAATTGCTCCGTTGACAAGAATCATCATGCTTAGCTTTTATGCAGCATATAATCTCACATGCTTGAATGTTAATTAAATTCCAAAGAAGCAGTTTTCCGATCTCTCCACAGGGAGCTTGTTTGCCTTAAAATGAAACTACTGGGCTGAGATGGTCTCCACTATACTAGCATTACGTTCACTACATTAACTCAGTAAAGACTTTGGCATAAGACATGTAGCTGAACCTCGGTAATCCCCTTTGCTTATCTGGAAACCCAGGGCTCCTGCACCGTGTCTCATTTGCGGCGGGGGTCTTACGCTGGTGACTCATTGCAATATTAACCTTTCCATTTGTTACGACACCCTGAAGCGTTATCACAGCATTCAAAGGCGTCGCGCAAATAAATGAGCAACGTACACATTGCTGGGAGGTGACGGTGGCCGGGCTTTGTTTGCAAAGCCTTCCCAGCGTTCGTTAAGAATTGTTGCACTGCATCTGTCAGCGTTTGATTTTACTTCCCTGTGACCCTTTAGCAAGGGGCTGGAGGAGTGTTGTCTGTCCAGAAGCAGCCTCCTCTCCCAGTCCCAAATGTATTCTCGCTTAGCGCATGGCTGAGATAGCAGAAGGAGCAGAAGGAGGGAGAAGCGCCCACCACAGAGCTCTGCTGCGTTGGAAACTCATGGTTTGCAGTAACCAAACCTCCAAGCGTGCTCGTGTCCCTGGCTCCTGTGGGCACATGAAGCCCTGGGAGAGAGAAAATGTTGAGGTTAAAAGTTCCCTAAGGAGAATGGGGTAATACTTCTCCCATTTGGGAGAATATTTCTCCCATTTGGGTGTGTGCCAGAGGGGGCAGCTCTGCCTCTTCTAGACTATTGCGGGTTGCTCAGGTTTGGGGCAGGGGTGAAAGAAGAGGGACAAGTGAAGTATTTCTACCCAGGCAATGATTTGGGGGTGGGGGAAGAGAGGATGAAGAAGCGGCTGGTTAGCTTGAGACTGGTCCTACTCTTTAATCACCAGGCTAAAAAGCCTCCCATCGAAGGTGTTTTCTGGCTATGTGACTTCATCCGTGCTAAAAAAGAGGAGGAACAGAGACTAATACCCAAGCCTTGCATGCTGCTGGGGCATATGAAAAGTGTTTGCCTCTCTAAATGAAATGATGGGACCACTTGCTTGGCTTTGGCGAGAACAAAGAATGGAATAGGAAATGCACCTATTCAGGGTGAGAGTCCTGGACATCTTTGAATCCACTTAGCATTACGTGCAGTGTCAGGATGCTAGTCCTGAGTGCTCTCAAATATTCCCAGAGGTTACAAGCTCAAGCACTTGACTCAAGCGAAAGCTGAGACTTTTAAAAATGGATACAAAGCAAGCTAAACCTTCCCCTGGGGTATCCAATAGACCCTACGCAGCCAATTAGTGCATTTCTCTCTCCATCCCAGCAGCGTGAGGTGCAAGGGGACAGCGGGAAGAACGGGAGGTATCAGGGGATCTCGTGCTCCAGGGGAATATGGTTGGGGTCGGGAGGAGAAATACAGCTGCAGGGAGCTTGAAAAGCATGTGTTGCTCATCCGGCGGGATACGTATGCTCCGAACAAATGTCATCTGTCTGTGTTGGGGCTGGGCTTGGGCCAGCACCGCTCCTGGGCCCCACTGCGGGCTGAAATCCCACAGGGACAGGTCTCAAGAGCCTGAGGGATGGGAGGGGTAGGGGTAAGCGTCGTGGGTGGGAGGTGGAGAGAGTCCTTCAAAAGTGCTCGTGGGCACTGCTACTGAAACCTCACTGACACCCTTCCTCACCAGGTGGGGGGTCCTTATGTCTGGGGGTCACATATAACATTTACACGGCCTCGAGATTGCTTTCTTAATACAATTACTGCTGCTACTTGTTCTTTGTTTTGGGGTGGGTTTTTTTCGCTTGGGGTTGATATCACCTTTATACGGAAACACTTTCTTGGGGAGCTTAGCTATAAGAATGCATTCTGGAAATACTTTCCAGGGTGCGTATGCTAGAGCAATCGATCAAATCCTCCACCATCCTTAACACCCAATCTTGAACTGAACGTTGTTAATACTCATTGTCATGAGTATTAAATGATTAAGATTAACATTTTAATTAAACGACTAAGATTAAAATCTTAGTCCTGTGTCAAACAACTTTCCAATCAGAACCAATGCCCGATGCAAATAAAAGCAAACAGTTTAGTGTTGCAATTCTTTTTTATAAGCACTTGCCATCTTTCAAGTCGCTTTGGTTTTGTTCTGAAAAGAAGGCGTTACACCACTGAATGTTTGTCAGTACGGTATGCTGAATCCAACGGTGTTTCAGAGAAGAAAGGTAAACACAGCAGGTCTTTAACAACATGGTACACGACTCGATGCAGGAAGAGTTTCATTGATTATTGAAAAACCTCTCACTGCCCAAATAATGACCTTCTTTGTAATCCAGGAACATCAGTTAAAGTAGGAATTCTAACATGTGTATATCTGTACTCGAATAATTAAACCTTGCAGCTGTGGTCATAAACTTTCCTTTCAAGAAGCACCTTCAGAGCACTCACATTTGCCCTAATCAAAGGAATGGAAGTTAGGAAAAGTGCGGGTTTGCTGTCCATTAACATGAATAGGAAATGTGTATTGCAAAAATCTCTCTCAAAGTGAGTACCAGTAACTCAATTTGGAATAACTTGTGGTTAGTGGGATTTGCTTTTAAGCAACCAAGTTCAAATATGTAATACAGCAATAGTGGGAATTGGTTTAGATTAAGCAAATAATGTAAAAATCATTTCTGGATATATTTTTATTGAATTTTCTCATTGTCACAAGCTCAGAGCTTGATGTTGCAAATGGCTGAGAAGCTCCTGGGAATTGCTAAATACTTTGCAGTTCCTACCGTGTATAGGAGGAGGCTGAGAAGGTTTCAAAGCACTTTGGAGGAAAGAGGCTTATATCAGAGATGTTGATGAAAAAATCTGCAGGACACATTGCGTCAGAATTACCATACTGGGCAGTGAAAATCTGGTTTAGAGCAGAAATGTGAGTATATTGCCACAGAGATAGGGTCTATTTGGCCCAGTGCTCCGTTTCACTTTTCCAGCTGCAAACTATTTTCAATTCGGGGGTTACCGAACTCTGTGTGGTTCGTAGTCAGTCTTAATGATTGCTCTAAACACCTCTCTATTCTCTTCTTTAATGTATGTAAACCCAACAACCTTCGGCAAAGAATTTTTCATCTCCATGAGAAAACATCCTGGTTTATTTGTTTTGAAGCAGATTTCTGCTTGCTTCACTTGATGGTCCCCAGTTCAGGTTCCAGAAAAGACTACAAACAGTTGATCCCTCACCTGCTCTCCAGACCACCCATGAATTTGAAGGCTGCTGTTATACACTGTTATTTTTTTCCCCTGGCCAAAGGCACTACTTGGCCATTCCTCGTGGGAAAGCTGCCTGTACCTTCAGTCACCCTTGTTGCTGTTTGGAATTTTCACAGTTTTAATACGTGCCATCTGAGGGCAGGGTGCCAGAACCCCTCTGACTGCTCCAGGTATGTGCCATCCGTGCATTCGTACAGTAGAACGCTTCACTCTTCCAGCTGCCCCTTTGACCTGTCCCTGTCCCTTGCTACTCTGGTAAGGACACCAAACCTAAGTACCTGATCTCTAAGTACAACCTCTCAGGAAGTTCTCTTGCTTTTGATTAACTATGAACACCAGCAGTTTTCAACCCTGTGTTTCAGGTCAATGGGGAAAAAAAAAATGGAGACTGGCTGCAATAAGAGAATTTATAAATCTGTTGTCAAAAAGCACTATTGAGTCAATGAGGCAGATAACCGGAAAAGTAGCAAGCACACAGGCTTATTTTTGTCTTAGCCCTGAAAGCCTCTTTCCATAGTGAAAGCTTCCGTATTGATGAACATATGAGATCTTGTATCCAATTTGCAGAGGGTTTGACCCGGAAGAAACCACTGTAACCACGTGGGATTTCTTCTTCACAGTATGGACATTTTGCTTGCATACAGCTCAGTAGGTCTTGGCTACACCAGGCTGTTTCAATTTTTAATGAAAGACTCCTAGAAATGAAATATTAAATACCTCTTTCTGTAAAGTCCAACTCCCCGTATTACCACTACTATCATTCTAAAGGGCAGCAATACTGCTCATTGCTCAAAGTGTTTGAGAGTGACGGATGCAAATGGAAGATTTTATTTCTAAAGTTGGATATGGTTTGCAAAGATCGCTAGCCTTGAACTGAATCCTGCAGTTCTTACTTACTAAGGCCAGTGGGAGTTTCAATTAATAAGAAGATTTTAATCAAATGAGAACTGGGCAAAACCTTGTTGACTCTTTTCTGAGAAAAATCCTTTAAAATTCAAAAGACACCCCCCTCCCCCAAAGATTACATGGTGTATGTATAGAGAGTGATTCTTTAAGCCACCAGAAAAAGTAAGTAATTCTTCTACCGTCTGCCCAGAGGTGACAACAATTAGTGCCAATCCCTTCTTTTGGTTAATTTTAAATCTCCCTGTTCATTTCTGAGAGAAATCTTTAAAGAAACCCATCCCTTACAGCGTGCATTTTCCCTCCTGGGAGCTGGGAATGTTTCTGCTGTATCAATGGGAAACTGTAGTCGAGAACAAGAAAATTTAAACATGAGTTGACTCCAATGGAAACCCACAGAAGCTGGTAATTTGTGTGTGTGTTACAGCACAGGCTGATCAATGGTAATTCAGGGATAGAGTGGCGTGTTGTCAACTGAGAAATATTTCAAGGCTTGATTAGTTGTGCTTCTTTTCCATTGGGACTGTAGTGCAATCTTCACTTATAAAGACATGTGATCTGAAAGCCTGAGGCAGAACAGTCCTCCTTTTCACAGGAGAAGCTTTTCCAGGAGGCAAAAGATTTTACATCCTCGTCCTTGCTTCTAAAAGCTGTGTCTTCTCCACAGAATTAAAAAAAAAAAAAAAGAAAAAAAAAAAGAAAAAAGCGAGTTTAGGATGGCATCAACAGCACAGCCTCTGCGAGGTAAAAGGGCATGTAAAAAAATATTTTGGGCAGTGTTTCCTCATGCCTGCTTCATTCTGTCTCTTGTGATCTATGCTTTTCTTGGGGCTCTCATGTTTTCCCACATTGAAGGTAACCGGAAGGTCAATTTAAGTGAAGAATATAGAAAATTTCTGCAGAGTCTGTGGCACATCTCCAGAAATTTATCAGGTATGTACTGGAATTTCAGAATTACTTAATTGTATAGGGGAGTTTCTCATTCTCTTGCTTTTTGAATGAGATTTTTGGCTTTTGAAGACATTCTTCAAAATACTAACAGCTGAACCTGCAAACAGGATTTTCCCTCTGCTTAGCTAATGACTGCTGTCGTTTGCTTTGCCTTCCTTAGCTGTGATTTTGACTGCTAGCTTCCCTGGTCCCTGTGTTCCTGCCTGAAAAGGCTTTTCCTGAGGCGCCTGTGTTCTCCCTTTTGCCCAAGTTACCTCAGATTCCTTAAAGAGCAGCTGAGATTCCCGCGGTATTTCCCTCTGATTGCTGAGGAGTGAATCCTCCGTTCCCAGCCCTGAGGCTCCCTACCAGCCCGCTGGCGATGGGATGCTCGGATGGAGGTGCAGAGCTGTGCCCCAGACCCAGTGGTGTCGATGGAAGGGGAAATAGAGGGAAGGAAAAGGGGTAGAAATTCTCCTGGATCTGTGTCGGGGCTTGTACGTGGGCTTGGACTTTCACTCAGGTGGCTGTGATGCGTTTGGGACGAGCATCCCTGTAGGTAATGTCCTTTGAAGCAGGGTTCAGCCACAGGGAGGAGGAACGAGGGGTGCAGGCTCCGGGATGCACAGCGGGGCGCTGGGCAGTGCCACCCGAGTGCTTCACATCGGTCACCTACTGAGGACCCCACATTTCCAGTGTCTTTGGCTCAAAAGAAGACTAATCTCCTGAACTAAACAGGACATTCAGGCTGAAAGCTGAATATTCAATTTTCTTTATGCTTATTTTCATGTTATATTTTGACTTTGTTGGAGCGTAGCTTGTTTATTTGTTTCTTGTTTCTTTATTCACCAAAGCCCCTGGATCCACCTTATTTGTGGTTGGGTTTTTTTTGGGGGGGGAGGGAGGAGGGTGAGGTGAATATTTTTATCTTCTAAAAGAGTACAAGCAAATCCTCAGCTGGAGTAAACTTCACTGGAATAACAGTTTGGCAGCCCCCTGAGCGGTGGTCTGCAAACACTCACCATATCCCCTGTTACTGTAACAGATAACATGACAGAAAATGAGGAGATATTTAAGGATAAAATCCATAAACTGCTCAACACGGCTGAACGGGACTGGTTTGTCAATCCAAAAGATATATGGACTTTCTTTGGCTCTCTCTTTTTCTGCTGCACAGTATTCACAACCGTGGGTAAGTTCAGAGGTAAAGTAACCCCCTGCAGAATTAATTGCTACTGCTGCTTTCTCTAATGTAGTACTTCCAGGGAATTAAAAAAACCAAACAAACCCCAAACAAACAAACCTAAAAACCAAATCCCCTTGAATTTTTCTCCTGAGTATTGACAATGGGTCTGCAAGGGGTTCTGCAAACACAGATTGCAGAGATGCAGCTGAGTCACAGAACCAAGTCAGAATTTAGTAGCTAGTGATGGCACACGCTAATTAGCTGCATCATTACATGCATACTATAACATCTGCCCACGTACAATATGTACACAAAACTATTATATTAAAGTAAAAAGAAAGCTCAATTTGTCAGTCAAACCTTATCCTTCCCACTATTGTGTTATGTTGGGTAATGTTTTCTTCCCTGGAAGAGGTAATTTATTATGCATATATTGTGTCTTAATTGATTCCCTGTTATTTATAACAGGGCTTTGTAAACCTATGGCTCTGTAATTAGCCATGCTGTTGTTGTTCGCACTTCTCTGAGATAACAGCAAACAGCGACGTTTAAGTCACACCTCTGAAATCTTTCATTCTGACTTCATATTTCAAAAGAGGACCTAGATCAAATATAAACATCTGCTCTGGTTTTGGCTCCCTCTGCATCGCTGGATACAACTCCTCACGCTCATTCCCAAAGCTACTTTTATCCCTTTGCTAACATTTCTCAAATGCTGACAAGTACAGACACTGACTATCTCAATTTGTCAGAATCAAAGCTGGATGGGAAATAGTCCCCCAGCATTGTATCAAGTTGCAAAGACGTTTCTCCCCTGCATTAGGATACGCTCAGGATCCCAGCATTGGATGTGCATCTTGATGCAAAAGAAAAAAACAAAAAAGAACTTTTTCCTATCCAAGGAACAACGTGAGAGTTAAATGCATTAACTTGGAGCAGGTGGGAGACCCCTGTGTGCCATCTAAGTCACAGCAGAGGCTTGAACCCCGGACTCCGATGTCTTAGGTGACTGTTCAAACTCAGCTTCCCGCAGCCCCTGAGCCCGAAGACAGTCATTTAGGTTGTCAGAGGCACATACTGGAGATGCAGACCTCAATCCTCACCCCAGTGAATTATTTCCTAGCACAAAAACAACAGGTAGGAGCGCTTGAAAGAGGGTGTTTGATCAGAAAGCTTTGAGGTCAGCAAACTGATGAAAAAACATATTGTTGAAACCTTCTCGCCTGAGTATACTTACCCATCTCCATTGCCAGGGGTCTTTACGCATGTCCCCATGCACGCTGACCCAACATACTTATTTCTAAACTGCCATTATTTTTGGCCTTCAAAGCACTAAGAATTAGCACAGCCTCCTCAGGTTTTCGAGCTGAGTTTTGGGACCAGTAGGAAGCCTGGAATATTCGTTGCTAATAGGGGAGGTGGCTATTTCCCTTGTGTGGGTTTGTTATTGGCAGTATTGGGAGCTGAAAAATCACTTCAGGTGAGAGTCACCTGAGATACCTGTAATGATCTAGGAGAAGTGAGGCATCTAGCCTGAAGATCGGTGGTCTGAAGTGCCATCTCTTCACTGCCCACCGAGGCTGCCCAATGGCTCCCACCCAGGCTAGATTTCTGGATAGCTAAATTTAACCTCAAGATAATTTTTAACCCTTGAAACTGCACAGCGTATTTTTAAGGCATGGAAACTGAGAAAAAAAAATAATAACAGAAGATCACTCTATACAATATCTACAATAACTAGCGTTCCCCACTTGCTTCAGCAGTAACAATTAGCATTCACAAGTAGTCAGTGGGGAACAGAGCGACAGAGAATAAATGGTTGGTCGGTGCCTCACAGCGAAGGAGGGACCAAGGTGGTTGGATTCAAACCAAAGATTAGGGCAGCCATTAGTGAAAACAAACGTGAATGGCCAAAGAAAATGAAGGAAACCACACCTCAGCATACGAGGTAATCCTCTTACCGGCTAAGTGCCTAGCCTGGAAGGTGATCTAGAAAAGAACAATTTTTCTGAAGGGAAAGAAGAAATACTTTATGTCTTTTTGGAGGATGAGAAGAAAAATTGTTGTCAAAATTTAATACAGTTAATAGAACGCTGAAGTTTTCTCCCACTGTAATGGAAAAGCACTAACATACAACTTAAGTTTCATATCCAATATGTTAGAGGAAGGAAATATAAATACTCAAATTGAATTTAGGGAAAGGGCATATCTTCTGCTACCATTTTATGTATCACAAAGGCCATGCGTCTGGTAGTACTTCCCTATTTGTTGTAATTGATATTTGTAGGCTTTAGTACTCTAGAATAAACATGCATTTCCTCATGTGATAGACATATGCTTCCTCACTTGATCCTTTGTTTTTTTTAAGAGACTGAAAACTATGAAGTCAGTACAAACACAATATCAATACAACATATGCCATTAGATCTGATGAACGAGGGACAATTTTGCATCCGGTTTTTAGCTTACCATTTGTCACGAGTAGCTTTGGGGAAGAAGTGAAGTTTGAGGTGTGGGTGTCATCGTCCCAATCTGATCCCCAGATGCTGTCCCATTTTCAAAGTTCAGACCATCATCCAGATCTGAATTTTCCCGGAGCTCAGGGAGTTTTGTTCCCAGAAATCCCTCAGTGGTACTGCAGGGTCCTGGAGGCTGGCCAGGAGGCGGTCCCCCAGCTCCTCACGCACAGTCCATTAGCTTCTCCCAGCATCAGCTCTTGTGTCTCTGAGCTCAGCCCTCAGCTCGACCTCCCTGCGGAGGGACCCATGGGCCCAAAGACTTCTCTTGCTGTCTTGCCTTCTGGTTCTTCCTTAACCCAGATGCCCCGGTCAGGAAATCTTCCCGATCAAGTCTTCCAGCAGGACACAGGCTGCACGCCGGTCTTGGACTGGCCCAAACCTTTTGCGTCTCCTCCCTATGGCCTCTTGCTGTCAAGCAGTTAAGTCAAAGTGCTGATAAGGTGCAGAAAAGGTAGGAAGAGTTAATTCAACAGAAGTAGTAAACTCCAAGTACTTGAAGAGGTAGGACGTCTGCATTAGTAACCAGCATTTGAGGCTCAGAAATTTGAAGAGCTTCAAAGCAAAGCCAAAAGAACAGTATGTTCCAGACTAAAAATTGACTTTTAAAATTGACAGCAATAAAAAGCTCAGAGGAAGTGAATATCTCATAAATCACAATGTTCTCTCTCTCTCTCCCTTTCCCTTCTCTTCCTCTTTCTGTTTTTGTTCAAGGTTATGGTAATACCTACCCTGTGACACGGACCGGAAAATATCTCTGTATGTTGTATGCTTTATTTGGCATCCCTCTGATGTTCTTGGTCCTGACAGACATGGGAGACATCCTTGCGACTGTCTTATCCAAGTCTTACAATGAATTCAAAAAACTACAGTCAAAAATTCTAGCCTCTAAACTCTGCTCTGGATCCACATGTAACAAAGGGAATGAACTGAAATCCAGAGCACAGACTAAAGTAGTCATCAATGAGCCCTTGACTATTATGGAATTGATAAAAAGTCAGGCAGGTGTTAAAAGGAAGCAGATCAAATACCGCAATGCCGAAATTTTTGAGATGTTAATTGCCAGAGAAAATGAACACACAAAACCAGAAAGAAGTAAAAGTATTGAGAGATGGAGTTCATGTCCTGAACTTGCCAGGGGAAAGACAATGTGTAGAGTAATTGAGAATTTTGACAAAATTGGGAAACAGTTAGAAAAATTTGATGTGCCCATTGTGTTAATGGTGCTAGTTATCTTTGTGTACATCTCCTGTGCAGCTGCTATTCTTCCAAACTGGGAAACCAGGTTGGATTTTCAGGAAGCCTTTTATTTCTGCTTTATCACCCTGACAACTATTGGATTTGGAGATACGCAACTGGAACACCCCAAGTTTTTCTTGTTTTTTTCCCTCTATATTATTATTGGCATGGAAATTGTCTTCATTGCTTTTAAGCTGGGCCAGGACCGCTTAATCGGTTTGTATAAAAAGGTGATTTCGTTTTGTGGGGAGAAAAAGATGCCATCAAAGAAGGTATATCCAAAATAAGAGCAGTCCTTTCTCCTTCACTTGCAAGCACTGGCCACTGCAACGAGATGAAACTGTCCCTGTGATTTTCTTCTCCCTGCCTTGGGCTGGCAAGAGGCATATTTTATTCGGAATTCCTGTGAGAATCTGCTGTAAAATGGCTGAACACCTCAGGAGACACTTGGTGTAGGCATCTCCAGGGGCTACTTTCCAACCGGGTGCCATCTCCTAAATAATTAAAGAAGATGACGCATGATGAAAAAGCAGAAGGCTCTCCCTGCCAGCGCTCCCGAGGCATCTTTTGCAAATATCCGACCTTCAGCAGCTTTTCTGTCCTCTCTCCCAGAGCAAACCAATGTAGGACCTTTTTTTTTTCAGCACTTGCCCAAGCAAGGGCCAGATCGCTGTCTCGTCCTGCCACCTTGCCAGCAGCCAGGGACAGCGCGATCGTGGCTGTTGGTACTGAACGGCGACAGCATGCTACTGTAATGCCATTCATCGTCGGAGAGACCTGGGGAGCAGAAGTATGAACCCTGCTGCTCTTCCATCATGGCTATGCGTATCGCAAGCGTTGCTATTTTGTGCAGGCCAGAGGCATTTTAAAATTAAAGATAGGACACCAAATTTTCACCCCTTTCTCTGTCCCCTCTCCAGAAATCAGTCAGAAAATTGTTCATCTCTTCAGGGCTGAAACCACTCCTTCTCCACCACCATTTCTTGTACCTGTACTCAGCCCAGACTCAATATGCGTCTTGTGGTCTCCAGCTATAGAAGTGCTTATGAAAAGTTCTGCTCTTGAGATGGCCACGTGGGGGAAGGCACGCAGCAAACCTTCAGCCGTGGAATGAAGCTCCATCTCTTTGCTGTTAAAGAAGCACAATGCTCTGGGACACTGATCCCAGAAGTCCTAATCCACGTTTTACCCTGCACGGGCTGCTTGACTTCTGGGGATTCCTTGACCCACTCAGAGAAACTAAAGCCTACCTGTTTCACTGGGATGGGGTGAGGATCCTGTAGTTATATACTTGTGGAGCACATTAATATGTGAATAATGCTGTTTCTTCAAAATTTTGCTTATATCATTCATAATCTGAATCAAGCTACCAATGATAGATAATTTTTTCTGCCAAAAAAAATCTACGCACTTTATAAAAGAAACCACTGACTTTAATTAACCGTTTCTTAACTTGTAAATTGTATGCATGCCTGCTGAATGTGAACGCACCCCTAGATATTAAAGCGTGCTTGATTATGATGGAATGTACATTATTCTCCATAGCAAATTTGCCAGTTGAAGCTGAGATTTTCAGAATATTTACTTGGCATCTTACCTCTGTTACATTCCATGTACAGGGTAACGTGTATTCAGTCCTTATTAATAATTAGCTGTGACTAAGCAGTGATGATTTGCAAAGTATATAATGAATGATGGTGTATAGAAAAGTGCTTTATAAGAATTACAATAAAGAATACAGCAGCTGGAAGGAACTCCGGTTAACTTTTTCATATTTGCCGTGACTTTGGCTTCACATCCAAAGTCCCCCCCCTCATTCAGAATACTCTCATATTGCTTTATTTTATGTCTTTGGATTAAAATCAGTGTAGAGCTTTGGACCCAGGCCAAAGTTTTCAGAAATCAATGAAAAGACTACGATGATTTAATGGGCTTTGGATCAGAGAACCGCACTTCCTGCTCCTCAGGGTTTTTCCTTGTGGTACATCTAAAACTGCCAGCATTAGTAAGAGCTGGTCGTTAGAACATTTATCTTGTTTCTCTCATATCAGTGAGATCTCATTTACGGAGAGGGATTCATCCTGAATTCAGTCCTCTCTAGATTTCTCATTGGCGTAGTGCCTTGATACCTTCACATTTACTTTATGAGCGCAGGGAATTTTGTCTGGACTTGCAATAAGGATTCTGCACCAAATCATTCTAGTTATGGCCAAGGGATGGCAGTAAACAGCTTTCCTTCATATAGAACCTGTCAGTTACGGTGGATAAAAATGTATTTTATAGAAGAAGAGAAAACAAATCACATCACCATGACCCTCTATAAAACGACAGTGCACCTGCCTCTTGAATACAATGCACAGCTCTGGTCCTTCACCTCCCAAAGGATATAGTGAAATCGGAAAAAGTTTATAGGCCAAGGAAAAGGATGAACAAAGATAGGGAACAACTTCCATATGAGACGCACAGAGTAGGTCTCTAGTCTGGAAAGAGGTGAGAGACTAAAGAAGAGATGTGTAACACTACTAGGGCACGGAGGAGGGAAATAGGGAAAGATTGTTAAATGTCTTTCATTTTGAGAGCTAGGGCTGCCAAATGAAACTCACATGTGGCAGGTTTAAGAAAAGAAACAGAAAGAAGAGAAAATGGTACTTCACACAACATATAATTAAGCCGTAGATACTCCTTGGCATGAGAGGACGTGGCAATTAAAAGTTCACATTAGATCACTGGGAGTGGGAAAGAAAGATCAGGAAAGAAAAACTTGAAAAACAATTAAATACAAAGATAGCACTTCTCGTTCAATAAACACTGAGTCCCAAATTGGCAGACGAAGAGGAAGCATCTCTACAGACTTGCCTGTCCTTGTGTTCTTCTGGCAATGTATTGAAACAGATTGCTTGATAACCAACAAAATATTCAGTAAATCTAATTTCTGAAGAGGTATTTAGTTTCACATTTGTGTGCCAGGTAAACAAACCAGTTCCCAAGATTTCCTGGACAAAATAAAAAATTTTCTGCAAAACGTACCACAAAAAATTGTGATTTAGGCAACACAACCAGCCTGCAGCAAACGTGACATGGTCATTTGTCTTGTGTTGTGGACCTAAAGGAAGGTGGAGAGCTGGACACGCATCCATATGCCAGGGATAAAAAGGTATTTACGTCTTCTACTCAGGTGCACTGAAAGATTGCTCCCACACAAAACAGGAAGGTCTGGCCCTCATTTTCTTGCTATCAAAGTTGGAAGCCAGTTTCGCAGCTGACAGAGGGGTACGCAGCAGCCTTGTGCTGACAGCGACGGCAGCGGCTCCCTCTGTATAGCAGGGTCTGAATGTAGCTCAGTAAAAATAGCAATATTTAATGAAAATGAAACAAAGCAGTGTGTAGTGGCTCATTTAGTGAGCCTCGTGCATAAATATTTATGAGTTGACTGCTCTTATCATGGTCTAAATCCTAGAAGAATTCACAGTCTCTGCCCCCAGAAGTTTTTATTCAACAAAATTGACATGGCAATCAGCTTTGTTTGCATCAAAGTAGCACAAAATACTGCTTTTATAACTTCTTTCCATCACGTGCTGCATGAGGTGGAGGATTAGCCGTGAAGGGCTTCATGGAAGAACTTTTCTATCAGGAAAGACGTGACTGATGGGAAAAGAGTTGCTTGATGTGTAACCCACAAAGGATATGAGTTATTACAGACCCAGCTGGAGAGCTTTGCAGATCAAATGCACTTGGCGCTGAAGGATGCTGGATCAATCACTCCTGATTGGGCCAAGATGGCAGCTGTCACGAGCACTTAGGAGCGGAGAGGAAGGTATTCCTGGTGTGGGAATTACAGAGGGAGGGATGGAGGAACGAGTGGAAGGGGCAAAAAATAATCTTTGGGCAGAAGGGTTAGAGGGAGAAAATGACAGCAGAGGAAGGAGCCATTCTCTATATAGACATATATATGGTGAAGAGATCTTGAGAGACTGTAAATATGGTGACGGCTGGTGCCTCTGGCCTGGGAAAGGTTTGTCCAGCCAGCCCCACGGTCAGAGCGCCCTTCTTAGATCAGCGCGGTGGTCGTGGCTGTTGAGCTCCAGCACAGGTCTCACCACCAGCAGCCACAGGGAGAGCAGAAGAGTCTGTGCAAGGAAGCCTCCTGAGAGATAAAAGAGTGGCAGAAAGAAGATACAGGGACTGGACTGAAAAGCCATTAATGAAACCACCAGAAATATTCCTCTTATTCTCTGCTTTGTCATTTAAAGAACGGCAACCCATTCAGAAGCATCTTTTACATGAGCAATGCGTCTGAGGACTCAGGAAATTCTTAATGGGATGTAGGACTTGTCATCTGTGTGCCAGTAGTTCAGATGTAGTCCAGATTGTAGTGGGCTCGACGTTAATAACATCTGATAGCACTTTGACGGCCTTTATGCTTTTTCAACTCGTTCCAGGTGGAGATGCACCCACATCACAAAAACACTCTCATATAATGAACGCTAATAGGACGCGTGGTGGTGGGCTCAGCAGAGGCAGAGGCTGAGACTCCAGCTGAGAGGAGTCCCTGCAGTCCCCTTTGCTTCCAGGTTCCCAGCATACCTTGTGATCCTGAATTCCAGACCCCAGGGTGCATCAAATGTAGCATGTGTGGCTGTTGCACGCGATGTGGGTGTTTTGTGAACCCAGAATGAGGGGTCTTATTATTTTCCCCAGCTTTCATAAATGGAACCCATTTTTATTTTTATTTTTATTTTTATTTTTATTTTTATTTTTATTTTTATTTTTATTTTTATTTTTATTTTTATTTTTATTTTTATTTTTATTTTTATTTTTATTTTTATTTTTTTATTTTTATTTTTATTTTTATTTTTATTTTTATTTATTTTTATTTTTATTTTTATTTTTATTTTTATTTTTATTTTTATTTTTATTTCTATTTCTATTTCTATTTCTATTTTTATTTTTATTTGATTTTTATCTTTATTTTCGTTTTCATTTTTGTTTTCATTTTCATTTCATTAATTATTTATATTTATACTTACTATTACTAATAATTTATTATTACTTTTAATATATTATTATTATTAATATATTATTATTGTTGTTGTTGCCATTAAGCACCTCCACAGGCTGTACTCAGCTGTTCTGCCAGGACGTATTATACTCTAAGAGCAACTTAAAGTATTTAGTTAGGCTACTTTTCCCTTTCTTCCTTACATTATGCACCACGTATATGGTAGAAAAAGTATTTCTCCAGCCATCCAAAACAATAGCCTGCGTTACACACAGAGCAAGGGAGATCAAGTTGCTGAGGATAAATTTCAATTATCTTTGCTGAAGTGCATCGGCACAGATGGCGACAGAAATACTAGGAATTTGCTCCATCACTCATAGCAAGTACCAGCTGCGCGAAGACAACAGATCTCTCATATATGAGGCCAATATTTTTAGGAGAGTGGCGTGAGGTCTAAGTGCAAACCACGATGGACAATGAAGTCCGTGAATGCATTGCTTGTGCGTGCCGATAGCTGGTTGTCTGCACATGGTGCTCATTAGAGAGTTTTAGGAAGTGCTTGGACAAATGTTAGTTGGCTTGTGTGCTCATGGTTTCGAATCTGAGCTTTTTTCTTTTTTTTTTCTATTTTTTTTTGTCTTTGAGTTAAAAATTCAGTCTATCAGTAGATAAAATCTAGCTCGTTTGAGGTTAGTTCGGACTTTTTCAAGCTGATGAAGCTCCCAAGTACAGGGCACAGCCAGAATCCTCCTGACACTGAACTCGTCCGTAGAACTTTATGTCTGTGCATTTTCAGGATGCACCAAAGTCCAAAGGAAATGGAAAGAAATGGGGAAGAAGGGAAGCAAAAGCAAAGCAAGAAGAAAAGAGTAGAGATTAGACAGTGAAAAATGAATTGCTGTGTTAAGCATCTACTGATGAGAAATCAGGGTAACGATGTTGTCTAATAACATTGACTCATTACATTTTCTGCTTCCACAAAGTCCTGTGTGAACAGGAAAACTGAGAGAGAAGACACCACAAAATCAGCATATAAAATTGCCAATGTACTTGATGCGCTGCCGGAAGAGAGTTATTTGATCTGCCGTGCGATGCAGACTGTCACCAGGCTCTCTGTAGGGGAAAGCCACCCTGTTTGCTGTCTTTTGTCACACGTGACAAGAAGATTTGAGAAGCAGTGCTGGAGTTGGAGGTTGGGGCTTTGACTGTGGGTATAAGACGCTTGTGTTCTACAGTTTCCCCACTTTACATTTTTCTTGTAGCAAGGAATAGACGTTGTTGCTAAAGGAATTTGGGAGTTCGGGGAATTCAGTGTATATATGAAGCCTTGTGCCCAGCAACTTGATATTACACTTGGTTCTGGGTTGCTTTTCACTCACACAACCATCCAAAGTCTCAGGAGAGCGCTGGCTGCCTAGATTTCGCTGATGCTTAATGGGTAGTTTTCCAAATGCACTTGCCAGCCAAAAGCACAGGGCTGCTGTGCCTCCTGGATGATAGAACTGGCTGATGCCTGGATGAAAACTTCTGACGACACTTAGAAGAAGTTTGAAAAAAAACCCAGAAGTTTTCAGTATATCACAGCAGTATTTTCTTTCGAAGGTTCTTAGGTAGGTTCTTATGGTTGCTCTTATTAAGGTTTTCAACGCAAATCTGAATTTGTAGGAGGATTTTTGTCTGAACTGCAAAATGTTGATGGTCAAAAGAGGGCTTTTGCAAAAGTTTTATGAATTTTCATCTTTGAATGACACCCTGAGATGAGCCATTTGTGTGAGCAAGAATGGAAGGACCTGAAAGATAAAGCTCTTTGTGGTCCCCCTCATGCTGATGCTGTAACTCCAGCTTCCCACACAGAGATGGTGACGTGTCAGGTCACTTTGCTGATGAGAGAGAATTAGCTTTTTTCCGGGGCTGATTCCAAGTTTTTCCATGCGTCCCAGGAGAAGAGCAAACTCTGGCATGATCTACTTTGAGACAAAGCAGTACGTGGCGTTCTTGTTAAAAGATGTTCCTCAAACAGTTTGAATGGTCTTGCATTAGGGCAGCTTTGTAGTTACTGGGAAAAGAAAAAAGAAATGAATGAAGGCTCATGAACTCTCTCTGGGGTTGAAGAGCAGGACATGATTTGCTGTACTAAGAAGTTTGATTTACTGTTTGGGTCTGTAAATAAAAAGTGCATGCACGGGCTAACATTTGATAGCCAGCAGCACTCCTTTTCTATCAGCTCTGCAAGAAAAGTTACGCTGCCAAATGGTTTTTATGGCAATTTGCTATGCTGATGGAACAAAGACATTTTGTGCTCAAAGAGATTAAGGACTGGCATGTAGATATGTTTTTACTTTAGAGAAAAGCCACTTCTAGATGCTACCTAAGAAGCAGAGGGCTGAATTCTGCTCTCCTTGAAATCCATGGCAAAGCTCACAGTGCCTTCAGCGAAATCAGGTTTGGGAACAAGTGACGAGTAGAATATGTATTGCCATTAATCCCTTCGATCCTGGTTTTAGAAGAGACATTTCATGCCTTAACTGCCATCTCATGGAAAGGTTTTCTTTTACACAAAACCTGGCTAAATTCCTGATGGTTGTTACTTTTCTTTTCTTTTTCTCGTGAAAGGGCTGGCTGTTTTTCTTCGCTATCAGCAGTGATCTGCAATCAGGACGTGATCGCAGACTCTGGAGACGGGGACACTTCTCAATGAAATAAACCCAGGTTCTTCTTGGTCAAAAATAGACAAACATTAAGATGTGTCTTATACCTACATCAAGCACCCTTGTGGTTAGTAATTCTTTTTCCTGTAGCTACGTTTTTTTATTAGTTTTGGGCAGAGGTCCCCATCTCAGTCCCCATCAACGGGTCCCCAGGCAGGACCTGAGGGGTGTGATGTGCTCCCTGGGACAGCGAGGCTCACCCCGTGATGGGTCAGAGGTTCACTTCTGCCTTGGAGAAGCGTTGAGATTCCCTCTGTTGGACGCGTTTTCCATTAAAAGAGAAAGGGAAACAGAAGCACCGGTAATAACAACGCTATAAACACAGCAACTGGGGAAGTCATTTAACTCAGTCTCCAGGCAATTTTAAAACAGATTTTAGGGATGATGTTCAAATAAACACTTTTACCAACTCTTGAGCTAATCGAAGCTCAGCGTTTTTAAAATAAGGCATTTTATTTTTGTCATTTATAAGCTTTTACTGATGGGAACAGGAAACCATGTTAGAAACTGTTCTCAGTATTTTTACAGCTCGGAAAATGGTGTCATAAAAAAAACATTAGGGAGTCTGTTCCTGTAAAATTCTCCAGCCTACCGCTTCAGACAGAAGGATTTGAAGTGGCTGACTTTGGTGAAAGCTTCTTTGATCTAAAAATCTCACCTGCTCTTTAGTCTGAATAGCGTCACTGAGGAGCTACACAGCCTTTCAGAGCAGCTAAGTTACAGACAAGGGGGACAAAAGATTTGGGCCTTGATTCTGGTTTAACTTTCAGCAGTTTCGGAGGGAAGCAGCTCTGTCAAAGTCAGCAGAATCATTAAATTATAAACCCAGCATGGGATTAGGGTCAGACTCCCGGAATTCTGTTAATAATTCTTATTGCTGGTGTTTATTATTTTTATTATGGCAGTCCCTTGGAGCATCTTAGAGAAGGACCGTAAGTAACCATCCGTTATCTAAGGGTCTCTATGCACGCCTGCCGCAGCACGCATCTCTCTGTAGCTAAAGCAGACCTTATCACTTCCTGCCGCTGCTGGCTAAGCAAGAAAGAAAAAATCTTTATGGCGAGCGTACAAATATGTGTCATTGGGTGATTGAGTAGATCTGTGAAGCAGCTGCGGTGTATTTCAAAAAGGAAGAAACCTAGTGAAATAGGAGCCGTGAACGCAGAAGCCTCATGCAACGCGATGAGATTTCATGACAAGGAAAGCGTGCGCATTGCCCGGTTGTCCTCTTCCAGCTGTGTCACTTCACCCTGCCAGCTGTGCTCCAGCTCACGGGCGCTTGACCTGACCAATCAATCAGTCAGTGCCTGACCCAATGCGTTAGTTTGGGGGTATCAGTATTTATAAATACCTACTCTGATCTCTGTATAGACCTCTTGGATGGCTCCTCTGAATATTGGGAAAAGCATGAGTTTGTCAGTCTTCCGTTAGTTGTTAATTTAGCATTCAGCAGCGATCTGGATAGCTCTCGTTCAAGGTGATTGCAGCTGCCTGGAAAGCTTGGAAGAGCGGGGTAATCCAACCCAGCAAGAATTTGTCAAGCACAGGGCAAGGAAAACACTTTTCCGCTCTCCAGAAGGGAAAGAGAAATGTGATAAACTCGCAAAACTGCAAATCATCAAGCACTTTTTATGAAACTGGACTAAAAGGCATGTATGTCAGAGAAGGGCTTATATAGAAGTGTTTATGGTCATATTATTATATTGTCAAGATTATGTGATTTATAGCAAGACAATCTGTATTCATGAGTCCATGAGCATCACTTGTCCACAGAGGAGAGCTGCCTTTGAACCAAGCTGGAACAGGTGCAGAAAAGAGATCAGTCAGGAGAGCAACCACGCTTGAGTGCGTGTTTCTTGGTGAGCAGGAACTGAGGGAGACTGACAGATCCTCTGAGGAGAAGACACATTTCAATGCAGAGCCTGCCTGCCTCGCTCTCTGAAACGTTTGTCAAAATTGGGCAGAAATATGCTAAGCTGGGAGAGACCTTCATAGCAAAAAGGGCTTGAAGCAATAGGATTTGAAGAAAAGGAAAGGAAAGGAAAGGAAAGCAGATTATGGCGTCTGAGAGAGAGCTGGGCAATGCACAAAGGGTCTGATAGGTTATAGCTGTCAAATTTGGCAGGGAGATGAACACATGGATCTAGGATGGCCCTTCCTTCACTTCTGCAGTCCCATATGGATCTCTGCAGTTAGTGAAGCGAGACATACCCTTGCAGTCTTCAGCACTACGGAGGTCTCGGGGTCCTTGCAGTCTGGAGAATACACCCCTACTCCTTCCTGCAAGATTAACATAGAGAAAAACTCTCTGGACTAACTGCCTATTTGAATTTCATTTCTAGTCCCAGAAAACGCAGTGAGTGAAGGGAAGTTAAATTTGTATCGCAACTGGAAAGCAATATATACAAAATAGTGTCCACTCAAGCTGAAGTTCTCTTAAAGTCCCAGAGCCTTTTAAACCAAATGGCCTCCTTACTACCTCCTACTTGCATGAGGCAAAGAGAAGTCAACACGCCGACGGAAAAGCAAAGCAGAGAAGCTGGCCATAGTCTAAGTCTGTCTGGGTCCTGAGGGCTCTAACAGGTCATAATGTCCCTGCCCAGGACCAGCCCAGGGCCATCAGTCCCTGCCCCAGCGATGGCACAGGATGCCAATCTACAGGTCCCCACAGCCCTTCTCTGCCTGACCATGGACCTACTGAGCCAGGCTGACCCACAGACAGGTCCCAGCCTGGCCTCTAGTGATCATGGTCTCAGCCATTTCTGTGTCCACATATTAAGCATAAGAAGTTCTACACTCCTGTAGAGTTGTGGTCACTATTACACTGGAGGTGTCTTCTAATTATTTAACAGCACACTGTCTTTATGGGTGCAGGAACTCCTGTCTCTGTTCCACAGAGAAGAAACAAAGGGGCGGAGAGGTGAAATGACCTTGCTTAGGGTTTGAACCTAAATGTGGTTGGGTGTTCATGCGGGCTTTTTCATCATGATGTCCTCCTGAGAGGAGAAGCCTACTCCACAAGCATATTTGCTTCTGAAGCTGGGGTCTTTGGTTACAGGAGGATGCTACCTGCCTTGCAGGTGAGTTGCTTCTATGCCTTGCCAACACACTCATCTTGATGTACTCCTCCTGCTTCTGGGCACGTAGAGTTTAACTGCTCTTCCCGTGGCAATAAAAGCTGAGGTGTTTGTTCTGTTGATCTATCAAAACATTTTAACAATGTCAGATTAATTATTCTTTCAGCTGAGAATTCATTAGCGTGCATACGATCTGTTGCCTCTGCTAGGCGTAGGGCAATCTTCTGAAGGACAGTCAAAACAAATCGGTTATGGCAACTGGTAAGCGCTTAAATTCCTAGAAAGGCTTTCCAAGTCATTGTGTACTTATGCTCTGACATGATCAAAGGCTATTCTGAGTGAAGGATATAATTTACAAAGAATTCGGTCCAGGTGGTTTAGCAGGTCATGTGCTTAGCTTGTAAAACAAATGGAGTCATAAATATTAATAAGTATCCTGAGTCCTTACCTAAAAACATTGTGCCAGGAATGATTTTTTTGACTTCGGCTTTTGTTTTTGTTCTGGAGCCAGAGTCCTTTGGTGGAGGCAATCAGCCAGGTAGGGCAGGAAGGCTCTTTGGGGTGGCAGGGACCCCGACACACTGACAGCATCCTTGTGTTTACTGGCAGCACTTCCAGTTTGGTGGCTGGTTCTTTGAAACTCATCTATATGTGGTCATCATCAAGTGCAAATCTCAGCTGCTACATCTGCCTCTGTCCCTCCCCCCCCCCCCCGCCCCAAATAATTTTACATTTCTAATTGTCCTGAAGGACATAAATTGTTTCCTAATGGGTGAAGCTCTGCTTTCTATATATAGCATACGCTCATGAATGAATGAATGTATTTGAGGAAGTTTATAGGCATCCATTAAATATAATCTGGAACTTCGCAGCCAAGTGCCTCTCTCAGTGCTTCCTGGATGCTTTACCTCTTCTGACATGATTCAGGTGGATCTTCGGGTGAGAGGACAAGGCGCTGCTTGCATAGCTCAGGTAAACTCCCAAACTCGGAGTGACTGACACCAATTGCAAAACTCTTATTTTCTTCAAGGGAAAAACAAAGACCTTAAATGTGACCCTGTCCCTGAATAATGCAGTTCCTGCCATTTCAGTTGTGCTGCTAAAGGCCTGGGAGATGCCTCAGTGCATTTCAAAGACAATACCATCATTCAAGCCAAGGGAAGCATTGACTCAGTAAGGCCTGTGGAGTCAAGGCCTTTAATTGCCCTCTTCTATGTAATTGTCTGTGCAGAAAATTCCTGGTGATTCCCAGCTGTGGGCACTCCCCACATCTGCCTCAGTGACCATTGCAACATCAATATGGGAAGTCATTCACTGGAAAATAATATGCAACAATAATACTCTGTATTTCATACAGAGTATAGAAATAATGCTCTCTATTTCATGGGCATTTTTCTAAACCTCCCTCAAAGCTAAGCAGTTATAATTATTTTATGAAGTGGGGTGAGGAGGGATGTGGAGGAGTGGAGAGGCTTGCCTGAGGTCACCCACTGACAGGGGTCCCATAAACTGCCGGCTCTAGGCTCCCAATCCCTGACCAGAGATACTTCATCTTATGAAATTTAAGTTTTAGTCCTGCTGGACGCAGGGGCTCTTAGTTAACATTTCTGCTGCCTGCCCAGGCAAGGTTGGAGGAAAGAAAGGAGAGGAATGAGAGGTCGTCTCTCATTGAGTTGACTTAAGAGTGACCTGGAGCCACACAGGCTGCTCTCCTGAAGTAGGGGCACTGCTCCAAGCCTTCGTCCCCACCTTCAAAAAAGGGGAACCTTGTGCCTGAATCTGGGTGTCACAGAGCTTCCCACCGTGAGCAGAACGGCTCTGCCCCAGTGCAGGCAGCTGCTCTTTGCCTTGCCTTTTCTGGGCAACAGGTATGAATCCAAGGGAAGGTGAAGAGGAGAAACAGGGCAGAATTGTCCATACTAAAGCTTGCTCTCACACTTTGCGTCAGAGACCAAATTGTCTCCAGCTGCCAAAGACTGATTTTAATATTTTGTCTTTGGCTATCTCAGGGCTCATGTCCCTATTAAGTCTACATCTTCACTCCTTCTCTTTGGTCACATTGGCATGAACAACATCTGAAGCAAGCACTGACCTCAATGAACACAGAAATTTTCACACTGTGACAGCATGTTCCCAGCAGAGCTGGGAATTTCTAAAATGCCTCGAGTCGTTTATGGGAAAGAGCTTAGCCAGCCAGAACATCTCTCCTAATGGCCAGATTTTCAGACAACTTCATGGTGGGAATAGACCACCGAAGGGATGCACGAGGTGCTTCTTCCTATCACACAAAAACTCCTCTCGTTGGCTCGGGGCAGGTCCAGACTGCACCAGTGGTCCTACTGGTGCCAGGACCTGCTGAATATGGCTGTATTGCTGCACTTTGCCACATGCCTCTGCCAGGTCATAATCTCCTTGTCTGAATACCATTGAAGATTTAGACCTAGGCCTGTGAAGCTTGCAGAAATAAGAGTGAAAAGCTCGGAGGTATTTACTTCTGGGAATACTCAGGAAAAAAAATAAGTTATTTGATCCCCACACAAGCCATCCTGGTTTTGGATTACGTTTTTCAGTATTACAGTTACCACTGAAAAATAGTAGAAATTTACTTATGGAAAATTTTCTTTTTCTTCACCATTTCTACCCAGGAACATCCTTTTCTTTCTATTCTTCACTCAGTAAGAGTGATGGGATACTCTCTGTGTAGCATCCCTTTGACAGCTCTGCTTCTCTCTCTGGAGGAAATTAAACCTGTTCTTAGGCAGCTGCAACATGAAGGATGTGTGATAACCATTACGGTCTGACCTCCAGAATCTCGGCCCTCGGAAGTGAGGTTGGACTGATGCATTTTTGGGTATAATTGTGGAGGAAGCTTCCTTTCCATTTTCTTTCTTACGGATTCTGCTTTTTCTGTTTTTAACGGCGATAATATGAAATCAAGATTGGGGGGAGAAAAGAAGTTGTGATTACAAAATTCTCATTCGCGTAGGTAAGTTTGCTTTTTGTATTTCGTAGGCTCGCTTAGAGTTACCTCTAATTGTAAATGCCTTGTCTGTATTTTTTGTTATTCAGGCTTGCTGGTCTTTCGGGCTGCGAATGGAAAATCTCTTTATCTCGGTTACTTTCAGCCACTAGATGGTGCAACCAGACCTCGTTCCTTGGGGAGGCCAGCTGCCACCAGGTGGCACGGCTGCGAGCCGGGGGAGCTGCAGGGGGGCGGCTGGGGTCAAGCTCTCCTTTAAATCTGCTGCCGACAGCCATGCCACAGGGCCGCAGCATCTGCTCCCGCACTGCCAGGCGACCAGAGACCTACAACATTTTATGCAATGTTAGGAAAAAGGTGTCTTTATGCAGGAACAGTGGCATTTGTCAGTGGAGACTTCGTAAGGAGCAGCAGATGAATAAAGTTTAGGAAGGAAAGAATAGCAAATTACTTAAACTTTCTACAGAAAAGTCCAGCTGTTGTTAGTTTTAAAGCGAGGCGGGACCACCAAGATCATTTAGTGTGATGCCCTACATTTACCTACATAGAGAGAGCACAGATTTTGGGATGCTCCTCAAGAAATTAGTATTTAAACTTTTCTTTTAGACAAAAATATATAGGATGTATCAAAACATCTCAAACTTCTTAACCATGGCCATATGAATATGGGTAAATTGAGGCCCAGAAATCTGAAAGCCATACAGCAGCTCAGGGCCAGCGCCAGAACCAGTAGCTAACTGTTAGGGTCTGCTCACTCTACAGCGGTGTCGTCCCCCCTGACCCTCCCCAATTCCTCTTCTGTTCATCAGAAGGTGAAAAAAAAGGATCGCTCAGAGAAACCTGGAGACTACTGCCCAAAGCAGGGACAGAGGAGGTGACGAGGTGCCGGTTCCTCTGCCAGACCCACCCGAACAGATGGCAGATCAGTTCCCCCATCATACCCGTACAAACACCTTGGGCGGGAGGGAAGATGTTCTCACAACGACCCCCTAAACTGGTGTCACCACTGAGCACTTCTACATGTCACATAGTGGCCTGGGGGGGAAATCTGTGTCTCCGCTCAGATTTCACACTGAAATAGCATCCCTGAGATTGCCCCCTCAATGCACACAATGCTTTTTTTCTCCTTTGGAGTCCGAGCCTTTGTTGGAAACCTCCAAATATCATTTTCACTTTACAGGTTATCTCTGAAGCAACCTCAGCCATTTCCATCCCACTGCAAGCAGTGATTTTCCTATTCTGCAGCCAGTCAATATTTGAATTGGCAAGAAGGTGGGTGTTTCAAAGGACAGATAATCTTCTGTTTGTTCTCTTCCAACCTTGCTCGTACTTGGCCCAGACTTCTGCTTAAATGTCGCCAGTTTCTCTTATTATTACTATTTTTAGTGGAATTTAAGTTGCAATGGTAGAGGCCATGGGGCCCTGAATCATTCCAGCTTATAGTCTTGGTAGCATGGCTGATTATAACGGCAGGAGGCAGATCTGATGTAAATACACGAAATGTCAGCTCCTGCGCCACAGCCCCATCGCCAAATAACGCCGACCTCACCACCCCTTCAAACGCTGCCCTGGACGCTGAACTTTCCCTGCCCTGAACGCAGGAGGAAATATGATGTACAGGGAAATATAGTGGCTGCCAGCCATGGCAATAAATGCAGCGTGGGTGACTCCGTTGAAATTGGGAAGGTAAAGGGAGATGTTAACCAGGGGCGACGTGCTCCTAAGAGTCATTCCCGGGCCAGGGAGTGCAGCGTGCGGCCTTGGGGTACTTTTCTGTGAGAAGGGGG
Source organism: Larus michahellis (assembly GCF_964199755.1). NCBI lineage: Eukaryota > Metazoa > Chordata > Aves > Charadriiformes > Laridae > Larus > Larus michahellis. The sequence continues at coordinate 65,913,412 of NC_133901.1, forward strand.
GGGAAATGGGGGCACATCCCAGCCCATGGCCCTGTGCTGCCTCTTTCTCCTTCCCCGCCGCCTGTCGGCACCGCAGGTTTGCAGGGGTTTCTCTGTGTTTGCTTTTGAAGGGGCGGGGGGGGACACGGGGCAGGTGCTGAGGGTGCAGAGCAAACACAGCGGCCACCCTGCCCTCCCCCTGCACCCACCTTCTCCCCTCTCCCCCCGCCTTCCCCCAGGCAAATCTCCCATCGGTTCGGTCAGAAATCCCGGCAGAAATTAATGTTGCCTGGAGCAGCGTGAACTTGCCAGCGAAGGCTTCCGAGAGAGACGGGGAGCGATGGAGACCGGGGCTGTGCCGGGCCAGCTGCTGCGCACAGAAGGGCAAAAACTGACCCAAATTCACCTCCCTGACACAGATTTATTACTCTGGGCTTGGTCAACATCCCCATTTACGTTTGCACAAGCCGTATCTGTCACTCCGTGACTTGGAGCTGCAACAGGCCATGTTTTCCCAGGCAGTGGTTATTGTCAGATAAGAGTAAGAGAAAACAGAAGCACAGTTCGTACACAGAGAGAGATGGAGGCTGTACGTGTACAGAATATGAGTAAGTCCAAGTATTAATTTTGACATCTGCCCAATGAATGTTGCTTCTTTTATTAGGAAGGGTAGACTGAAAATCACTAACAAAATGCTTAAGAGTTATACCGGAACAAGCAAATTATTTTGGTGAATATTCATTAATATTGGGCAATTAATTTGTTTTGGACAAACACAAATTTTAAAAAGAGCAAGACCTGATCCCATTTGAACGCCTACCATCACAGCATTGTGCTTTAAATAGGACCGTATATCCATAGACAATTCCTGGCAAGGCTTATGTGACCCAGAAAGGAAATATTTAGCATGTAAAGATGTCTCTCTTTCTGTTTATTGATCTCTAAACACTTCAAACCCAGTTCTCTTTCTGGTTGTACAAATTCTGTACATAGAATTGATGAATAGCAACAGAAGCATGTTATCTGTGTAATCAAACAGAACGTAGACAAGGGTTGCTAATATCATCAGCCATTTACACTGAATGGCTTGTTGTCTCATAAAGAAATTCAAATTAATTACAATATTTGATAAACACCAAGAAGGCATGCTCTGCTTGTGCGGCATCCACAAAGAGAAGTTTCAACCACAGCAAATTGCTTCTGCTTTTGTAAACATTTTAAATACAGCACTGCTAAATGGCTAAGAGAAACGCCGTTTGGACTTAGCTAGATATATTCAGTCCTCAATGGAATAAACCGCTCAGCTCGGTGCGGTCTAATATAGCAGTGTTTCTAATAGTAGCGATAAATCCCTACTGATGTATTAGTAGCTGTGTGGAGGAAGCTTGTAGAAACCCCAATCCAAGACTAGAAACCCTTGATGCTGTGCGCTGCACAACTAAATAATGTAAAGGTAATGCCTGCCCCAAGTGGCATATAAGCTACATCAAAGAGGCGAGGGGCAGGGAGAGAGGCTTTGAGGAGCACAAGGGAAAAATGGCATGGTCTAACAGTCAAGCAGGCAGCAATTTGTATGTGCCAGATGTCCACCTGCTTGCCCAGGTTTTTGTACTCATCACAGGCTGAAGGAGGACAACAAAGTTCCTTTAACTCTTCTTTGGAGAATGCTTTTGCTGCCAAGAATAACCAGGAGAGAAAGCACAAGATTTTTCTTAATAACATAACAAAGTCTGAGCATCAGCAGCAGAGTGGAAGCATCCCGGGAGCACAGAAGCGCCCGAGGAGACGCCTCCAGCCAGGCTCTGTGCCTCTTTGCAGCAGCGTGGTTTACTTTGGTATTCACGGGCACAGCCACGGCTGGCCAGCAGGTGCAGCGAATGCAATTAGTTGCTATGGATATCGATCCTGCCTTTAGAGTCTAACTTTGAAGTTGTTTGGGGTTATCTGAAAAACAAAGACGTAGCACGATGCTTTGCCTTCACTATGATTGCAAATTGTTTCTTTTATCCTTGATTTTTCCCTTGATTACTTTGCTTTCTCTCTTTTATTTATTCCTGCGAAGAGAGAGTCTATGCAAATATTGTGATTTGAAATTATAGGTGATGGAGGCAGCCTTTGGAAAGCTCCTTTCATGTAGATGCAGGCCTTAGCAGAGCTAAATTAGAGGTCATTATTTTTTGCAAAAAGTGGGCATTGGAGTACCTGGTTATTTTTGACAAAGAGAAAGCACATGGGAAGCAAAACATATAGCCTTTAATGATACTCAAAATTAGAGAGATGTTCAAGCTACGTTTGGATTCAGAGTGAGACTGGGAACAGCCCAGAATTCAGAAGATGTCCAGCTCATAACAAAAACAAGAGCTATTTACAAACACCTAGACGTGAGTTTCGAATTTCCAGAACTCCTGAAGTTTACAGGAGCTTGATTCTCGGGTCCCTGGCTTGGGTGTCCTCTCTCCGAGAGCACGTGGGGTCTGCTACCATATACTTACCTGACAACCTAAGATACAGAAAAGAAAATAAAGTTTCTAGAATGACAGAATAGCTTGTTAGCTTAACGGAAGAGAAGATGCCGTGCTCCGTGAGATAATTCTGCATCCGAAAACGGCATTGAACTACCAGGCCTGCATTTGAATGACTGCAATCCAAACAAAATATTGTTTCACTATAGCCAGGTGGCTCACAGTCTGTTGCTTAATATTTAACACAAAATATAGCGAAGGATGCGAGGGCTCTTGCAGTTACAAAGAGGGAAAGAAATGCCAATGTTCATCCCAGGCCTGATGTATGGTTCTCTAGAAAAAGAGGAAAACCTCTTCAGAAATGATGCTACTGCAGGTTTCGTCTGCTGTAGAGCTGTAGTAGATGATCAGTGGCGTTCAGTGGATACAAAAGTGGACAGGGGAATTTTGGAGATACAAACAAAGATGTTGGCAAAATGTAAGCTAGATTTTTAGAAACAATATTTAATTTTGGAATTCTATCAGTTACAGATATATGATGTCGAGCAACTATGTTCTGTTAATATTTTGGTGCTTCATATTTTTTATCAGAAACTTTTTCTTACAGTGATTGTTCACAATGCACTGTTTCAAACATCCTTCATTACCCAAAAAAGGATTTTTAATGAGACTACCAGGAAAAATTATTGGGGGAAACATCATTACACAGAAGCCAATTAGCACCTTCATCAGTTCTTCACCTTCCTTACCGCAGGCAATCTAGATAGTTAATTATAATTTTAATTACAGTTGCAGATATAATTTGCAGCTTTCAGTGGATATATCTAACCTGGATTCCTCAGATGGAAAAAGGCACAGAAAGAGAAGGAAAAAACGAATGGAGATACTCACTCCCGTTAAAATCCAAAGCCTTTTTTCCCCTCATCAGGGTCTTAAATAATGAACTAGACCAGACTGACAGAGAAGATATGAATCTTTAGTACAAGTCAGGTTAATGTGCTGCTCTGTCCACTTCCATTTAGAACCAGAGTATGACCTCAAAATGGACAAAATGGGATTTATGCTTTAAACTTGCATATAATTCTTGTGTGAAGCATCTGTAGTGCCTAGATTTCATCCCACTAACTGTAGTCATTTCTGAAAATGCAAAGCCTGCTTTCTTTATGTAACAATTTCCTTCGATAAAAACCAAACAAATGTAGCCTGCAAGTGCTTATCCATAAAGCTATTCTTGTCTGTAACTTCACGCATATGATGGGATCCCCTAGAAGCTAAAAATCAAGCAAATGGGTGCAAATATTTGCCGGTGTAGAGCAATAAAGCTCACTAAAGGAAGAAAGTTGAAGGGAAGAGCTTACGAAAATGGCTCTCCCTTAATTTAACCATGTGAAGCAAACAAACCTTTGGAAAATGAAAATGAGGAAATCAGATAATGAATAACTATAAAGGCTCATTAGAACTTAGACGTGCTCCCCTCAAATATAATTATGCTTAATATGATTTAATCAAATGTCACTGAAGAGCTGGAAACTCATAATGATGAGACACTTTTCGCCCCTTCTGCCTTTCGGTGAGAAGGTCTCATCAGGCTTTATAAATATTGACAATGACTGACTCTTCCTGCAGGGAAAATCTGGTGACTGGAAAATGTGAACGCTTAATCTAATACATGGCCCAGCCGGCGTCACACACCGGGTGCAAGATTGAGCCTCTTGGCCCCACGCCGTCCACTCAGCCGTGGTGCCTGCATCCCACACGTCCACAGAAAGCCACTGCTGCTGCTGGTTCATGCTCCAGCACCCTCATGTCAGCCATAGAAGGTTTGCAGGTTGACCTGCAAGTAGATGGTTTGCAGGTTGACCTGATGTACTTGGCACACGAGATCCCGGAGCAGAAGAAGGGACAGGGATGCTGCCCTGTGCTTCCAGTAAAGTGCTGCTGGCAGGCACTTAATCAGGTGGGACCTCTGATGATGCTCAGAGGTGGGAAGGTATGTCATCTCCACTCACAGCTCATGTATCAGGATGCTAAATATTTGTCAGATCTGAATATCTAATGGTGGGACTTCCCTCCCCTAAAACACTAGAACTTATCAGTGATTAACTAAGCTGCATTGGATCCACACTTCAATTGTGGTGAGCTGCCATGGAAAGTAGGGGAACTAGAGTGATTTATAACCATGAAAGAGCTGGCCTCAAATATTTCATATGTGATTGGCTTTGTTCATACAGAAAAACTGAAGGGGAAATTATATAAAACTATTTAGGTTATACAAAGTTATATAAAGCCAGGACTGTATGACAGAGAAGATATTCCATGTCACAGAATCCTGATTTTACATAACTTCTATCTTTCCTTTTCAGAAAGGTAGGAATGCTATAGTAAAAGTTTAATACCCCTGATGTCATGCACACAGGAATCCCTCCACTCCCTTTGTAGAAATATTTTCCTACTCACAGGCTCGTCCCTGGATAAAGATGGATGTACTGCAGGTTTTTAAATGCAGTGTTCAGCAAACCACATTTTTCCATTTCATGGCTTCTATGGTCTTATCCATCATGTTGCATTTTGCTGTACTAAAGAAAAAAAATCTCCGTTTGCCAAACTAAGCCTTTTTAAGGCTTTCACGGAAAGCTCTGGGCTCGGCTCAAAAAATGCCTCTTTTGATTTATCAGTAGCTTTGTTATTTATAGTTAACTTTCCAACCTAAAAGGGCTGAGTCGCTCCCTTCCCTGACTCTGTGAAGAAACTTGGGGCTGCTCATTGTCTCCCAACGACCGAGTGGAGTCTCACCTGAGAGATGCTGCAAACTCCCTTCTCCATGAGAGAAAGCCACGAGGGCCCTTACTCAACCCTTTTCCCACCCACATTACGGCTGATGATGGCATTTTGCTCGCTGATACCACCTGCTTCACACCTACGCACCCCCTTTCCTACATGCCAGACACAACCAGTTAAGACTTCTTGCCATTACATCTGTTAATTACTGTCTTGTTAACCATCTGACACCACGCCGACTTCACTAATCTGTTACGTTAGCATCAATATTGAAGTACAATGGCAAAAAGAAAGGCACATAGGAAAGTACAAGCGTAAGAAAGCATTTTATTGAACTGCTTTTCCCTGGAAGATCCATGAAAATCCTCTAGCCCATGTACCGTTTAGAGCTCATCTTTGGACTCCTGTGGCCCTGAGAAGCTATCACTGACAGCACACCTAACGCCCTGGGAAAGATTTGGTCCTTAAAAGAGGAATGTCACATGAAAACGTGCAGCAAGCTCGCCAACAGCCAGAACTTACTTCACTGCTCGGAGCTTTTTGGCTCATATTTGCTTCCTCTTTTACTGAATGCATTTACAATAGCTTCTGCTCAGTCAGAGTCAGCGCTCATTAATACTTTTGCTCTTTGTGTCCCCACGGAGAATATCAATAAAGACGTCAGGAAAAGCTCGGTCAAATATGCTGCAACATAAATGTGCAGTTGCAATGATACGTTATAAGAAGTTTCACATCTCATTGCTAAGTAGGGTTGAAAATAAAACTACAGAGCACACTTGATATATACAGTGTACCCACACATCCATACACACGTGTTTATATATAAATGTGACATTACGTGTCCATGCTCATGGATCCCTGCACACATGACACAAAATTACCTATCGCATTAAGCCTGCACAAGACTTAGAAAAGCTCAAAACACCAACAGAAAATAGGAAGTAGCACAGCCAATTTTGATGTCTTCCAATATGAAATTGTACCTTTTATCTTTCGGTTTTGTCAGCACAGGCCACCGTGGGTATGGGCAAACCCCGCTACAGCTAATGGAAATACGTCTGACAGCAGCACCAGTTATTTTTTCCATCTTTTAGTTCTATAAAGAGAAATAAAATCAGGAGCAAAGCAGGCTTTATGCAAAGGGAAATGTGATTTTAAATTTGAATGTATGGAATCAGTTTTGGGCACGGATCAGGAAAGACTCATTTGCTCAGTGTTCTGGGGGTCATTAGTCTGTAAGACACCGCAGTGTGATCCGGCACAGACTAACTTTGCCAGCGATGGTTCCTTTAGACCATGGAGCTAATTAGCCCCTCTGAAATTCCTGCTCAGTCCCTTGTGGATTTCTTTCTGAAAAACCTCAGAAAGTCAATATAAAAATTCCTGTTAATATTGTATGTCTGCAGCTCACTCTGTTTTTCAGTGTAGGACCAGGAAGAGTACCACAGCCTTTAAGATTATTCACAGCTCATTACACTTTTAAACACATACGCGATTCTGATCTTTAGTATTGCTGCCATTAATAACAAAAAAAAAAGTATAGGGTTTGTGCTGCTTTGATTTTCTGTTGCAAACATCACTGCTGAAGGAAAGAGGATGCGTGAGAACCCCAACATTTGTGCCTTCAGGTCCAGGCTGTAAGCACCACCGGGCCCATGAACACTAGTGATGAAAACACCATGGGTTTCAGCGGATCTTCAGAGATCGACAGCTCTACTTACAAAACAGCTAATGGTTGTACACCCCAGTCCTATCTTCTACTGCTTCCTTCACTTATCGCTTCTTCCTTTCCCCTGTTCACCACCTCTCCTGCCCTGTTTGCAACGTCCATCCTTCACTTCTGCTGCCTCAAAGGGTTATGGAGATACCAACCCCAGCCCAGACGCGCTGTCTCAGGATCAAGCCTTATACCCATACTATAAACTCAGGCTCTGGCAGTGATTTTCTCCGCAGGCTGACAACATGTTTTCTCTTCGGCTGAGCAGTACCGTCAGGCAGCTGCAAAGCATTACGGGCTGTGAAATGTCTCGGTATTGTTCCCTCTGCGAGTGGCAAGGATCTGTGGGAGCTGAGCTCCCTTCCAAACGTGTAAACCGGGCTCCTCAGGAATACTCTAGCTAACTCCGCTCTAGCCATCCGCTGTTGGATTATTTCTAGGCATTAAAAAGGTTTTCTTCAAACAAACACATTTAGGATTTTCTAATAGCAATTTAAACCTAATCTGAGAATGTCTGGAAGTGGAAAATGACTTCTACATGCTGGGGATACTGTTCCATTACCAGTAATTTATTGTCTTTAAGAGCATCACTGGAACATTTATTGACACAACAAAACACAGACATTTCTGGTTTATTGTAAAATCTCATTGCACTCAGCCATTTGTGACTAAGCACAGCAGTGCAATTTATATTCCCAGGCAGAGCTTCCTATTTTTCCAAGTGTGTTTAGACTCATATGAATATTGTATAATCCGAGGGACAAAAAAAATCTCCTGTTGAAAACCAATGCAAAAACCACAAGTATCCTTGGTCGAAGAAAATCCAATAAGACTTTTTAAAAAGAATTTGGCTGAAGAAATTTACTACAGCATTTCCAGTAACGTATGCAGGTATATAAGAGATTATGACAGATTTGATGAAGCAAAGGATTCAGTCATTCTAGATCATGAATCATGTTTCTCTGTGTTAAGAATTGTAGTTCAACAAGCTCATGTCAGGTATAAACTTAGTTTGTGTCTATTTACTTGACTCTAGAACAGATATTCCAGAGAAATGTAATTTCTATTAAAAGATTACACAAAAGAGCACTGTTTAAAGAGCAATTAAAAAAAAAAAAAACTTAAATACTTATTATTGCTAGTATATTTTAGGATCCAGTCCTGCAAAGTCATATCCTGAAGTCAGGGATTATACGTGTGAGTAACTGTTAGGGCTGTCAAAGTACTAGAGTAGAAATCTTCCTTGAATTTCATCCATTAGCAATGAGTGAGGGAATAAGTCCATGGGTGGTTTTAAGCTATTTTAGATGCCCTATGACCACCAAGTTTTTGGTCCAGGTGTTTAAGGAGATGCTGAGTGAGTCACACGTGTAGCAGAGAGGCACCCCGCGTTTCCCTGGTATTTCCTGCAATACTCAGAACAAACTCACAACCAAATTGTGCAAGGATTCACAGCTGTCCAATGCCAATATTTAGCCTTCAGATCTTTCAGAGACAGCCACATGTATTTATTTTACATGTATTAATTTCTTGGTACCTTTGACCAATCTATCCTTCAGCCTGACCTCTGTCACCTTTCAAAAGGGAAACCCATTGTCTTGGTAGGTTTGTGCGGGAGAGCCACATCGTTCCCACTCGCTGAGTTGCACCTCCCTTGGTTTTTTCTCATGTTCATTAGAAATTTCTTGTTGTGTTTGTGGCCCGATAGTTTTAAATAAAAGAAAACAAGCTGGTTATTCAATGACATCCTGCATGGAAGACTTTCAAACGTAACTTCTATACACTAGCTCAAATGGCTGTGTGAAGCTACTGGCGATTAGGTAGAGAGCGTTACACGCGTCCTACTGAGGCAGCAGGTGATTATGTGGCGGGTTTGTGACTTGTCCCGAGTCGTGTGGGTTAGTGTAGAGACAGGCAGCCGTGGAGGGGGTTCAGTCGCAGCAAGGGCAGCCGCCCTCTGAACGCGCCCGTCACCCTTCCCCGAGCCCTCGGGAAGCCCAGAAGGGAAAGGGGTGGCACAAACCTCCCTCTTCTTCGGCAATCTCACCTCTCCCGTATGACTAGGATATTTTATTTAAGGCCTTGTCCTTCTGCAAAACTATAGTGATTCCCCCCAGAGAAGGCAGTCAACATTCCTCATTGACTGCCTGTATATATAACATATTATATACAGGCCTGAAGAGATTTTATTTATGCCAGTAATATAAATAAGGCCACACAAACACTTTTCATCTCCCACCTAATCTAGCATCTTCGTTCCTGCATTACGGCTGTTTGTTTTCTCGCAAGCTCTGAATGTTTCTTTGTGCTCTTATCCCGTAATTATTTCATTAGGATCCATAAGGCTGTTGCAGCAGCACAGCACAGTCAGCCCAGGTGTTGCTAAAATTATAATCTATGGGAAGCACTCACAGTGTTCGGCAGCCTGCAGGTCACGCCTGCTCTGTCTGGTTGGCTTGTTTTTCATTATGAATTTTCCACAGGGTTTAATCCAGGATAATATATTTAGATGTAGGTCTGGCACGCCATTCAAGGATTTTGGGGTGGATTCACTTTCCGCAAAGGATGGGGTTTGCTCTTAGACGCTAATGAAGTCGGCCAAACTTTTGGAACCACTTCCACTAATGATGATTGTGCATTTGGGGGAGTCTACTATACTATCATAATTCTTTAACATGGCAAACAAAACCTTGTTTTATGTCGTTAACGCTCAACTCACCCTTTAGAGAGACAAAGTTACAGGTTGGTTTAACCTTTATACACAAGCAGAAGCCAGCTGTGCTAGAACTGTGTGAAAGAACAAGGAATGACCCCATGAGAAGTCCCAGGCATCCCGCCGCTCGGTGGGGCAGCCCTGACGTGACGGCTGTGCCCTTGTGAAGTGGCGTGCCATGGGGTGCCAGCAGCGCCCACCCGCCCCACGGGAACTGGAGGCCCCTTTACAACGGTGCACGGATACGTCTGAGCCAGCCAGTGGGTCCTCAAACAGTTCATCTTGGTCACGCTGGAGGATTTCACAGTGAACGGTCTGTTGGGGAAAAAGCGAGCATGGAAATCCCGGAGAGGAGAACCTCGACAACCACCTGGCCAAGAGTTTTACTAAGCCAGGACCCCTGATATGGCTTTCAGGGCCTTGCAGCATGTTGTGCTTTATCATGACAGGCCAGCAACTGAGCTGAAATGCAACCCAGAGGCAGAAGTGCTTTGTCGTATGTTTTACCCTCTTTGTTTGCACATCTTTCTTTGTGCTAAATGAAGGTTTACGGATCTGTGGGAGGTATGGAAGGAGTCCTCATTGCTGGCAGTTTCAAAGGTACACAGATAGAGGAGACCCTGCCCTGGCCGTCAGCCATTTCCTCCTATTGGAGGCAAACACTTCACATAACCCCCTTCCCCAGGGCTCGAGCTATGTCTTGAATGTATAGCCATACTCGGGCTGAGTTCAAGCAGGATATTCCCTATAACTGATTCAAGACCTGGCGAAAGCATTTCCCTGCCCAGCAATCCTGCTTTAAACTTCTGCATGAGCTTCTCTGGCTTTGTGACTGTTGCCTTCTCTGAGCATTTGCTTTCTTCTACCAGCACCACAGCTGATGGTGAATGCGTGTCCCACTTCAAACTTGCCTCACCTCCCTTTGGGGCTCTCTCTTGCTCAGGACACCCCTGCATTCAACTGGCCCCTTGGCCACTTCTGCTAAACGACTCGGTGCTAACGCAGGCAATGTGTTCTATGCCAGCAGAAAGAAGAGGTTGAATCCGCTTTCGGATGACGAGCTATGTCGGGGGAAAGGGCTTATGATGTGGGTGAAAACCACCTCATCTTTTAACCAGTCGACAAATATTAAAGGTGAACAACTACTTAAACCAAATTGACCTTGAAACTTCCTGCGCACTCTGAGTTACTGCACAGGCTGATGCCTGAGTTAAAAAAGCAGGAAGATATTTCCCTCTGAAGCCCAGCCGCTGAAGGAAAAGCTGTTGTGTCCTTTCCCCACAACCTGCTCACCCTCTGCTTTGCCTTCAGACTTCCCAGGGCGTGTGGCTTGGGCACCATCACCCCAGAAACGGCTGCACTCTGGCATCTTACACGTGCACACGTATAAAAGCAGGCACACACACACACACACGCAACCGTTTACATGCATATGTCTGTGCATGTATAAGTACGAACACATACTGCATTCTTATTACTAACCATATTTCTTAATATATGGAGTTCACCGTCTGTGCCTGGAGGGGACTCTGCTTTCTTGCAAAGCGACCTAAAAGGCACCGGTTTCAAAAGACATGTAAGCGGTCAATATAAACGCAATTTACATGCAATGACTGAATTCCTCTAAGCTCCAGGGACAGGAAAGATTTTTTTTGTCAGATGCCTTTTAGTTTCAGACAGATTTCTGAAGAAGATAATTAGGTTTGTAAAACTGAGGCCAGCATGCCTTCCCATTGATCATGGAGCTAACAGTGGGTTGCCCTGAGGGTTGGGTTGGCTGCAAACAGAATACCAGCTTGGAAAGAACGGATAAAACAAGACGTTATTTAGCCTAGTTATTTTCCAGACCCTCTTTTCTTGTCAGAGCAGTGAAACGTGTCAGAGCTAGAGCTCACCATCACTAACCTGTGGTCAGTAATACCAGGGCGGTTACACAAAGCCTGCCATGAACAGCACTAAAAATAGCTTCCCTGGCTCTCTTGCAGCGCGATGGCTCTCCTGACAGATCCCGCGGACAGTCACGTGAAATCCTCAGCATCACGCGGCTCTTGCTGGTGTTCACTCTTGGGAGGGAAAAATTATTTTGGGTGCAAAAAGCCAGCAGAGAAACGATGATGTTCTGGGGTGCGGGAGCGAAGGGGACCGCCCTCCCCTCCTCCAGTGTCGCAGACGTGCGGAAATACAACACAGCATTGGCAGACAGGAGGAGAAATCAGGGCCGGCGCTGACATCTGCCCCCTCCTTCATTGGTTTTGTGTTTCTTTAGGTTAAATTTTCAATCAAGTCTAAAAGGTGAGGATATACACCCGAGGAAACCAGGAAACCATTGCACTGAGCAAACATCACTGGTGTTTCTGCTGCCATTACTGTAGCTACTGTACCCATATGTAGCTAAATATTTTCCCATATAGAGTGAAATATTCTTTTCACGCTATAACATGCTGGCTTAAGCATTACGGGCTATGTGTTTTTTTCAGGGGTTTAGATAGGGAGCAGGCTGAGCGGAGATTCTCTACTCAACCGCTTCCCCAACTCCAGGAGAGCCAGAGATTTTTTCTAATGTGAATAACAAAATAGTTCAAAAAGTGAATTTTAGAGGGGGAGTGTTGTGCTGCAGAATAAAATTTCCTGGTTCCGAAACGCTCTTAAGATTCCAAACCCTCATTTAAAGTCTTACAATACCGTTTCCCAACCGTATCAGCTTTGGGTTGGTTTTTTTTTTCGGTGTGAATGGAACAGAGAAAACCTGCGGGGACTGTACCCCAAACTGCTGCTGCTGCTACTTTGGGCCAAGACTATGCGTGAACAATATTTCAGAATAAGTGCCCAAACTTGTAAAACTTTACTTTTTAACAGGTTAAATTATCTACTGCATAGAGATAGGCTATGCCATTCTGTATTGTGGACCCGGATCTTCTCCATGACACATCTCTGTGTCTCCCGATGTCTATCACTTCCTATAAACATCACAGCAAAGCATCACCTGTTTATCTTCATCTCTCCTACTCCTCTTCCACTACAGCCTTCCCACATCTCTAAAGAACGCCTGCACCTCCTGCCGCAGTTTCCCGGTGCGTGGGGAAATGGCTGCCCTCTGTTCCTACATTCAAATTGACCTTGTTGTTTCTGCGCAAAGTCATGTTTTGCTTCTTTTTTAGCAGAGACACGTGAGCTGTGTAATATCTCTGCTTCCCCCGCACGCCCCCTCTCCACCCTGAGTCTTTCCAGCTTTAAAGATGAACCCCTCATAGCCTCAGATGTTCATCTAAAGAAATGTTTAGCATTATGGATTAATTGATGAGTGGCCCTCTTGAAAGCAAAATTTCCACTTTTTTTCCTCTCTCCCCTGAACATTACCTGCCACGGTGAGCAATCGTACATATATAAATACACACATTCACACATATACTCACTCCAGGCTACATGGCAGAAGATTAAAACACAACGCATATCCTCGGCGCCTGGAGAAGGGGAGATGCATTATTCAGTGGAACTACCTACCACACAGGCTTACTACAGAGTAATTAGTAGCATGACTGTTGGGCACAAAGGAAAAAAAAAAAAGTCTTGAAAGAGCTACAAAGGCTGAAAAAGCTGACTAAGTATACTACTTGTTCTTAGTAAAACAGAAGCTGCCAGGTATGTCTTCCAACTGAAATTGTACAAATTATTTATAGCAGGAATTTTCCCCAATAGCAATAACTGCAAATGATTAATTCATACAGAAAGCTAAGATAATGATGAATTATTGCAAATCCAACTCCAAGCGCTAAAAATAAATGTAAATCTTAAAAAGAGACAGCTTTGAAAGGGATTAATTTCCCCACAAAAGCCGGCAAGGGAGTGCATTTCTCAGCCTCGGTGGTGAGAACCAGAAGCAATTTTTTCTAAATTTCAGCATTTAAGGAACCTGTTGGCAAATTGGCAAAATGTCACTTCTCCCCAGTGCTTGTAACGACATAGTGCCGCGTCTCACGGCAGCACCCAGGACCTCTTGCCACAGAGGAACTTTCAGATGGGGTCAAAATTTTGCCTGCTAAGCAGCAGTATTCTCCAACATCATTTCCAGGCTGGTGATTATTTACCGTATCGTTGCACGCGTGTTTATGGCTATTTTATTTCTCTGCATAGTTCACTTGGCTACGCAGGCTCTGTGGCACCGCAGAGGGGATTCAGGAGAGTCTACCATTCATTCTGCCAAAGCCTAAGAGTCACATACCACGTTAAAGCGTATTTTTCATCACCAGCTTTATGATGCTCCGTGCCTTTAGCCTGTGCCCTAATGGCTCAGGGGTGTTTCACTCAGAGGGGAGCATTTGTAAGTCCTCAAAATCCTGATTCCTAAATAAATAAGTGCTTTGGGAACTTATTTCAGAGTTCATAAATATTTCTTATTAAAAATTAGTAAAGCGATAATGTTAAATCTGGGTGTAATAAGCACATGTATACTTGAAGGGATAGCTAAAGCAAATAAAAGGTAGAGACTTAACAAGAGGTGGAGCTGGCTAGTGTTTTTCGAAGCGTGAAATTTGCTCAACTGTTCTACCGAAAGCTCAAATAACAACGGGAGGAAAATCCCGTGGCTTTTCTTCCCTCCTATTTGACCAATCTTAATTAACGATTATAGAATAGTAAAAAGTTCAGTAGGAAAACCAAATCATCAACAGCTTCCCAAAAGTAATTGCTGCTTTGGCTGTGCTCCTATTCTGTTTCTGCTTGTTCTTTGGTAGGCACGAAGTCATCAATTAAAGATAAATAAATGTTAGTGGGGGAATCACTATTTGCCTGAATACAGTTTACACCTGCAGAGCAGCAAACCTGGCAGGTTCCTGACCTGCTCACTCCCTAGAGGTAACCACAGTTTAATCGGATAGATTAGTGAAGAGATAGAACCTGTGCGTGATTAGGCACCTTTACATGCAAATAAGTGTATTCAAATGCTCTCATGCCTACCCATGCTAACAGTGCAGGCGTGATTTTGCATATATAATTTTGACATTATTTGTTGAACAGTCAATTGGCTGAAGGCAAGAGGAACTAGGAGAGCAGAAAAGAGGGGGGATTTAAAGTCCAGCAAAGCAGAGTGGCCGGGTGCTGTCGGTGTGAGTACCAGCATCGCAGCAATAGAGGGACGAAGAGGAGAAATATTCCAGAATAAAGAACTGGGAGGGGAGGTGGGGGAATGGGAGGTTCACCTTGTCACGGAGGTGATACGGAGAGAGAAGGAAGTTGCTTCTATAATCATGTCCCTCATCAGAAACGGCAGGAAAATGGCAGCGTGTTGTTTCTCTCCACGTCTGCTTTCTGGCAGGTGACAGAGAGAGCAGCACCGCTGGCAGTTAACTCTCCTGTGAACTGCTGGGAATATGAAACACCCAGACCCGTGTTCTCCTGGTAGAATATTGCTATTGACATTTCACCGGCAGACCCGTTCCCATATTAATGCTGCTGCTGCTGCTAAGCAGAGCCAGTGTCCTCGTTCTCCTGCTGCGCTCCACACAAGTTCTCAACTCAGTGATGTAACTTACTGTACAAACGCCTTCAGGATCTGATACTTGGAAGACGAAACACTTCTCCCCAGTCCAGTCCAGTAGATCGTACTTTTTTTCTTCTATTTCCTCTGAGTACAGAAGCAGAAGCTCTGTTTTGGAAATTCAACTTCAAACATGAATGTGCCGAACTCCTGAAGTTGCTGGTTAAAAAAAAATTGGGAAAGACGAACAATTTACAAGCCATCATTCAAGAATCAATAGCTTATTAATGGCCTTGGGTGATATTTGTCATGTACCAGCATAATAGGTCCCATATAAAAATAATACGTGGTGGACACGTGAAATAAAATCAAAGCTACCTACATGCAAAAAAAGAGATGTGCTATCAGCGCATCCTCTCCCACCTTTCATTATTTTTAGAAAAATCTGCGCATAGCCAATAACATGCTGTCATGAAAATTTACTCCCGTTCCCAAGGCCTGTTAAACTTCACCCAGAGATGGATTAGGACCTAAGAGAGCGATTTAGACCATAAACATTTATCTTCTACTGTTACGCACATTAGCAAAATTCCACAGTGTAAATATCTTTCGTTATTCCTGAAACTGAGTGTTTAGAGCATGAAAGGAGTGCTGCTATAGAAGCACCAGCATAAGTTGGAACGTCGCTTCAGAAGAAACCAGTGTTGGTAATGAAATCATATCGCATTCAAAATGAGCACCACTAAACCGGTTAGCACACACAGCAGGCAATGTAGTTAAAGAAATAAACGATTTGCGTAGCGATGCTGCCGTCAGCTTCAGCCTGACGTTTGGTTCTGGGACCAATAAACTCTTTAAGAGACTTCCCTTGCATTCAGTGGGCTTTACCAAAAGTCAAGCTCAGTGAAGACAGTGAAGCAAAGAACAGTTCACAAGAGTTCAGTACTGGGTGACTAAAAGTGTATTATGTGAGATGAAAAACAACATTATACAAAAAGAAGTCTTCGTTAAAATGTGTTTCTTGTTCAGTTCAATGCACAGGTGATCCCTTTTCTAACATAGATTGAGAAGAAAAACTCATACTGATGACGAACAAATGCCACAGGCTGGGTACAACACTCGGACTTCTGTACCGGCAAGAAAAATGAGCAATTTAAATGCCAAATGGTGCAAATTCCTTATTCGAGGAAAAAGAATCCATCAGCGGCACCATTTCGCTCTGGCTGGCCGATAGAGCACACCGCCCGCCTGTTTAAGCGTATGAGCAGCGACTCCCCCCCCCTCCCCGTATGTGTTTGGGCGCATCTCGGCGGCACAAGGCGGTGTTGCCGCGGTAGCCCCGCCCGCAGCCCGGCTCGCCCGCCGGTCGCCCCGCAGGGGAGAGGAGGGGAGTCCCCCTACCCTGCGCCAGCGCTCCCTGGGCTCACACGGGGACCAGAGGTGCCTCCTCCTCCTCCTCCTCCTCCTCCTCCTCCCCGCTCCTGCCCTGCCGGCTCGCAGCGTGCGGCTGGACGGGGACCTGCGCCGGGAGCCGGGTGCGCTCCGCGGGGGGATGCGCGGAGCGGGGCGGCGGGGTTTGGGGGGGGGGTGAGGGGGCACCGCCCGGGCTCCCCCACCTTGTTCCCGGTCGCCCCTAATGGCCTTTGTGTCTCTCTGCAGCCGGGAGCCGGGGAGCATGGCTTGGGGCGAGTTCAGCCTCCTCCGCTGGCTCCGGGAGAGCCGGCAGTCCAGGAAACTCATCCTCCTCATCGTCTTCATCGCCCTGCTCCTGGACAACATGCTGCTGACGGTCGTCGGTAGGTACAACGGCTTTTGGTGCGGGTTTGTTGTTGTTTTTTCTTCTTTTCCCCTCCCGATTTATGCCAGAAATAATCTCCGGTGACAGATGTACTCCCTGAAATGCACGATTAATGCGCTCCAACCAAACATTTCCAAGCACTGATTTTTATTTATTTTTTTTTTTAAGCACAAATGTTATTCTAGGTATTGCAAACACGCTGCCATACACATCAAAGTCTTGCCCTATTTCTGTGTTAATTGCAGGATAAGGAATTGTATCAAAGGGTCTTCATAATTCCTTTTTTTTTTTTTTCCACTAAATGCCACTAACGCTTCACAGAACGACAGATAACAGTATTTTTAGCTCATCATCGTTTTTTTCTCCTGTGGTCATGCAACTGAAACAACAGGCTAGATAACATTGGAGATGCCTGTTTCCTTGCGATAGTTTCTCTTCCCCTCCCCAGTCATCTTAAAATGAGAGATTAATAAGAAAACTATCTCACTGGGTTTTAAGAAAAGCACTTCTGTGAGTTGGTTTAATGAAATACTAAGTTTTGATCAAAGTCAAAGATGCAACTTTTACTGGCTTCAGTGGCATAGTGTCAAGATTTAGGAATCTACTCAAATAAAATGCCTGAAACATTTTTCACAGGTAGTTTTAGAAGTCAAATTCAAATGTTTATATGACTTTCAAGGGTTCAGAGAAACTAGTGGTTCATGGATGCCCACACAGGCACACGCATGAATGCACATGCTTCTCTTGGAGGTGAATTGGGCTGTGCAGAGCCGGCTCTCGGATGATGCTGCAGTGTCAGCTTCTGAATCAGACTCCGAAATTTCTTGGGGAACTTCAGCTTAAAAGCTGATGCCACAATGTAGACCTTTAGCTAAAAACATATATGTTTTTATCAAGTCGATTTTGGATTTTTTTTTTACATGAATATACTTTCTTACACAGGTATTAACATTTAATTACTTATTCAGTAACACGTGTGCTAGAAGCCCTAGAAATTATCATAGTTTGCACACTTATTGAAAGAGTGGGCTTTTGCAGGAAGAGATGCAAGACAAAGAGGGGTGATTCTGTCACTAGGGTTAAACGGAACGAACCTGACATCTGTTTTTACAAATGCTGAAATGCTAATTTCTGAGATACGTATTAAGGTAATTAAATTGCAGCTAAGATCCTAAAGCATATAAAGAAGGTCCCTTCTGGATGATCTTTTCAATGTAAATTTTAAAAAAATAATGAGACACGCAAGCATCAACACATTAGTTCTGATTACTTAATGCAGGAGCGTTACGTTTTCTTCCTTATGGCTGTTACTTAAACAATATTTTTTGTGGTTTATTTTGGAAATGTGTTTTACTACATTTTCTATATTTTGGTTTTACAATAGTTTCAATGCTTTTCTCATCTTTCATGTTTTCACAATCTGATAAATGGACTTGGGCAGTCACGTGCAACACAGACTCTTCAGACATGGGTTTTGATATATTTTGCTTTCTGAATGATGTCTGTGTAGAAAATCTTATATTTATGAAAACTGACAAAAAATAAAGATGAATGTAGAAGAACTTTTTTTTGGTTTAAATTGCGCTTCTGAGTTATGGGTGTGTTTTTTCCCTTGAGTAAAGTTCTATTTTAGTTCTGTGTTTCCGCCGTTCAAAATCCTTACTAATATGCTCTGTTGGAAAGCCTTGTATTTCCTAATCTATGGCAAAGCAAACAAGAAAATTTAGTGATTCCATTTACAAATAACCTGATAGTAAGATGCCAATATTATTCTATTTGTTTTTCCAGTGCCAATAATTCCCAGTTACCTTTACAGCATCAAACATGAGAAAAATGCCACACAAATCCAGACTACTACGCCTAACGTAGTCTCAACAACGATGGACAATTTTCAGAGCATCTTCTCCTACTACGACAACTCGACGATGGTTACGGGAAACGAATCTGATAAGACACGACCCAGAGAGCTGCATCACACTCAGACAGAACAAATGACAGTAAATGTGACTCCTTCCCCATCTGATTGCCCCAAGGAAGATAAGGACCTGCTGAATGAAAATGTTCAAGTCGGGCTCTTGTTTGCTTCAAAAGCAACAGTGCAGCTCATCACTAACCCCTTCATAGGGCCGCTGACAAACAGGTACGTTATTTCTGCTGCTTTACTCAGGTGGGAGTTTACATTGATGTTGTAGTCCAGGCTAGTATTTCAAACCAAGTATTTTTAATTCTGTTGTGGCCCTGACTTAACTGGCCTTCTCACTTTATCTGGAGGAATATTTTAGTGATTGATGAACAGATCTAAATGCCTTTACCCTGTCCAAAAATAAACTGGTAAGCTGCACACGAGCCATTTGATACGTTCAGTATCATACACTTTTCCTTCAAGTCCTGAGCTCTCTAGTTCTTCTAGAAACTTTTTCTGAAATGGTGTTGAAGTTCCTTCAGTCCGGCTGTATGGAGCCAAAAGATGCTACCGCTCAGTATTTAGGCAGCACTGTGAATTGATGATACGTCTGTTACACCTACATCAGGCAAACGTGATATTGAAGCTGTAGGCAGGGTTCAGATCCCTCCCTTGCTCTCACGGAGACCCGCAGCTCTCGGTGCCATTTGGTATTCAGTGATTCGGAGTCATCTGAGGTAAGAATTGGTGGGAAATTCGCGTGGACTTCAGTGAAAAATGAGAAAGCATCAAACTTTGCTGGTGCCGTGTTCATCACCAAGTTCAGTGGATCGCAGATTTCCATCAGTACATGATCTAGGCCAGCCTTCAAATTGTTCTCTCTGAATTCTCGCATAAATATGATATCTTCAACAAAATATGTTTAAATGGTACATTATAGAAAATCTATTTGAGCCAGGATAAAGGGTATAAGCACCAATATCAATGACTTATAACCCCTCCCCCAAAAAATCTGAGTACTAATGATGTTTACACAGATACTAAAAAGTATTTATAATATCATTTAAATTTCTGATGTCAAGAATTAATTTAATTTTATTCGTAGCATTTTGTGTAACTGTTCCCCCCAGAAGCAGCTGCAGTCCTCCCAAACCAAATACGAGATCAATCTCTGCAGGAAATAGACTCCAAATTGTATTTAGTCAGGTCACTGATTTTCATATTCCTTATTTAAGCTTATTTTATAAGTAATAAATTTTCCTTTCAGAAAATAATATGCCGCAGAAATTTGTCCTTGCGAAACATTTTTGTTTAAGCAGTCAATGCTTATCATACGTGGCAATAACCAAAACAACCAACGCCTTTTAATGCTACGTATTTCAGGGTTTGAAGCCAAAACTACCTTTCTTAGATTTTACAGCATATATATATATATTATCTGAGTGTTTAATTTCAATCTGATAGAAGAGTATCCAACTGAGGGCTCAGCGGTGGTTTGACGCACAGTGTTGTGAATTCAACCTGAATTCAATCTGTGGAACTGATCTAAACACAAAAGCTTTAAATGAGACAGTTTCATTCTTCTCTCATTTCACCTTATCTCCTGTGTGCCGCCTACACAGATATAAGTATGCTATTGCAAAATTACTTTTCTACAAATATGGCTGCAAGTTGAGGAGATAAACAGATTTTTGTTATTACCTGGATTTTCTGTTTTGTTTTGTGAGGATATGACAGCTCACCCACAGGCAAAGCAACAGAACATCAAATAATATTTTCATAATAGTTCTTTAAGTATTCTTCTAGATTTTCCTAGTTGACTAAATTATTGCCCTATTGATGTTTACTTTTCTCTGTTAGTATCATTATTTACACAACCTGCCAAACCAGGAGAAAGGCAATAATACGCTCTCCGTTGTCGATGGCTTTTTCGATAGCGCGGTTACGTCATACCGTAGATACGATCTCCGCTCTTTCTCTGGTAGACGTCTGCCTAAGCAAGAGGGTGGTGTCCCTGCCGGTGCCGCTGTGTGTGCCTGCGTGTCCGGGGACCGGAGCCTGGTGGTGCCTGTGCCAAGGCAGGGGGTCACACCTCTCCCCTGGAGCCGGCTGCGGGGATAGAGGGGGCACATCCTCAGGTTTAGGGATGGGGCTGGAGATGTTCTTGTAGCATCTCCCTTCACTATTGGGAGCAGGGTTGGCAACACACCAGTGTGAACATCAGTGCTGTGAGCTGAGATTTCCTCCTGGAAACAGCCCAGGGGGTTTTTTGCAGGGGGCTGAGTGTGTCACCGCAATCACAGGGGCAGGTTTGGGAGCTCGGATGCCCACCAAGTGGGAAAAGGAAAAGCAAGGAGCACATCACCCCAGCGTCCTGTGCGACAGAGACTTCTCTCATGCAGCTGAAATGAGTGCCTTAGTGACAAAGTGGCCCTAAATTAGATTTAAGGATTACTGGTTTTCCTTCATGCGTTATTTGTATCTTGGTACCAGGATCTGCCTTTCTTCTGAGAAATGCTTAGTGGGATCAGTTAACACATTTATCAATTAACTGTAGAAGTCATCAGAAAAAAAAAACCCCTAAAGCTGACATTTCCTAATATCAACGTGTGTATGATCAGTTAAAAAGCAGTGTGAAAATTGTGATTACTACAAATGAAACAGAAAATATCTGAGTTCCCATTATAAAGACTCTTTCGTACCACTGATAAGCCGTTTAGTGATAATTGTTGCTGCCGCTATTACTTTTGCAAAATTTCAGCAAAAAATCACAGCTTAAAGGAGGATTGGTTGCTTAGCTCGAGATCGGCGTGCACAGTTTGTTAAGATGCTCAGTAAGTTTCTTTTTCAAATAGGTAGCACACTGTGTTTGTGGTTTTTATTTCTCAATCAAATACAGTTGTTCAGGAGTGGTTTAGATTTTTAATCAAGTGTGGAGCTCCTGGCTTTCAGGAGGCTCTGGCTTTGAGCGCTTGAGTTTGCACAGGATGCAACAGGGTGTTCTATTCATATGGGTCTGTGAAAATTGTTACATTATTTTAGGTTTTCTGGAAGTTTTGTAGGCAGTTTTTCCTTTTTTCCTATAACTACTGGAGGTGTAGCTTTTTAAAATAAATTTGAAAATTGGTTTCATCCAAGAAGTTCTGCTAAAAATATTTCACAGGCAAAGCCCAGCTTTTTCTGTGGAATACCAGACAAAACACACACCTGGCTTAGGGAACTGGTTGGCAATTCATGAAACAACACAATTTACCTTTGGTCTAAAAAAGTCCGGGCAAAGGAAACGCCAGGTGGTGGCTTTGCCATAAGGTGTGACCACACACTTCCCACCGTGGGATGGTTTCAGGGCAGGGCTGACAAGATCTTTGTGGCTCAGACGCACGTTTTATTTTCACTTGTAGTGAAATTGGTAAGAAATTACACAAATGTCACAGCACTTGCTACAGGGCACTTTGTGAGGAGGATGCACTGGAGACTTGAAGGCTCTGCCTAATCCTTTCCAGTGAGGAGAGTGGGCAAAAGGCTGCTGTGCCCTCTATAATTAACCAATTTGCTCCATTATTTTTTTCTAATTCACACCGAGCTCTATGAATGAGGCTGTGAGCCCAGCTGTGCTGGCCCCACAGTCCACTGGAGCCAATGAATGTCTCCCCTGCCATGTCCCTCCCTCCCTTTATTTAACAGTCTGAAAAAATATGTGGTTTTAACTTTGTGCTTATCCAATATTGGCCTCAAAAATCATTAAAAAAAGGACAAGTATTTTCATCATCATTTTTACACCAGTCTGACTACAGCTTTGAAGGTCTTTGCATGCAAGAGGGAGCGTGTAGGACCGTGATATGTTCATGACGAAGATACACACAAAGGAGGAGGCAGAGAGATAAATAGCATTTGTAACTGCTTATTTCAGTTCCTGTGTAAGCTTTCCTTTGAGGTTTTGGCAGATGACAGAAATGACCAATTCTGCAGGTGGGACAAAGCCCCTCTGCCTACCCTGTGCTAGGGCGTGGAGCATGGAGGTGAGGTGGAGAGTGCATGGACCACGGACATTCCCTGTCCCTGCTGACCCTGCACGTTCTTCCTTACCTTCACACACATTCAGCAGTTCATAACCTCAAGGAAAATACTCTTCTTGCCATACATCCTCCTCAGTCTTCACTGGCAGTGAAGAAGACAGCCATACTGCCCACCAGGACAGACGTAACAAGGGGTGCTCACAGTGGAACGGCTGTAGCTGTATGGCAACAGGGTTGAAATCAGTGGATTTGCAGCACTGTAATGAATGGATAATTAAGCTCTAATCATCCACAGCTGCTAACCTGGTCAGTGTAACCTTTGTTTCACTGCTGCACAGGATCCATCAAATGGTTGTCTTATTGTAGGGTAACCTTATTAATGGGTATAATCCACTTCCAAACAGTCCTGCAATCTGAGGTCAACACGACACTGAAACAGAGTAATTTAGGCATTCTCCGTCAGCGGCAGCTTTTCCTCTCCCTCCTTCAACTAATGACTCTGGCTTTTTCAGATGTCATAAATACTTGTAGGAAGCAGTTTTAGCTGCAGGTAGCCTCAGTGAAACATGCTGGACTCTGCTTCAGATTCTCTTGGAGAGTTTTGAAAGGAATGCCTGAGAAAATCATAGAATCATAGAATCTTCATGGTTGGGAAGGACCTTTGAGATCATCGAGTCCAACCAAACAACCTACAATCTCTGCCACTAGAGCATGCCCTGAAGTGCCACATCTAGACGTTTCTTAAACACCTCTAGGGATGGTGACTCAACCACCTCCCTGGGCAGGCTGTTCCAGTGCCTGACCACTCTTTCAGTAAAGTCATTCTTCCTAATATCGAATCTAAACCTCCCCTGCTGCAACTTCAGACCATTCCCTCTGGTCCTGTCATTATTCACCTGGGAGAAGAGGCCAACACCCACCTCTCCCCAGCCTCCTTTCAGGTAGTTGTAGAGGGCAATGAGGTCTCCCCTCAGCCTCCTCTTCTCCAAGCTAAACATGCCCAGCTCCCCCAGCCTCTCCTCATATGACCTGGTCTCCAGACCCCTCACCAGCCTGGTAGCTCTCCTCTGGACACACTCCAGCACTTCAATGTCCCTCTTGTACAGAGGGGCCCAGAACCGAACACAGCACTCGAGGTGGGGCCTCACCAGTGCCGAGTACAGAGGCATGACATGCTTGAGCATGGTAACGAGAAAAAAAGAAGAAACAAGACAGGCTATAATATTCTTTTGTGTTGCACACATGCAGAGGAACAAAATGTAGAGATAACTGTGATGGAGCATGTCATGTCATGGCCGAGAAGCAGAAACTGCATATCACAGGTTTCACGTGTCCAGAACATGAATGGCCCAGGACCAAGGGACTGAATCACTGAATAGTTGGCTGTTACAGGTAGGGCCTCTCCTTTTTGTGATTATTTATGTTATATAGTGTAACTGTTTAGCAAAAGCTCCCACTCTGGGCTCTCTAATATCTGCTGGACGCATCAGGGAATGCAGCTGCAGATTAGACATTTGTGGGGGCACAACTGCCAACTAATTAGTGCTGCTATTTCAGGAGGAGGCAGGGTTTGCTAAGATTATGCAGGAAAAGGCAATCTGCATATATAACCAAATGCCAGCTGGATGTGGGTAAGACTGTCCCCTGAGCAAAAGCAACCACGACTTCTAGAGGTTCAGCGGTCTCATGCAGGGGCAGCACACCAGAATCGTGCATCCCCAAATTGTGGGTGAAGCTCCAGGCAATTTTTAGCTTTCCAGAGGATTATAACGACTTGTTAAATTCCGCGCAGATGCATGTCATGTGCTGACCCGTGTACCTTTGCGTCATCTTGTATGACGGATCACTGGCAATGCAGACTTTGCGCAGCACTAGCTGTGCCCACACACGGTCTGGTTCTGAAATGCTTAATTTCTGTCTGGAGGAAAAGTTATGTGTTAGACCTTGGTATATGTGATAAAGCATCATGGTCTGCTGGGTAGCGAGAGTAAGACTGAGTTCTGCTCCAGTTCTGCCCTCGTCACCCTCTGCTACGTAGCGCTTCACACCTTGCTGTGAGCCTGTTTGTCCAAGATAAAGGAGGAATAATACCTGCGGCTGCAAAAATTAAGAACAATGCTAGGACATTATTTCATTGAGCGCTGAAAGTGACTTCCAAAATACTGGTTTTCCTACAGCTTTCAACCACCAGAAACTGTCCAAGTGTAGGAAGCCTAGTGGACAAATTTAAATCTGCTTTAGCTTGATAGAGTATCATTTAGAACTAGCATGATAGCCCTTCTCTTTTTATCTCATTAATGTTTGTGGAAGATTTCACAGCTCATATGATGGAAACATGAATGTGGGAGCCAATCTCGATGGCACTGGTCTTCATGAAAATAACCGAATTTTAATTCAGCGTACTTGTAGCAGAAGCAAATTGCTGTCTCATGGCCCCTGTGTCAAGTCTAAGAATTGCTTGACTTCCGTGCTGAAATCAGCCTTCTCCACCACACTGTCCCTCCTAAAATACCTCTGGGATGGCCTTGATAGACACAACCCTACTTTACTTTGCAATGGAATAAGGCATAAGGACATTTAACTTTTGCTTTCATACCATGGAGAAAGATGATATCGCTCACCAACGGCAGTAGAGTTGCAGAGTTGTTTTCATCTGTACTTCTATTGGTCCTTTTTTAATTGAAAAATCCAAAAATCAAAGCAGTTATGGTCAAACTCTCTGCGGCCTGTTCCACCCAAGCCCACTTCCCTGGGAAGTGCCCCCTTGAAGATGGTAACAGGTCGTTTTTTATTTCCTCATGTACATAGAAACATCAGTGGAGATTAGCATCCTGTTGTATAATACCTATTATACAGTAAGAGAAGAGGCAGCCTTGGAAAAATCGTCCACTTTAAATAGAGCAGACCAAAAAAAGGTAGTATTATTTTCTTACAGGTCATGTATCAAGGTGCTGAGAGACTAAAATGATTATCGTAAGACCACAGAGGAAGTCGGTGATAGTGCTAGAGATTTAATTTGGAGACACCAGTCCAGTGAAGTACCACACGAGTAACTAGTCTCTGCTGGATATTTGTAACACCCACTTAACACGTTTCAACTAGAAGAATCCACGCTACCCTTTTGTCATATTTTTAATGTAGCGACAACATTTAAGGCAAAATGGTTCTTCATTAGAGATTTCTGTGGCATGTAGAAATGTGCATGCTAGATTTCTTTCGTTCACAAAACTCAAGTGTTAGAATGAGACATTTAATAAACATCAAGCCCTGCACTTCAGAGAGTTTTCCATTACCCATGGTCCTTACTTGTATAAAAATTATATTAATGACAAAACGAAGCTCAGAATAATTAGGTTGGTTTATCTGTGCAGGGACTGCTGTTATTAAAAATAAAAAGGAATTATAGACTCTTCCATTATTTGCTTGACCTCCTTAAGCCAATGCTGCCAATATAAATGCCCAATACGGTCAAATCATTGGAAATGGAAGTCAGTCAGTACCCCTTTGAAAAGCATTGTCCATCGTTGGAGAATTTAGCCATTAAATAATGTCTTTGCAAATACATTTGAGATGCACAAGCCTATGAAAAAAGAAGCCGTGAATAAAGCGTGCTGAACAGAATATACAGGTTGTCTTAAGGGCTACCTGGGTAATGTTTTTGATTCTACAGTAGAATTTTAATGGTGTGAAAAATAGTATATTGTGAATTTTTTGTTGAAATTATGATTTTAGCTGCTCAAAAAAAAATGCATCTGCTTTCCAGACAGAAAATTCTCTATTTCCTGGAAACTTGAAAATACTTATAGCAACCAGGCATTTCTACAGGCTGTTTAGAGTCATAATGAAGAAGCGGGCAGATGAAGAAAGCTTTGATCAGCTCCATTTTTACTCCTAATACCACAGAAAGCAAAAATATTATTCTCAGGCTCCTTGGGACTCTTCCAGTTTTCCTGTCTGAGGCAGAACTCCCAACAAAGCGGATGACAAATTTTTCCAGTAAAAAAGCCATTGGTTTGACCGTGTCTCGTTATAGTCATTGTCTCATGAGGGTGGAAACAGATGAGCACTGAAACACTACTGGGGTATTCCAAAGCTCAGTATGCTCAGACAAATCTTCCTTTCTCATATCCTTGGCAACCCCATGGAGGCCCGGAGGGGCTTTATTGGGAACAGTTACAATGGAATGAGAACAGGGCAATCAGATTCTCATGAGGGAAGAATTTCTTCCAGGGATTTCAGATACAAAGTCTGCTGTGCCAGATGAAAAGGCATTTGTAACATGGACAAGTTTGATCATGTGGTCCACACTATGTGAGTCAAAGCCTACCAAGGAGCTACAGGTTGGGTTTTTGCGGTGTGTGAGGAAGTCTAACTCAAAATGTCAGTGAGACAATTCCAGAAATGTCAATGTTCCTTTTGTTTTCCAGAATAGGCTACCAGATCCCACTGTTCGCTGGCTTCTGCATCATGTTTGTGTCAACAATCAGTAAGTGTCCACATCTTATTTGGTCTGGCCCAGATGCAACTTTTAAATAAATGACCTATAATAATTGTCACTAGGAATTATTCTTGTTGATGTAGAGGGACTGATTTCCAAGGAAAATTTAAGGCTGGCTGTGCCATGTGGATGGTGGTGCTGATGGGATTTGACAAGTATGTTCTTATGAACATGCTCTAAGGAATTCACCACCTTCCATCCCATCTCAGCAGGTCTCTTTCTTAGCTGAATCTTTCTCTCAGGTTCTTGTAATACGAAGTGGTGCTCAGTTTTAAACTGATAGCCATGGGAGAGCTATCAACCATGAGAGGGCTATTCTGCAGGGTCCTTAACAACTAGCTGTCGTAGGGGCTTATCAGAAAGATCGTGAGGCTTCAGGGGCTCACGAGTAGAATATGAGTCAACAGTATCATAGCGCTGCTAAACATCGCTGTGGGATGTGCAAACAGGAGCATAGCCTGCAAGTCAGCTGAGATAATTTGTCTGCTCTAATGGCATTGATAAGGCTTCAGCTGCTGTTTTATGTTCAGTTTTGGCATGGCACTGAAAACTGCGGCCCAGATGGAAAGAGTACAGAGGAGAACATCAAGGATCATTAGAAGCCCGTGAGGAACGATGAAAGAACCGTGTCTGCTTTAGAAGGCAGATGTAAGGCATATCAGAGTCTATGACAAAAAGGAAGGGAACAGTTTTCCATGTCCACTGTACATAAGAGAAGGAATAACGAGGTTAAAACTGTATCATCCAGGGGACTGAAGTGCTGGAGATTACCTGGTCTTGGGGTCACTGCATTTTAGGAACTTGTTAGACAAATTTTGGTTCGGTTGGAGATAATACTAAGCCTAATTCATGGCAGAGGGGAGTATACTGTTGATTTGCTGGCATACTTCTTCCTCGATTTTTCTCTGTCTGCACGTGTAGGGATTTTTGTAAGACTTGGTGAAAAGCCCGAGAGGCACAATGCCGCAGGGTAGGTGGGAGAAGTGCACGTGGATCTTGGGTTTAGTTGGTGCGTAACGGCTTCCCCCAGCTATAAGCTGCCTGGCAAAATTCCTCAGGTGGGCAACAGATAGGAGCTTTAAAAAAGTTTTTAAAAACTCACTGTAGATTTAATGGTACTGACCATGACAGAGGCTCTACAAACAGAGATGGGCTTGGGTTTCTGGGATGCTCCTACTTTCTGATGTTGTGGATAGGGAATTTAGCTGGACTGATGAGTACAGCAACCAGGCGCTCTGTTCCCAAAAGGCAGAGTGTTGCCAGGCGTGAAATGAGGAGAGAGACAGAGAGGTACCTCTGGTGGTCTGCTCTTGGGAGGATCAGGAACTTGCTACGGCCCTTGAATGGGTGGAGCTGCCTTCTCTGCACCTCCAGCCATTGCAGAGCTGGCGACACCAGGGTAAAACCTCTCTCCACCCCTTTATTTACTGGGGAAAACATCAGTACATGTATGCGGGTGCGTGCATGTTAAATCCTGCTCTCCCCGAATGCCTGGAGCTTCAGACTGGGCAGCCTTAAATGAAGCGGTGTGGGGAGGCAAGGCTGGGAAGAAAGGTCTTTAACTCCTTCTGTGTGCAGCTGAATCAGAGCAGGATGTAATCAAATCCTAAGTAATTAGTTAAAACTGCTTGTGCGCTTGCATTCTGTGTTACCGGGAGGCTTAGACACCTGAGAGCAATTCAACACTGACACATCTAAATGCAATAAGAGAAAATAATGCAGTTAGCATTGAAAGTGGCACAAGTCACTGTAAACACTTGACTGAATTGTATGAAGTTTTTGTGATAGTTTCCAGAGTTCTAACTTTTTAACCTAGTTAGAGTTAATCTAATTTTAAAAATTTACCTCTGTTTTTTTTTTTTTTCTGTAGTGTTTGCCTTCTCTGGAAGCTACACATTACTGTTTATTGCCAGGTCCCTTCAAGGAGTGGGTTCCTCTTGTTCTTCGGTGGCAGGTAAGAGAAGAGATGATAGAGTAAATTACAGATCACCGATTCCGTCATTTTTAGTCATTTTCTGAGTTGTGTTTTGTCTGCAGTTTCAATAATTAATACAAAAATATTCAATTAAATCAATTTCACGTTTTTTATGTCCCTTTCATATGAAGTAGCTCAAAAGCAAATGTCTTTTCAGACTTGCTTGATATTTGGGTTGCAGGAAGGTAGAGCACTAAATGAACTGCACTCTCCCTGGGATTTCTGCATCTGCGTCTTCAACATTTTAAATTCGTTTTTAGCCATTTTAAAGGTCATCGGGAACTGATGTTGGTACTTATTGTAGAAGGGATAGCAGCTCTGTCTGTTACTGAAATTTATGTTGCAAAATGTTGTTTTCAAGGACTTACCATGTCATCTGCCAGTTTGGACTCAGTTTACCTGTACCAGATTTCCAATACAAGGTTATCATTTTTAAATGAGTAGGTGAAATGGAGTATGGGTTTTCAGCCCAAATTATTTAACCATGACTGAGACCAGGGAAATATGTTTTGTTCATATTAGGACATTTTGCAGTCTTTTATTGGAAAAGTTTCCTGTGACGGCAGCAGAAATATAAATTTGGCTTGGGTAGGGAGATGAATACCAGTGATTTGTAAAGAGTGTGTCTTCTGGCTTCCTTGGGAAAGTTCCCCCTTCCAAGTTGGACTGGTCTATAAGCAGGGTTCACACACACTCCATAGAAACTTAAGAAGAATTTGGCAGCTGAATTCCTCTGAGGTTCCTTTTGCAGGGATCGTGCTGCAGCCCACATCTGGGCAGTGCTGCCTGGGGCAGATGAGGAGATGCAAAGCCCCAGACTGAGATTTCAAACTGGGAGCAAGAAGCTCCCTATGCTTAAGATGGTTTGGAAGCTGCTCAACAAGCACCAGGGAAGCAGGGAGGTTTAAGCCTGGGTGAGCAGTGGGAAGAGTGGGGATGTGGCTGAGGGAGCAGGCAGGGGCTGGGGTGAGGAGCCAGGGATGGGGAAGGCAAAGACAAGCAGGAGGGGTGGAGACAAGAAAATCCATCTCTCCTCCTAGTACCAGTTAAGGTTACAAATCAAGCTTTCCACAGGGAAGACATGCCAGAATCAAAATCATTGTTCAGCTTTAACTCAGTCCCTGTGGAAATGTGCACCTCGAGATACAGCTTTTAGACGAGTATGTGGCTTTTTTCACAGACAACCTAGAAAATACAGCAGAAAAGGCCAAGAGACCATCTAGTCCACCCCCTTCCTGAAGGCAGGATCAGCGTTGTATCTATCATTCCTCACGCATACTTGATAGGCGTGTTTTCAGAAGCCTCCAGAAACGCCCTCAGCATCTAGCTTTGTGCTTACATACCTTTACTGTCAGGAAGATTTTTCTGATGTCTCATCTAAAGCCTCCATATGGTCACGTAAATCCATTTCTACTTCCTATACTTGAGAGAACATGAAGAACAGTTTCTTTTCTCTTTGTAGCTTTTTTTCACATTGCAGGACTATTATCACGTTGAATCATAGAATGATTTCGGTTGGAAGGGACCTTAAAGGTCATCTAGTTCCAACCCCCCTGCCCTGGGCAGGGACACCTCCCACCAGCCCAGGTTGCCCAAAGCCCCATCCAGCCTGGCCTTGGACGCCTCCAGGAATGGGGCATCCACAGCTTCTCTGGGCAGCCTGGGCCGGTGTCTCACCACCCTCACAGTAAAGTATTTCTTCCTGATATCTAATCTAAATCTCCTCTCTTTCAGTTTAAAACTGTTCCCCCTTGTCCTATGGCTCCACTCCCTCATAAAGAGTCACTTCCCATCTTTCCTGTAGCCCCTTTAGGTACTGGAAGGGGCTATAAGGTGTCCCCGGAGCCTTCTCTTCTCCAGGCTGAACAACCCCAACTCTCTCAGCCTGTCCTCACAGGAGAGGTGCTCCAGCTCACATTAGTTTTCTCCTTTCTGGTTTTAAATTAAAAGTCCTGCAGTTGCCCCTCACAGATATTTTTATAAGTCTGTATGACAGTCTCCAGTGACCCCCACCTTTCTTCTTGTGCTGCACCAGAACCAGACCCAGCACTCAGAAGAAGCTCCGACTCCTTACAAGGGCCAGGAGCAGTGAGAGTTAGTTCATGTGTCTCACAGGCAGAGGAAGTTTTCTGTAGTATGGTGCCAATCAGTCTTTTACCCGCCCTGCGTTTGTGCATGTAATCATTCCTGTCCACATGTAAAACTTTGTGTTATCTTCTTTGTATTGCCTCCTGTTTTTTCCCCTGAATATTTCTCCAAGTCTCACAAACTCATTGTGAATTCTGATATCGTTTGCTGACTTGATCTTCAACTGCTCACGCAAACACTTTGGTGTCCTCCTCGGTTTTCTAAGCATCTTCATCTGCAGAGGACCTCTGCACTTTTGGGACACGTGATGGATTGTATTCACTTAATCATCAATCATGCAATATTTTGTTTTCTTTTTCTGGCTCATTGTGTAGCTGTGGACCCTATTTACCGAGTCCTACTTAAACCTTGATTTGAAAACAGAATTATTAATTTCTATGAGGACTCTTCTGCAGCATTTACCTCTGCCTCTAGTGCCTGAATGCTTTGCAGAAAACACAAATAGATTGGGCTTCATGTTTCCTTTTGTGAAATGAAGGCTCGTCATCAAATGCAGAAGTGAGGCATGTGAAGAGCAAGGTCGAAAGAATCCTTTAATTTGGGATGCTGAACTCAAAATACTCATTTTCAAAGTAATCAGCTCAGCATAATATCTCATGCCTGCAGCAGGAGCCAGCACTGACCACAGCTACAGCTGGGAGTGGCCACCAGACCTTCGTGTCAAGTGCCCGGAGTATAAATAACCGATAGTGAATACTTGTCAAAAGCTTTGTTTCACCTAGTTGAAAAGCATCATCTAAAAGCCTTGTGAAAAAGGCAGGGACAAAGAAGCTAGCAAATGAGGGCATCATTAAATTACCTGAGTAATACTGTATAATGGAACATGGTCTTAGAGACCATTTACATTTGCCAAAACTCCTTTTTGCTTCAAGGTGAATTCCATGTGGAGGGGAGATATACATATATGTATATATATATGTATATATTTGTATTTATATCTAGAGAGATACCAGCTGTCAGGCCTGTATAATGTTTAGTGGGGCTGGCAAATGATAACCATAAACTGCAGTACACAGCTGCCTAACTTTGTGTTGTGCTTTTTTTTCTTTAATTTATTTTAGGGATGGGTATGCTCGCCAGTGTATATACAGATGATGAAGAGAGAGGCAACGCAATGGGAATTGCACTAGGAGGCCTCGCTATGGGAGTATTAGGTCAGTGAGATGGAGACTCCGCTGGCAAGAGAAACCACCCCTCAGCCATCCCCATAGCATGTGCTTGTGCCCTGTGAGAGCAGCAGAGGAATTTCGAGTGCAATGTTATTGTTCCATCTCCAGATTAGATTCATGGTGCATGTTAAGAATGGTTTTTCCCACAGAAGCACATCTCTCATGCAGATACGTATGGCAGGCAATAATCTCTGAGACGTTTGGGGTTTGTTTACATGGACCGTTGCCCAGAGAGGTGGTGACAGCCCCATCCCTGGAGATGTTCAAGGCCAGGCTTGATGAGGCTGTGAGCAATCTGATCTAGTTAAAGATGTCCCTGCTTACTGCAGGGGGGTTGGACTAGACAACCTTTAAAGGTCCCTTCCAACTCAACACATTCTATGATAAGAGTATTTTGGGGAGTGACGAATACGGTTATTGTCATCATTGGTGAGCTTCGTGTTGAGTTTTGGTTTGTTTTTTTTAAATTGAGTATTTTGGTCACTGAGTGCCAATAGCAGGATGCCCAAAGGCTTGCAGAGGGTGCTTGTTCACAGATGTGGCTTCACAACTGTGTCCTTTCTTTCTCCCTGGCAGTGGGCCCACCTTTCGGGAGCGTCATGTATGAGTTTGTGGGGAAGAGTTCTCCTTTCCTGGTGCTGGCAGCACTAGCTCTGTTAGATGGAGGTCAGTAAATACGAAGAGTCAATATTGCCGTGTAGCACATCCCTTTCGTATTCTTACCATCTAACCCCCTACTTGAAGAAATGTTACAGTATTGATTTCTTTTCACAGCTGTTCAATTATTTGTTCTGCAGCCGTCCAGAGCACAAGCAGAAGTAAGTATTAAGGTAAAACACTCTGGGCAACGGGTGATGCTTTGCCTTTCCTAATTCCAAGCTTTTGTTTCATAGAGTCAGAAGGGGACACCGTTGCTGACACTTTTGAAGGACCCGTATATCATTATTGCAGCAGGTACCAGATCCTTTTTTTTTGTTTGTTTGTTTTGTTTGTTTTTTAATTTAAACTGTCTGCTGGTGTTATACCTGGCATCCTGGAATGCCTCAGGCTGAGCTGGTTTGACAATAGTGTCATTTGCTGTTTTCATTAACATAAAACTCAAAAAAAAAAAAAAAAAATCATGTTGGTCATACAGAATGAATATGCCAGTAGAAATGGAACAGGCTGAAAGTTTGAAATGTAGGTGTCTTTCCAGCTGAGAGGACACTAATGACTTGTGGATGCTTGCTAAGGCGATGAGATGTGGCCATGAAACTTTCTGTCAGGCAAGTGAATGGGGCCAAGGCTTTCAGAGGGAGGGATCACCAGGACGTGGCAGGCGTAGGGAACAACACTGAACTTCATTTCCATTTGAAGAGGGTGTGAGTTTGGTCTCTAGAGCATGGATTATATTTCAGGGTTGAATGGTGAATGGCGTTTGGTATTACATGCATCGTTTCTCCACTGAGTCTTTCTGTCTCAAGGGAAGTTTGCCTTTTTGCATTGTTTTTTGTTGAATGTTTATTCTGAAGTCTGTAATTAAGGCTGGCCCTCTTTAATGTTCATAAAATATCTGAAAAGAGATTGTAATTTTTACTGGTTTATTCCTTAATCCTAACCCCCTTGTCCAAGAAAGCAATTCTTCCAGGCGTTTTTTCGGGTTCGCTGTTTCTTGGTGTTCTTGGGGAATGACCATTACCCGAACTCTTGACTAGACACTTGGTTGTGCTGTGACTGAAGTTATAGAAACACTTTTCCTTGAGAAATTCTTGGAGCATTAAAAGACCTTTTAATAGAAGTATTTGAGGGAAAAGAGTAGCAAACACAGTAGCTGTTGTAAGAGGTCAGATCTATCATTCAACTGATTCAGTACTTTGTCTCTTGCTGTGCTTAAAGCAGGTGCCGAAGGGTGAGGTTCATCTAGCATATAAAGGAGATTTCTGGAGAATAATGTAATCCCTGCCAAGGTCTAATCTGTGACCAGAACTTGGTTTAAACCACAAAATATGACCAGGGGACTGATTTCAAGGATGAACCTTGGCTCATGCCAAACTAGTCTTAGCTAAGGAAAAGGTACCCAAAGACCGTGTATCCCAATATTTTGACCATGTCCCATGTCTGCTAAGAGCAGGGGTGGGCTTTGTTCCCATTTTCTAATGCATTTGCATGGCATTCGATTTCTGCAGCTATTCTCTTCTCTGAAGCTGTTTCGGCTGACGTTTCGGGGCTGTGTAAAGCAGGGCTGCACAAACAGTCGTGGGGCAGCAAAATAGTGAAAAGATTCAGGGCTGTGTAGCTTGGAATCAAGACAGTGCATGTCAGGGAGACCTTACCTTGGCTGCCCTGGCTCTTTCTGCCTCTTGCTTCCCTGCGTGTGCCTGCAGGCATTGCCAGTGCCTCCTGTTTCCCCTTCCCATCTTCCATCCGCAGCGGCTGGGCATGGCCAGAGGAAGGGAAAGGAAGGATGTACAGAGGGGTAGAAATATAAAAACCCTCTCTGTTCCCATCCCTCCTGCTCTTGACAACTGCTCTGGCTGACCTGTCCCCCTCCCACCAGGCATCAGTGCCCCGGATCCGAGAATGTCCCTGTGGTGGGCTACCGGCGGGGTTGGGTACAGCAACTGGGGTCTCTGCCTCCCAGGACAGAGGCTGCCCAGTGCTTTGACAGTACAGACGATACTGATGTTCTGTACTTTCAGCTTCTTCTCCCCCTGCTTTATTTCCCTTACAGACCAATTTTTATTTTTTTTTCCAGAGCTGAATGCCAAATACTAACTATAAACCCAGCCTTTTGTCTGGCCTACCAGTGCACATCGGTCCAAGTGCAGATTTCTTGATGTACCAGGAATACACTATTTAAATGTTCGTTGCTTCAGTTGGGAAGTTGTCGCTTTTTACAGTGGAAAGGATCTGGAAGTTTCATTTGCTCTCCCATGCCCGAAGGAGTTTAGTGATTTCCTTGCTCTGTTTTCTAAGATGGGAACTTCTGCCCCTGATATTAACGGGGAAGGGTGGGTGAGCGGTTCGTTGGGACGGTAGAGTTAGGTCTGTGATCTGACACTTTGAGGCAATCAGTCAAGGCACCATGCCACATTTCTCCACATCTAAGCCAGGATACTACATCTTCTGCTTCACAAGGATGCTCTGAATGTCAGTGTCCCACACTGTGTACGATATTCAGATACGATGATTAGAGAGGAGAAGGTTAAAAGTCCCATTGGGTTTGCGTGCTCAGGGAGATTAGAGGTTTGAATGGCTTTTAAGCCCGTTAATGACCTCATTAAAAAATTGACTGCATCTCTAGTGGGCTGACTTGTTAACCACAAGTAAAACCTAGGGCCATTGTAGGCACACTGCAAATGGACCAACAGTTTAAGTATTTCTTGCACTCTCAATTTAGGTACACTAATTTTATGGTACAAATTCAGATTCAATCTCCTGAGTGTGCGTCATACACTTGAGTCATAATTGTTTGTATTCTCAAAGTACGAGCACTTTCTGACCAATTTGGCTTATCTGTAGCATGATATTAGCCTTTAACACAAGGCGTCCTGAACTCAAGCGTGGTGTTCCTCTCTCTCTGAAAGTGTGACGTTTTTCCTTGATGACCCATGTTGTCTGTGAGTTAATAGTGGTGACTGTCGGAGCAGATCGGAGGCCGGTGCTCTCGTTCCCTTGCTGTGCGTCGCAGTCCCTACGGCCAGTCCTACCTCCTGGTCCCCTCTGGTGTCAGCAATAGTTGCTGTAGGATGCGCTGCGGCCATTCCTGTTGAACATGCACTCGCCAGTCCAGGTGGGGAGGTCACAAAGATGTGGGCATCAGGGACAGGACCAGATGATACGGCAAGCTCCCATGAAAACCTCTGCAGGGAAAAGAAATATGAGCAAATACAGACTCTGCTTTGTGCATCATGTCAGAGGTGATGCTTCAAAGTCAGTGCCATCGGTACTCACTGACCACGGGAAAAGAAACATTATTGACGCTCTTTGTCACTGCGAGTAGGAGCTCAGTGGATGAAGTTGATGTCATTCTCACAGCCAGACCTCACTGACAGGGATTATGGCAACTTTAGGTGCTACCAAGTGACAAAGCTGCATTGACAGGCAAGTTAGTTTAAATTACCAGATCCAAAAACCGGAGTTGAGACAGAGATCATCATGAGCACATGGGTCCTTGAAGGTGCGGGACAACTTTTCACCGGGTACCTGCTTTTCCACAGAAAAATACTAGTGATGTCTATGGCACTCTGCCCAAAGCTGGGTGGGTTCTCTGCTCCGGAGATGCGATCCAGCTGGAAGGTTGCAATTTCACACCTCCTGGCCAACGCAGGACTTTTAAACAAAAAAACAATGTAGGATTTATGCCCTCGAGACTCGGCCCTCTAAAGAGAGGTCAGCTCCATGCAAGACAGAGGGGGGGGGAAAAAATATTTTATCTTTTTCTGGGGGAAGCTTCGCTAAGGTAGCACGGTCTCTATCGGGCTTTGCCCTGAGTTTGCAGAGTACTGGCTCAGGCTCTCACTTATCTTTTGGGGTGTATCTTCAAGATCTGAAGTACCTTTGTCACCATGTACCGATGTACTTTGGTCAGCTCTGGTGATGCTTCCTCACCTAATGAGAAGTGACGCCACAGACGCACGCACGCCTGTTTCTCATTTCTTTGTGAAGTTTGTGAAGAGCAGAATAAGGCCTTTGCTCTTTAAGCCGTGTCTGTTAGAATGGCCCCGCTTCCTCTGGCTGCGCTTTGTGTGGCTTGAGTTGTTTTTCCAGCATCGAGGAAGCAGCTGGAGTGTGGCTGATTTTCGGCTTGGAAGAGGGAAGCCCCAAGGTGTTTCACTGGGGCTCCTCACAGATACTGCGTTAGCGGGAGCTTGCACCGGAGTGGAAAGGTTGGCTTTGGATCGAACCTTTCATCCGTAGGGTAAGGCAGTGCTGACCGGTGGCTACTTGCCCCGGGAAGGGAGTGAGCCTGCTGGCCTGTGAGGTCATTTTGGGAATCATGGATACGCAGTCTAATATATTCTGACTGGTTTGAGCAAAGAATGGCATCAGTGCTCATTTTGTTTTCAACTGCATGATGAGGAACTTGTTCCAGCGGAAATAATGTTTCTCTGACCTCAGACAAATTAAGGTGTGTGTGTTTGTTTGTTTTTAAATGTAAAATTTGGACGGTAAATGACTATAAGAGTCTAGAAGATTTTATTAAATTTTAGAGATTATAAATATTAGGAAGAAAAGTGGTAACACAAGTTTGAGGTTGTCGCTTCTAGCAGTGACTCCCAAGCTCCCTCGAAAGCCATTTTGTAAGGGATTAGCAGAGGGGACGTGTCCCGTTGCCCCGCATTAGGCTTTGACTGCCTCGGGGTCTTTTGAGTAAGTGGGAAAGGCATCTCAAATCCACAGAAATACCACGGGGTTTAATAATCACCGCACTAAAGCCGAAGTGCACGACTGAGGACAGAAGAACTTGACACAAACCCTCTGGAATCCGGATCCGCAGGCGGTGATGGAGGGCAGAGCTGAGCCGGCGGGAGAGACTGAATCAGCACTTCCACCGCCTGTTATCCCGTTATCCTTTGCAGCTGGGTGACTAAAGGGCCAGAAACTCAAAAAAGATTTGGAAGCATTTGAAATTCATAAGGCTGGGCAAGCTCAGCCGGACTCGTGCTTTGCTGCACGGACTTACTGGCTGCTAGCTACAGGATCGCCACACAAAATTCCCTTTTCTAGGGGACAGACATCTCTGGGGTTGTCTCTTGGTATTTTTAGGATCGAGACCTCCATTATCTCATCACAGTCATTCTCAGGTGACAGAGGCAGAGGGTCAGAACCTGTGGCTCTCACACAGCAGGGCTCCGGTTTGGCCCCAGGAGACTAGATAAAGACCAGAAGATTGTAGGTTTAGCTAATCGTTTGTACAACAGTCAGACCTCATGAACTTTCTAAATGTCATCAAGCTCACTGCAGACTTTCACGTTATGAAATAGCTTAACCTTTATTGTAGAATTTCTAGGAGAATAGAAAGATATAGAAAGTTTGTCTTCAGCGATTTTACATTCTGTTCTATTTGACATTAATCAACGTCTGATGCATGACAAATAGGACTGTAAAAAGTGCAACGCTTTATGTAAAAACATCCATTTTTTTGCGTGTTTTTTTGTTCATAGTCAAAAGAAATAATTACTACTACTTCTTTTTCCCCCACCCCTCCTTTCTCTAAGGATCAATCTGCTTTGCCAACATGGCGATTGCCATGCTTGAGCCAGCGTTACCCATCTGGATGATGGAGACCATGTGTTCAAAGAAGTGGCAACTTGGTAAAGTACAGGATATTATTCGCATTGCTATATTTTGTCTAATGATTGTCTCACTTCTGATCCTGTTAATGATGGGCTCCTTATATACTTCAGGGTAGTCATTTATTTGTATTTTTTTTTTTACTATCTTTAAATTGTCAGTGTTGTGCCTGCACAATTGCAAACATCGGTTTGTAAGAAAAATAGGTAGTGGGTAGATGTTACTGTAGTAGAGGCTCCTGTAAGGGGCAACACTCACATTGCGAGGAGAAATAGATGGAGGCAGCCAGGGCAGGGTGCTTGTCCTAGCTCCTCTGGAAGCCAGTGTTGGCTTGGGCAGCTGTGAGATGCCCCGTGAGCCACAGAGCCAATTTGTTTGGGGTTTTTCCCAGAGGGAATCCTTCCTCGGCTCTAGCTTGGATTGCCAGGAGCAGGCAGCCACAGAAATCTCCAGCGGGTGCGGTATCTTTGGTGCAGAGCACGCCCACGCCAACACATCGTCCTTCCAGGGCTGTTCCTTGGCCAGGTGTGGAAGAAGCATGGGCTTTACTCAAAAAATAGCCACGAAGGACACGAGGAGCATTTTCCCTTGGATCTGACAGATGTGACACCCTTCCGGTGGTTACTTGATCATCCCATTCAACAGGAAGCGATGGGAGACCCCCAGCTTGGACCACCTTATGACCTGCAACAGTCTCCGGAGACCAGTGTCCACAGGCAAACTGGGGATTTGTCCCATGTGTCAGGTTAGGCTAGAGAGCAAAACTGGGGCAG
Source organism: Larus michahellis (assembly GCF_964199755.1). NCBI lineage: Eukaryota > Metazoa > Chordata > Aves > Charadriiformes > Laridae > Larus > Larus michahellis. The sequence continues at coordinate 65,953,090 of NC_133901.1, forward strand.
TTACTTTCTCTTTGAGGAGAACAAGGCGGGGAAGAAAAAGGGACTAACTTCCAGTGAGCGCCAAACTGCGTGCAGGAGGCTCATGTGAATCATCTTGGGTGTAGGAAGGAGTTACCATTAAAAACACAACATATATTTGATCTTGTTAACAAATGTTCTGTGCCGTGACTTGCCATTTAGGGTATTTTTTTAGTATTAATATATGGCATTCAAAAGAAAAAGAAAACTCCTTCATGAAAATGCTGTTCAGCTAGCGTCCGATGAGTATCCCTGCCCTATCTTAACGTAGGTGTCCCTACGCCACATCGAAAGCACAACCCTTAGTTCTAATTAATGCAAACTCAGACCTAGGGTGGCCGTGGCAGCACTCCTTCACGTGCTGCTGTACTGTCAGACGTGCTCATGACTGCTAGCCTGGAGTACGGCAAAGTTAACGCGCAAACCTAGGCGTTTTAAACCTCATGAAGAAAACCAAAGATGGCTTATCTACCTCCCTCACTGGAGTTCCACGTAACTGGCGCGACGGAAATGAGACTTATAAATCTCTTAGTTGAATAGAGGTTCCTACAAGGAAAATACCCATTTTAAATTAAGACTATTTTTACCCCTTAATGATATAAGTAATTGACTCCATTGCGCTTTGTCTGGCTTGACAACATTAATTAAAGTTTTTAAGCCTCTTAAATTATATCTGGAACTGCAGGGTTTTAACCAAATTATTATCTTATGCAATTTGGAGATCCAGCTGTTTGAAGCCTGATCTGAAGAAGGTATAAAGAACCTTGATTCGATCAATTAATGTTACTGTGTGTAAAGCTTATTTAGAAAATTATGGTTCTGCTTCAGTATGCCACAGCTTACACACAAATCTGCAAGTTTTATTTAACAAACCTTCGCAGTATTCTTTCTTTTTTTTTTTTTTTACGGCTGTCGAGGTCTGCTGTATGTGACCGTTTGGTATAAACAGGTAGCTCCAAGCAGTACTGAAGTAGCTGCGGTTACACAGGTGAAAATATTTCCCCAGCATCACTGTTGTAACCCACAAGGATTTTAACCGCAGGATATTGCTGTGCTGAAAATTACCTCTCCTTTTTTTTTTTTTTTTCTTTATTTTTCTTATGAATATCAGAGAGATAGGAAGGAAGATGGATAGGCAGGAAATGAGAAAATCTCTGTTGTCTTGGTGAAAGATGAGGAGCATATACACTGAAAGGAAATGGCTCGATCGTGTACCGTCATGTCACAGCTGCTGTCTAAATCTGAATTACCTGATTCAACAGTGACCAAATGGGAGGCTCCTCGTGGCATGCGCTGATTTGTCAAGCTTCCCCAGTTTTGTCAGGTTTCCCACTTTTATTTCCCTTAAATTTTCCATAAAACTTAACAGGAACAACAGAAGAATACTGCGTTATTTCTTCCAGGACACGCGAACCCTTGAACACCGTTGCACGAGGGTCCGGCATTGGGCACGGCCGCCCCCTTCTTCTGCCTCTCGGATATTTTTCATACAAGCTCTTCTCCTCGAGGGCAGCCCCTGCTCTCGCGCACGCCCGCGGCATCCTCCCTGGTGCTCTGCAGGCAATGGCACACCGCTCTCCGTCAGCGTTTCTCCCTTTGACACTTCCCCCCCGCCCCGTCTGGGTCCTGCCCCTGCGCCTTCCCTGCAGGGAGAGGATGAATCCTCACGTACGGGCTGTAATTGGCTTTTAGACCAGAGATAATTCCGGCCGCTGCTCGCAGCCGGCATCTACTCCAGATCCGGCCGCTGCTGTGGAAACCTCAGGACGAGAAAAAAAAATTGCTGGTCCCAACAGTATGTTTTTCCGAGTGGATGTGGGGGAGATGGGAGAATCCGGGCACCCTTCCATCAGGGCTGGAAGGGCTTTACAGGGGCGCCCTCATCTGCAAATTGTTACAGATAATTATTTTTTTAAACTTATACCAATAACTGATTGTTTTCAAATTAACTTTTACTGTAAATACATTGGCTAAGTCATTTCAAAACCACGTTTTTCAGGTTTTTTTCACCTTTACGTTACTGATAAAGGCTTGGCTTTGGTCGCCGCTTGACCAAGGAGTGTATCATGGCATTACAAACTCGCCTTAACACGAGGGCTCCCGGCGTTCAGAGCCGGGGGGGGGACCGTGACCTGCAAAGCCACAGCAGTAACCCTGCTGGCCGCTCCTCCAGGGAGGGATTCGCCCACCCCTGGCCGCTCTGGGCTTGCTGCATGTGCTGAGCATATGCTCCGTAAGCCATGCAACCAAGAAAGACTTGCTTTCCTTGACCGAAGCTTATTGTAGTTAGATATCAACTTTTTGCTCTTTGTTGTTCTGTCGCCTCTCCCATACCGCTGCCTGTAGCTGATGCTGAAAAAAAACTCTTTTCAAAGACATCACATCGCTCCCGCATTTCATAGATGATATCCTTAGATTTCATGAAAAGGCTGCAATAAACCGGATATTTGATATTTTTTTTTTTTTTTTTTTTTGGAGGCTATGCACAAAGACTCTGTTAGATGCGTTCGAACCAAAATTGCAGTGTCTGGAATTTATTAGTTTCTTCTAGCACTTCAGTAAAATCATTGCTGATAAAACATCTCATTCATATTTTTCAGGCGTTGCGTTTCTCCCAGCTAGTATCTCTTATCTCATTGGGACTAATCTTTTCGGAATACTTGCGCACAAAATGGGAAGGTACGCTTAATTTAAAAATACTAATAATCTGCCAGTCTGTTCATGTACCGTTTCCAGTGTTTCCCAGGGCGGTTTATTGATGATGGAAATTATTAAAGTTTGTTCTATAGTAGCAAAATCACTTTTTTTTGAGCGTGTTGCTGCTTTGATTGTGTAACTGAGCGGTTCAGGCGTGACTCTGAAACGTTCAAGATCAGCTCTAAAGTCTCTGCATCGCCGATCTCTGAGGGATGTTTCTTCTTTGGTAGGTGGCTTTGTGCTTTACTCGGGATGCTAATCGTGGGAATAAGCATTTTGTGCGTAAGTAGGAGATCACGTTAACTTTCAAACCGTCTAAATGTTCGCGTGTTCATCTTCAAATATGTGCTTTCCCCATGAGATTTTGCTGAAGTTTCCTCTTTATGATGCGTTATTAAACAATGTGCAGTTAATAGGTTCCAGATCAGAGTTTTGAGAGCTTTCAAATTGCAGTGCTTCAATTACTTTAAGGAAGAATGGCTCTGAGAGGAGGAGGATGATTTTTTTATTTTTTTTTTTTGAGCTGTCACTCAAAAGTTTATTCTTGCTCATAACATTAAGCATGCCAGTGGTTTAAAGGCACAGTTGTCTGAAACAGGAGCCCAGAACAAGGATCAAATTCTAACTTGCACATCGGTACCAAGCGTGCCGTAACTATTCTGAGAATTTATCCTAGAAATAGAAAACGAACCTCATTAGCATGTGCAACGTGACTTAATGAACTGCCTGAAATTTCCTTTATAGGTACCGTTTGCTAAAAACATTTACGGGCTCATAGCACCAAACTTTGGAGTTGGATTTGCCATTGGTAAGAAAAACTACAATGACTTCCTGCAGTCTGTTGGTTATGTAAAAACGATTTTATATGAAGTTACGTGGAAAATCAGTTTTGTTGCCATTCTGGCCTGGCAGTAGTGAGGCCTGAGCCGCGGCCCAAACTGGTAGGTAAGGCAAGAAGGATTAAAGGAGGGTGCTCAAGGCAGTTTGAACCGGGCTCCTGTGAGATGAGCTGGATTCTGAAGACCGCCCAGAATTGCTCATTCGACCTAAACCAATCTTTCAAACTGTCCGTGAATTTATACCTTGTTTTCAGAAATAAAGCGATGCGCTGCCCAAAACCCACTTCCTACAAAAGTTTCTATTTAAGTTCTTTTCCGCACCAGTGGTATGTGTGAACTTTGCTTGTGCTGGGCCACGCGGTCAGGCCGGAGTGGTGGCCGTGGCTTGGGTTTTAGCACTTGGCTGGTCAGCAAATGTTCTGGGGCTTCTTCACGCACGAGGGATGTGTAGTTGGGGGGAAAAAAGTTACAGCACGACTCCAAATACGCAGCATCTCAGCAGGTTTCTTTCAGCTGTCTTGTGCCGTATCTTGCTAGCGATGAAAGTGGGGATCAAAAGGCTTGTTAAAACCACTGTAATAATTTTGATTGACTGGAAGCTAATGCAGTCTTTTAGGTCTACAGTAAGTGCAAGCTCGCACAAAATAACTTTCCCCACAATGAAAGGTACTTGGCTGGTAACGTGAGGTACGAGCCTGTGCACAGACAGCTGCTCTGTGATGTGCTTTCTCTCTTGCCCTCCGGCAAGTGTCACGTGTACACATCCATGGATGTCCATGCCTGAGCTCAGACACTGTAAAGATCATAAAAACATGGATAACAGTTCTTGAAGAACAAGATAATGCAGATTTTGAAAAATTTAAACTTATTTAAGAATAAGCATCCTTTTAGCTGCATCCGTTTTGCATCCTGTTTTAGCACGTAGTTGGCCAAGGCGTTAAAAGAAAAAAAAAAAAAAACAAAAAAAAAAAACCCAACACCCAAGTCAGTAGCATTTTCCTGAAATATGTTTTCCTCCCTCCTGACCAGGAATGGTGGACTCCTCCATGATGCCAATTATGGGCTACCTCGTAGATCTGCGTCACGTGTCGGTCTATGGCAGCGTGTACGCAATAGCTGATGTTGCCTTTTGCATGGGCTTCGCCATAGGTAAGTCCAGCCTTTTCCTGCCTGTAACGCCGAGTTAAGAAAAGAGAATATGCTACGGTGGTAGGTGTGAATCCCACGAGCATTTTCAGGCTTTATGAGCAGGGGTTGGTATTTTCTACAAGAAATCAAAGCAGAGGGAATTATGTTTGGCATCTGTTCCCTGCCTGTGCCGCGATGCCGTGCTCAGCTTCGTTAGCTCTAAGAGGCTTGAAAGTGTCAGGCACTGAACACAAATAGGGTATCCCCAGGAAGGAGGCCTTGGAACACTTTAAATTGACACCACAGCTGTGCTCCGAATAGTCTGCGAGGGGAATAACTCCCTGCTGACCCCCTGCCTCCTGGAGTGCGTGATACAGACGCCTCTAGGAGCATCCCCGATTTCTTCAGTGAACGGGGAGTACGGAGCCAGGAAAGGTTCATGTTGTAATTACAAACATGTCTTTACATTCCTCAAATCAATTTGTAAGGCAGGATTTTTTTGTATATAAAATTACTGTGGGTTAAAGTGACTGCTGCAAATTCTGCGTCTGAGCGATCTTCAGAAAAGGGTTTTTATTTATACAAGGTCCCTCTGCTGGCGGTGCCATTGCAAAGGCCATTGGATTTCCATGGCTCATGACAATTATAGGGATCGTGGATATCCTCTTCGCTCCCCTGTGCTTTTTCCTTCGAAGTCCACCTGCCAAAGAGGAGAAAATGGTAAGCATAACATGGTTTCTTTCTTTTGGTTTTGTGTTTTGGTTTGGTTTGGTTTTCCCCAGTGAAACAAACGATAACTTATTCCTGCATCTTCGCCTCGAACTTCCCCAAAATTGGACCCGCACAGTTTATTTCACCCTCATGCGTCATCTTTGGAATGAACTCCCCCTTCTCTTTGTGTCCAAGGTGTATTTAAAAAAAAAACAAACAAAAAAACCAAACCTTTTTATTAGTTACATGTTACAAAGTCATAAAATTGATTATCATGAAACAAGGTCCAGCAGACATTCATCTGCAACAGCACACGCTGTGGTGGAGTCAGTATAAAAGGCATTTTTGTTTTCCTTGAAGTGCCAGAACTGTATTGACCAATTCTCTTTTATTCCTTCACGTGCCTCAACCTGGATTTTTTTTCCATGGTTCTCTACAGTGTATTTTGCATCATCTTTTTTGCCTCCGCCTTCCTCCGTACAGATCACAAATTAGCAGCGTCTTTTACCCTATCTGTACCACGGGTCTTACCCTAACTCGTTTTTGAAACAACTTTGCCAATGACTTAATTTTCTAGAGCAGCCAGTGCTCCCCAGCCCCTCTATGGTGCGTAAGGTGAAGGATGCTCGGCCAAGCCCGCAATCTCGCCCAGTCCCCTGGGACTCGCAGTGGTACCCAGGGATGAGTCTCAGAGCAGGCGAATGCGTTCCGATACATCCCTAAAACAGCAAGGTGATGGGAATAATGAAGGAATTACAGGGCAGTGCAGTCAGTAGGCAGTGCAAGCCCTCTTGTGATTCCAGGACTGGGAAAATCCTGAAAAACAACCACCGATCTTTGCGGCAATGTCCGTCACCAGCGGCTCATGCTGAACAAAGTTGACTCGGGCCCAAAATGTGGTTGCTAGTCATTTATTTGGGTGAAAAGAAAATGGAATTTTGCATGCTCGTGGTCTTGCTACACAGAGCCGCGTCTCTGCAAGGCAGGAGCAGGACCTGGTGCACAGGCTACTCCCGCTTTGTACTGGCACAAGCGGAAAAGCCGGAAGGATGAATCTTGCTGAAAGAGCGGCATATGTGAGGCCAGAGACCTTTCGTTTTGCACGTATTTGGACTGCAGAATCCCAGAGATTCCAGCTAATCCCTGCTTATGACCTTTGCAGACTGCACTGATTGTGGTTTTAATTATCTTTTTTTTTTCTTTTTTTTTTTTTTTTACACACTCAATAAGGCTGAGGAACAGAAAAGTTAAACATGGATGGGGGGGAAAGAAAAAAGAGCTGCTGTTGTTTGCTAGAGATACGAAGTTTGTTGTGTGCTTCCCTGGTCAGTGACAGGATTTCACGTGTAACGTGGTAATTGCCGAAGGGGCAGTGTCTCTCCCCAAGCCCCTTTCATGCTTTCTGCCCCCCCCAACATACCTGTAAATGCAAAGTGACTCCTGGTCCCAAAGTGGCAGTGGAGGGATGTGCCCTTACTTTGGGGCAGTGGGGGGATGTGCCCTTACTTTGGGGCTTGAAAAGAGTCAAAAGGAGGGTCCCTACTTTGTGCTCTTTGTGCAATTAATTAAAAACCAAACTTAATCACGCTCAAGGTGAAATAAGTTCCACAACTCCTCCAAGTACAGACTCCGATGGTCCCAGGAGAAATCCATCACGAAGGCTGTAATAGTGTGGTCGGCCCCTTGTAGCTTGCCCTGGATAACCCCTTGTAGCTTGCCGTGGGTGTACAGTCGCAGCGTTTGGCCCACCGCTCCCAGCAGAGCCCGGCTCTGCCCGTCTGGAGCTCCACAGAAAGAGGTGGGAAAAGCAAAGCCAGTAAGGGAGGCTCAGCTCGAGGCAGCAGGACCGGTCCAGCTCATTCATCCAGCTTCGAATAGATGATTAAATAGAGGCGAGGTAAATTACTCTAACCGGAGAGCAGGCAGATGTATTTCAGTTTAACACATGGGCTGAAATACTGGCTGCAGTAAGGTAATAGAAATTGGCTGGTGATATCTATATGGCCAAGGTACCACCTTCACCTCACCCAGACCTATGGGCTTGGTTTAGAATCATAGATTCATTTAAGTTGGAAGGGACCTTTAAGATCATCGAGTCCAACCATCAACCTAACCCTGCCAAGTCCACCACTGAACCACGTCCTCAGCGCTATGTCTACCTGTCTTTTAAATACCTCCAGGGATGGTGACTCCACCACTTCCCTGGGCAGCCTGTTCCAACGCTTGATAGCCCTTTCAGTGAAGAAATTTTGCCTAATAATATCTAATTGATGAAGAAATTTTGTCTAATATCCAATCTAAACCACCCTTGGTGGAACTTGAGGCCGTTTCCTCTTTCCTATCGCTTGATACTTGGGGGAAGAGCCCGGCCCCCACCTGGCTACAACCTCCTTTCAGGTAGTTGTAGAGGGCAATAAGGTCTAATTGCCATCAGTTTGGGCTCTGCTTTGAGGGAGGACGGGTGAAGCCCTGAATGGTGGCTGCAGCCCGATGTGGGGGTGGGGGTGGTGGAGCCACACGCAGAGGCTGAGCTGAAATGCCTCATTCATGTGAATATTAATTCACACTCTGTTTTCTTTCAGGCGATACTCATGGATCACAACTGCCCTGTTAAAACAAAAATGTACACCCAGAACAACATCCAGTCCTACCCCATAGGTGACGAAGAAGAAGAATACGAAAGTGACGAATAACATTGAAAGCCATAGAACATGTTTTGGTGTACAAAACGCAGTGTTTCATGTGAAACGGCTCATCTAGAAATAGGTTTCAGTTGCACTGTACATTTAATAGTGAAACGGTCAAACCCAACCAAAGGTATACTATTCATCGCCCATGGTTATCAAGCAGACTGCAAACCCCCTTAGAAGGAGGGGAAAAGCTTTTCTAGAGGATTTGTATAGTGTTAATCTTTATTTTGTGTATTTAATTTTATTGAATATTACACTATATTTTTGATTAAGTGTGTAGTACAAATCTGTATAAACATGTGAATTTAAAATATTTGCGTTTGTTTTAACGTCAACTCATTGACCCCATGTTTCATATTTTGTTTGGAGTCATGAGTTACCGGTAAGAGCTTGGGAATTTCTTATCTAATTGAAAGGAAAAGAAAAAAAAAGAAAAAGCAAAGCTCAAAGAAAACTTAACCCAATTGACCTCCTCCTGCCCTGTACCCGGCCAGGTGCATCCACAGGAGCTGGAATTCAGAGTGTGGACATCACTACAAGGGGTTTTTTTTTTTTCAACAACTTCAGATCATGTATTAGTAAAATAAAGGCACATCTTTTTTTGTTAGTAAAATAAAAGGCACATGGAATGTTGGGGAAAACAGTATTTTAAGCAGCTGAGTGCATAGCTATTAGTCAGTAGTATTTAACGAAGTTTTCGCTAACCAGGTGTGCAACATGAAGGCCCCAACAACACCCCCCCTGCCCCCGGTGAACAAGTTAGGTATGAATGTGCCCTTCCCTTTCCCTTAAAGGGAATAAGAACGTCATAAAGATACTTTTCATATTTCTAGCTTTTGAATCTTTTAATTTTAACGTATCTCAACTTTATTTTAGATGCATCTTAGGTGACTGGTTAAGAAAAGCTGCGGTATCACAGTATTTAATCTCCGCAGGAACTGAGAGTAAGAGGATAAGCAGTTCAAACAAAAAAAACCTTATTTCATGTGATGTGCACGCTCATCTAGAAACTCAATATATATTTATTTTTCAAAAAAATGAAGTTAAAATATCAACTTTGCTAACAACAATAAAAAAAACCCGACCCATTTGTTGCCAATCTCTCTTACCATTTGGGGGCACAGCCTAAGACAGGAAAAGCACCGTATTTGGCAGCCCCTTCCTGCACTGGGAGAAATCTGACTTTTAAAGAAAGCATTTTAAAACAATCCCAACATCCGTATCAACCATGGTGTACCTTTTCATTTGTCAAATTAAAAATCTTTACGTGCCTTCTTCCATGTAATTGCAGATGGTTTATGTACTACAGCATAGATACTATGTTTACATCTAGTTTTGTAAAGTGTATAGACTATGGTCAGAAAATATGAAAGACATAGTGGATCAAAGTTCGAGTATTGCTTTGTCAATAATTATGCATTCAGACCGCATTAAAATAAAGTTATCTGAAAGAAGTTCATCATCTATTGTAATAAGGTAAAAATAATAATAAAAAAAAAAAGAATTCCCCCCTCTCCCGATTTGCCTTATGCATTGTGGTTTACTGCATACCAGGGGGGGAAATAACCCAACAAATATTTCAGATGGTGAGAAAGCAACTCCTCATTTCTAGTCCATTTGTAACTCAGGACAAACATGTTCACTCCGGGTCATAAATACACGCGACTTGTTTAAGTAACAGCAATAGCTTCCAAAAATCAAGTCTGTCCTGGGGCTGCTGGTCTGAGATTTAACTCTCGGGAAATAGGTAAGACCAAAACGTGCCAGGGACTCACTCCCCTGTATGTTCTTTAAATAAGGGCGAAGATTCTGAGAAAACATTGTAAGAGGTTTAAATGGTGTGAAAGGCCAAGCTATATGGTCCTATGGTTGATTTGAAAAATGCACTTCCGGGTCTTTATATTGGTGTTATCTTCTATTTCATTCTTTTGAGCACATGGCAGATGGAGATGCTCCCCTCAAAGCTGAGAGCTGGCTGGAGACAGACACTAATACAGCAAATCCCAAGATTCCGTCTACTACTGACGACTTCCCTGCCACTGAATAAGGGACGATTCTGCATATCGAGGACTATTTACATTAGATTCAGACTTTAATGCTGTAGATCATTCGGACACTTGAAATTTTGCCCCCAGAGAAGTTATTTTACATAGCTTCACCAAACTCTGCTAATCATCAAAGTGTTACTCTCAACGATATTTGAAACTGATATACCTATGGTAGAATTCTAAATTATCACACAACATATTCATTTGCCAGCTGATTAACCAAAGTATTGCTTAAATTCCCAAGTGCAGAAGCAATGCGAACATAGTAACTTATATTTTAAAAAAGCAATAAAAAAGGCAGCATAGGAAGGCTTATTTCATGGCTTGTTTTTTTGGAGCACATCAAAATTAAGGAAGAGAGCTCACGTTAATCTGCAATAAAACCAGTACGAGGAGGAGACCCAAGGACAGATGAATCGATCACATTCCTCTTCTGCAGACAGAGCCAGGTTTCTACAGGGGCTTTACAAACCAGCATCTCACCCCAGTTAGCTCAGCAGACCCCCAGAAGACCCCCCAGCTCAGCCTGGCTCCTCCAGGCTCTTGCTCCACCCCTGGTCCATCAGAAGTTTGAAGATAACAACTAAAAGCCGCACAGACACCCACGTTTGGTCTCTCTATGCAACCCTTCCCCCCCAAAAAAACCACCCCAGACAGCTAGCAGTTGTTCCACATTTTGCATTTTTGGAGGAATAAGTAATCAAACACAAACTTTTTTTGCTGACAGTCAGAAAGTAACTTTAGTCACAGAAAATACACAAAAGCCCATTCTGTCCTGGAATAATTTGGGTTCTTACATATTTTGTATATTTTTATCTGTGTTACTTTAAGTGTGATGAAGTCACTTCATTCATCTGCTCCCACTGCTTAGTCCTCCCCTATAGCTGTGAACTTCCATGCTCGTTTTATTTCAAATTTGAGGGGAAAAAAACGCCCAAGGCTAAGGAATTATAAGGAACAACCGATTAGACAACAAGTAAGGATTTGTTTAGTTATCCATTAATATTTTCTGAAGGCCAGGACAAGTCAGAAGACACTTTCTTGGACAGTTTTTTTCCCCCTATGTAACTCTGGCAGTAGTCACTATTGCCAATAATTGAATTATAAATGAAAGTATTATTTGTGCAGCGCTTGGAGGTCTTAAAAAAAAAAAAAACAACAACAAACAAACCACCAAACCAAACCCAACCCACAAATGTCCTTAGCATTTTAGAAGATTCTCTCGCTACACAAGAATCACCCTTTTGAAAGAACTCTGTGTCTACTGTTAAACTGTGTAGAATAAAAATAAATGCATATGCAAACAGAAAGAATGCATAGAAGCCCAATTAGCCCAGCAATCAGCAGTTCTAGTTAATGCAAAATGTTTTCTCCCAAAGATCTGTCCTTTAAGTAGTGGTTTCGGATGATAAACTACTGCAATACAAATGTTTTAAAAAAAAAATATTAACACAATGCAAAGAGGTTGATAATTTAGCAAAACTATTTTATTAAAGCTTATTCTCATGATAAAATAATAGCCAACAAAATCATATTAGGCAGATCTTCTGCAAATGTGTGTAGCTGCCACCTATTCGGATATCATTAAGTCAAGATATTCTTGTTTTCTGTGGTATTCTTTATTTTCAGCTATTTACAGTCAAGCATGAAGCAAAGATTACATCAGGAATGTAGTATTACAATTTTCCCGTCGAGATTCACCGTTTATTGTAATTAATGCCAGATAGGAATTTACGTTTTCTTTCTTATCACTAAAATACAACTATTTTGGCCTTTTCCCATTCAGTATATTTAAAAATATTGCACTACATTTAATTTATCTCTTACAATCATCATTAGCAATACTATACGAGGAAAACTATATCCAGCTTTTCTTACCCACTGTATTACACAAGTCAATTTAAAACCTTGAATGCATCTTTTTATTTTATTTTTTTTTTTAAATTGGTATTTGCATTGTTTTCACAGCTCCTTCATGTGTACCAGGGTTTAAATGAAGTACTTGGATATATTTGAAAACCTCTATAGTAGGCCATAAGAGCAAACACTGATGGAGATTGAACGCAGATCACCACCAATGGTAAGCCACTGAGAAAATGGAGTGGGGAAGTCTTAATATGCATCTCAAGCAAATACAGGTTAAATAACTTTTAGTCAATAAGGGAAGCTAATTTTGTGCGATTATTTGCTGAAGCTTAATTTCAGACGTGTGTCACATGCCTATTTTAGCATGGATAGTGTTTTCCATACATCAACTAAGTAAGTATCAACTGCCCAGAACTCACAACAAAGTGCAAGTAGTTGCATGAGTGGAAGTAACCGTTTTGTTTAGAAGTACAAGTATGCTCCTCCATCTGCGAAAACCATTGCTTCTTCGTTTTGCCCATCACAAAATAAACCGAGAAGCAAACTTAATGGAGAGGTAACATTACAGACTGCCTGAAAATTTAAATGAGGTTTTGTTTTGTTTTGTTTTTCTTCTACCATCTTAGATTCAACTCCATTTCCACAAAGGCATTTTTTGTTTTCTACTACCAGTGATAATGACAGCAGTACCTAACACAGTACCTAAAGTAAAGATGATATTCTATACATTTCTATACACGGAAGATGAAACAAAGACATGTTTACAGGAAAGAAGAACAACGGCCTTAGCCAGGTGATGCTAAAATCCACAGTTTACACATAGCACAAGACCGGATAGTTCTTTTCAAAAGCCGCTGGCTGAAATTCTTCCTCATCTCTACTGGACGCACGTATTTTGACTCAAATAAAACATGTTATATACAGTATACGACATTTTTCTGACAAAGGTGATCCTTCTGCTCAGACTGGCTCTTGTCCGAGAAGCTGAATGCAATTTACCACTATATGATTACTCAAAAGTGTTGAGAGAAGATATTTATCTATTTTGTAAAGTATTTTGTACCTTAAGCTTTCTGAAATGATAAGATAAAGTCTGCAGCAAAATACATTTTAAAGTTACTTAAACCATCATTACATGCTTTTTCCATAGAATGCAATGAAACCTCCAACTCTTGTGAAGAACCATTTTTCCTTATCAGGTTATCAGATAATACAACACCACTTAAACATATAATTTTGTCTGGAAGGCAGCCGGCCTCTTATCCCAAAAAAATTCCCAATTAGATTGTTATGAAATACTGGTATGTACTTTGATATCTAGTATTATTCAATCAGGACACAATAGCCCAAATTTCTAAAGAGGATTTTTTTTTAGCATAGCATTACTATATTTCATGTTAATTACTAACAATGAAAAGTTCTTGTCTGTAACAAAAAGATGGAAAACAAATGATACGCGATGTTAACTTTAGTAAGTATTAATAATGGACAAAATGAAAGACGTTTCGTTTGCTTCCATGATATGTTTGGCAAGAAATACACAACTACCTAGAAGACGTACAATAACCGTGATCGACGTTTTAAAGCCTGGTCCCTCAGTGACTTCTGTGTCAGTCATCAGCTCAGGCATGCAACAAGCTTGTAATTTTTTTTTCACCATACAATGGAAACGAAACATTTTGAAAATCCTGCCAGTTTCCTGTTGAAAACACCAGCTCAAAACCAAAAATAGTTGGGGGGGGGGGGGGGGGCAAGTAATGCATTAAGGACACCACACACGTTAATGTGAAATGGTAAGGTTACATAATTAGAAAAAATAAAAATAAGTTATTAAAAATAAATTTCCAATATAAACCCCAAAATGTAGTTTTGACCAGCCAGTTTAACAACATGACGGTGCTGTAGCTGGAGAAGAACCATTATTAGCTGTACTCTTACACAGGCAAATAACTGTGGAGAAGCAGGACGTGTGCATTAAACCAGTGTCTCAATTTAATTTGTGTATGTTTGTAATTAAGTGCAAAGTATTCTTTTAGTCCATTCCTTCAAACGCTAACTATGTAAGTATCAGTCTTCTGACTCAGGTGGCTCGACTGGTTCTGCCGATATGATGTTGAATGTTGGCGCCTCCATCAGACTGACATCTTCGTTCTCCATTTCTTCTGCTATATTGGGTTCCTCTGACTCTTTAGTCACTCTTTTGGACTGTCGCTCTACTGACATGTTCTCCAAAGACTCTATATCCTCAATGCCTGCTCTGTAGTGAATCATCAGCAGTGTAAGGGCCTGCAGTCTTTCGCCTGACTTAGCCAGCGCAGCAGAAATCAAGGCTTTTTTCCTTGCATCGGTCGTCTCTTTTTCTTCTTTAACAAGTGAATTATTATTTTCCAGCTCCTGGTCTATTTCATTCTGCAGCTTATCCAACATAAATTCTAATTTCTGAAAACGCTCCTCTGTGGGTAAACTTCTGTAGAGATCGCGTCCAATTTCTTTAACGGCAATGAAGACACTGTCATCTAGACCACCCTCCTTTCGGACCAGCTTTATCCCACTACCAGCTGCACGTTTTGAAGGACTGCTTGGCCCACTGATTTCAGTATCGCTGCTTTCGTTATCAGAAGTGTTTGGTGTGTGCTTTGGCGAAGGTTCTACCACCTCTGTTCCTTGGTCAGAAAGGCGAGCTTTGGGGACTTGACGAAGGTTTAACAAACGGGTGCTTGTATTGATGATATGCCGGGTCAGACCTGTAGTTCTGTTAACAGATTTAGATTCTGAATCAACACGAGAGGGCGTAGCTTGGGGAGCTTCCTGTCCTTCTACTCTGCAACTTCCCACAGTTCGATCGAGTCGCTTTTCGGCTCCTACACAAAAGGGTGTCTCAGTTAGACATTTTTCTTGACATTTTTTATGGCAAACGTAAGCACAGAGCATGCACTGGGAAGCTGCTTTAGTCCATACTTTCTTTTTGCAGTAATCACACCAAGTTGGATTCTGAAACTGAGTATCTTGAAAGTTATGCTTGTTCTCTGTAAGAACTTGTCCCAAATAAGGATCCTCTTTCTGAACTGCACGAGCTTCTTCTTCCAAGGGACACTCCCTTTCTTTCTCCAGGATAAAGTTTGAATCATCTATTTCACCATCATTTAAATATTTGAAGTGTAAAGTTACATCGCCATAACAAAATTTTTCATTGAATCCCTTATGGGTTGTCAAATTACGCAATGCTGTTCTAGTGACTGCTGCTTTAGGTGTAGGAGCATCCAGTTTAAATGTTCTAATATATTGCATTGAGGATGTAGCTAAACAATCTAAAGCAATTTCTTCAAGTTTTATGCTTGCATATCCTAAGCAGATAAAACCACCTGCTTTGAAAGGGTCCCTGCACCACAGTGCAACATTAAGGTACTTATGGTATTCTTCTACTTCAAACAGACAGGAAGATGTTCTTGTCCTTGGCCATCGGCCTTGCCGGGTTTTATAAGGAATTTCTGGCGATTCCCACGTTTGATGATCATCTCCACTATCTTTGTAACTACGTGCATTTTCTGTAAGTCCATCTTTTAACGTTTCTTGTTTTGGTGCTGTTATTACTTTTGATACTGTTGGGTCTTCTATTTGATCACTATTCTTCTGTACATTCACCTTCTCTGTACATTTATCTTCATTATTTGTTGGTGGAGGTGGCCTCTCTGGTTTTTCAGAAGATACACCTCCACTTTCTGGCAGATTTTGAGTTTCATTAGTAAGCAAAATGGGCTTACTTTGTGGCCTAGGCGGCACAGGGGGCTTAGTACTGGATCCTTGTGATTGTTTACCTGATGGCTGTGACGCATCTGCACTCTCGACAGGTTTGGATGTTGCCGCTTTAGCTCCGTCTTTTTGTTGTTGTGTTTTTGATGTTGTCTGATAACTTCCTAAGTGTAGTTTTCGATTCAGAATTGGAGATATAGTTCCAAGTGGTTTAGCAGCAAGTATTACTACTGAACGTTTGGGACTCAGAGTTGCTGGCAGGTCTTCTTTTTGGTCAGGTGATTCACAAGCTAAGTCCTCAAATTCTGAATCAAAATCTCTGTTATCAACATCAGCTGATAAACTAGCCTGGTCATCTTCTGGCTGTGTCAAGAATGCAGAGTCTTCCAATTGTCCAAATCCATCCTGCAGTGCCGAACCATGCTGATTATACCCAACCGGCCTTTCATAAAAGACTAAAACTCTGTCGCCAGCCTGTCTGATAAGCTTCAACACTTGGACAGTTGATGTGATTTTAACACCTATTAAAAAAAAGACAAAAACATTAAATTTGAAAGTGGCCAAAAATAGCCGAAAAATACATTTAGAACTTTAATGATGGTAATAATAGTGTCGCTCACTAACAGAGGAAGTTAATTATGACAGAACAGCTGAACTGAAATGTTAACAGTTGGATCCTTTTTATTTTATTCATACAAATATATTACTTCAGGAGATGAAAAACAACACTAACATACAGTCCAGTTTGCTGTTTGTTATTGCTATATTCTTAAAGAGCAAACTTGGTTTTACGTGCTAATGTTTTTAACCTTTGCTATTAGCCTTATTGTAAGCTTGGACTTCTCAGATGCAGGCATTTAACAAAGGATTAAGGGAATGATAACTGTATGTGGCCATAAATACACAAACGTTCATTTTTATTATGAGCACCAGGCATAGCTGCTGTAATTGTCAAGAAAGGCAGCCTAGTTGAACTGTATGCAAAAATGTCCTTCCAGTTTGCAAGATGACACTTATTAATTTAAAAGCTGACACACGATGATCTTTAAGGTCCCTTCCAACTCTAACCCTTCTATGAGTCTCTATTACTCACTGCCAATTGCTAGAAGTCTGTCTCCCCTCTGTAGGTCAGCAGCGGCAGCAGGTGAGTTTGGAGTCACGGTTTCAATAACAACATGTCCTGCATCTTCCTCCTTGGACTGCACAAGGCGGAGCGTGAGCCCAACACTTTGCAGGTTCCCTTTCACTAGTTCTGCCTAGAGAGAAAGAAGTTAAGAGTACGTTGATTAAACTGCAAGGATGCAAGGATTCACAGTTACTAATGTCTTTGTATAAACTAAAATTATAACAAGTGATATTATGAAAAGAGTTACATTAGGACATCCGTTGACTTCACTAAGCAGCTTATCACATAACGGATTCACTATCTGCCAATCCAGCCTACTCTGGGAGAAAGATGGAACCAAAGGTCACCAGATCTGAAGAAGCAAATATGTCAAAACTAGAAAGCGGTGCAAGGAATTGTCAGCAAAATATACATATATGAATAAACGTGTGTACATCTGTTCAACAGTTTATAGACAAGTAACAACAGCACTGAGCTAACCTGCGCAAATACAAGTCAGCAGGAATGGCAATACGAGGCTCATCTTCACGAAGAGGCCCAGCCCTAACAAAGCTACAACAAAACACAACCTCATCATCCTTTTTATTGGGAAGAAGTTTTATCATAAGGAGCACTGTACCATCAGTCTCAGTATCACTTTGAATACACTGTATGTATCTTATAAAACCTGCTAGCGTAAGTAGCTCTTCACTCGTTTATACAAAAGGTGTTTGGAGTGAGAAAACCATTATGTATTTGCACATTGATAAAGTATATTTAGAACAAATCTAACTTAAGATTAGCCTAAAAGCCTTCGTCAAAAACCTCAGACCCCTTTCCTCAGATTTATCTTGCAACATAAATACAAGGTAAAATTTAACTCTATAATCTCAAATATTTTCTTCGTAAGAAAAGTTACAATCTCCGTGGCAGAGTTCCACCCCACGCTTATACACAGATTTCTTATAAATTTGCAAGTCTCTATTAAGGAATATACCTAGGTAGTGACCGACTGTTTACACATCTCGGTGTCTAAGATCTTTGGCAACGTTTTTCTTAAAGATTGTTAATGAATTTAAAAATACATTTATTTTTTTTCCCCCTAAAGCACATTCCTTCTGGACTGTTTCAAGTGACTGCCTACGGTCATTCATACAAAGTATATTCTGTCTGTTTGAAAGGGGAGCTCATAGTCCATGTTTCAGTTCCAAGGACAGAAATTTAATTTCCTTTTTTGATTCCCAAGAACAGAGAGACAGATACTGTTTGTAGAAAACCTCCGTAGGAAATCTTGTATTTGGCTTCAATTTACTGACTTTAGGTAGACAGACTTCTCCCCCGTCCTGCATTTACTTTGTTGTTATTCAATTGTCTGTGTTTGAGCTGTCTGGACTTGAGCCTCGTCTTTTGAGGATGTGTTCGTTTGCTTAGTTCTGTACAATGGCTTTCCACAGATGAAGCGGATTACTTAACTTCAGTCCATGACTCTGCCCTTGGCTGCACGGCTCTCGCTCCTTTCCTATGATCTTAACAGCCCCACATCTTAGCTTTTTGTTAGTTGTTGTTCAGTTTTTTTTAACTAGAAATGCTACACTAATTAACAGTTTGCTTAAGAACAGGATTGAGTTTGAAGAAGTAGACTTGCATGAACCTTTTAAGCTTTGCCATTAACTCTCCGTATTTCCCACAGTGATTTAAAGATAATATTTTCCTCTTCAACTTTGTTAACATGTCTACTGTAAATACCCAGTAACATATGCAAGAATAACAAGATTCAATGTAAGCTTAATTGCAGTTCCAGGATTCAGGGATCTTCTATAATGGAAACAAGTAAATAGTTGTGTACAGAAACAACTATGGTAGTGGTTTTGGGTTTGTTTTTCTAGTTTTGTTTTAATTAAGGTCACATTCCCATTAAGACCAAAGAAACTCTGCTACTTAATTAAATAAAAAAAATAATAAACTCTGAACTGTTACAAAGAAAAAGTATTAGAAACACTTGTGGAAGAAAACAGAAACTTTTTTAAAGGAAAAGACTTAGTCTTTAAATTAAGAATTAGTGGCTTTAAGTTAGCAATTCACAAGTGTTTCATGTGCTGTGTGGAAACAACGTGAACAATTACTACAATTTCAAAACAATCCTAGTTGTATATTTTAACTGTCAAAACCACAAATGACATGAATTTGCTATGGCAGCATACAAACCTGCAACAGAAACCCCTCCAAAAATCGCTCCCCTATGCTATATGGCTCTGCCTATTACTATTAAGCAACAAGGAGGGCGTTATTTCTGGAATTTGCCACAGAGTTTAAGTATTCACATCTCAATTTTCCTATAATGGTTCCTTTGAAAGTCTTGCTCTAAGTGATTACGGTTGGAAAAAGATTTCCAAATCCTTGTTTGACTAGATAACGAACCTAGCATAATGAAGATCAGAAAGTGAACTCCCACTTAAGGAACACGAATGTTACAAATAACTGAAAATCAAACTATAACCACTTTTTCCCCCCTTAATTTTTGCTAGTCCACTGAAGTAGAAAGCCCGAGTTTCAGGAAAGAAATGGATCCTTAGAGTGGTGGAGAGAAAAAAAAACACCATCACAAACCAGGATGATTTTCCACTTAACACTAAGTTATTCTGGTCATTAAAGTACAGCCCTTCAGGGATACATCTATTTTGATGATACACAGTTTCTTCTCAGATCTTATACAAGTTCTGGATCTTAAGGCCCAGAACTGAAGTTAATTAATATGACAAGTCATTTTAAAGCCATGACTCATACAAGACTGAGAGTCTTAGTTTTGCATCAGCAGAAGTGTTGCTGTAAGTCTGCAATATGAGGTTAACACTTGTGCAATCGGTCTTTAAATAGATAAAAAAAAAATCCAACCACTGAAAGAGGCTGGCCATTGTAAAACTTTCACAGGAGTTACCTCATGCAAACCTACTTTTCTTTACAGTCAGGTATTTTTTTATCCATTCAAAGAGTGGCACAAAGAAGCAATAACATTTCTAAAGACCTGCTCTTCAGAGATCAAGGAGCCTTATTTGAGAGTGTCAGAAGGAAAACAGGAGCTGGTTCTGTAACATCCAGCATTTTGAAGAAAGGCAGCAATGACCTCTCACCACTGTTCGCGCTTGTGATCATGGCAGAGTGCATGATGAGCAAGATAGGGGAAAAGGGCATAATGGGAAAGTAAAAAGGAAAAAAAAAAGTTACCAAAAGATCTTTCTTAGAGTTTGTCAGTACAGACGCTCGTCCTCTTGAGCTTCCTTTGAATCCAAGGACTTCTTTGAGCAGATCTCAATAGTGGATGATTTAACAGGGCAAATATTCCCTACTGTAAAGCACTAGAAACCTCTGAGGTGATTCCCAGCACTTCACCCTTCCCTCCTCCCCCAGGGCGAGACCACATAAAAGAAACGAGGGACAGCTGGGACCGAAGACACTTAGGTATCTCTGAACATTTGGCTCCCATGCAGGGACACCGACCGCAGATATACCGCACGTATGACTCACTGATGGCGAGGAGACTTCCAATATTCTAGCAGTATCTGATGGAAAGCTGTTTTTGGAAGGAGAGCGCCTTTGAACATAACAAGCGAAGTTCATCTCAACTTTTTATTAACTTTGGCACAGTCACAAACTTTCTCACGAAATAAACTGGTTTTATTTATCAACCCAAACCAGATGAATAGTTTCCTTGATTTTTCTTTTTGGCAACTCCAAGTTCCACCAAGTAATACCCCAATATCTCAGGCTAGCTGCAGTGCTGGTGAACACTGTTTCAAGCTCTCAAACACCGCCCCCCCCCCCCCCCAAGTACACTCACAAAACCAAGCATCTTCGTACACCCAGCACAGCTACTTTATGCCTTTCTGCCTCTCTCTCTCAAATTAAAACTTGATAATAAATGTGAAAAGTCAAAGATCTACGGGAACATGAAAAGTCAGCTGAATGACACAGAGGTTAGAAGAAAACTGCTGATAATGAAAGGACTTTTATTATCAAGGAAGCTTGCTGCAAGGGAGAAAAATTAACAGCTGTGAACAGGAGAAAGGGAAATTTTAGCACACCAGCTATACCATATTAAAGCAAGTTTATTTTAATTTGATCTAATTAATAGCTCTGTTCTACTAGTTCCTGCAAACCTTAGTAGTTACTTAAATAAGGAACAAGACAAAGCAGATAATGCTACACGCTTGTCAGTGAAAGGCATACATTCAGAGTAATTTATGTTGAAAGAGAGCTAAACTATGTCACAGAACTTAGAAAATGTACTTTTTTTAAAAAAAATGTAAGCGACCCCCCTGACTATTTATGAAATACATGTTGAGATTAAGATGCAACAGAACAGGAATGACCATCTTGGGGAAAAAAAATGAAAAGAAGTAATTTCCTTAGTGATTTATTATTCAAGGAAAAAAAACAAGGAGAGGACACAAGATGTTCATTCAGTTTAAAATTAATAAAACATTTTGATGTGAGGCCTGACTTTTACAGAGCAAAGTCTATAAGCATTGATTTCACAATACAGGCTTTAGTTCATTTATACACATCGGTGTGTGAGCCACTGCAGCGCGTAACCCCACCAATACTTTCAGTTCGATATTGGAAATACACTCTGGAAATACAATGCAGCAGAAAATTATGTTGTGTCGCAGCCTTTCCTTACCTCAGCCTTGTCGTTCTGAAAGCCTAGGAAATGTTGGACATCAATGAAAATCAGTTTTTCCAACGTGTTTGACATACTGATACTGAACTCCACAGCTACACAGTGATCATTCGGAAGTTTATAGCTTGCTAATACAATTTAAATGGCCAAATATTTTGGAAAGTACCAATACAGGATGCAGTTTTAATCTTCACACGCTTCATTGAATTATCAGTCTGAAAGAATTTGCCAATGCAAAGGTATGATAAACAAACATCCCTCTTATAGACAACAGACAAATTGTGATGCCAAAACTACCTGCAAAGTTAGGTTTATTTTTTTAATAGAGATGAGAATGTCATCGGTAATACTACAGTCTCATAACTACAATGAAGTTACCATTAGATATAGCACTTCCATTCAGACTTTCTAAGACATAATAAACAACGTCCATCGATAAATATGCAGATTACAACATCTGGAAAAGGATGTACTTACTAGTAGTGCAAAATCATTCAACTAAACTTCAAAAACTATTAGATGCATACAAAAATAAAAAGTCACAAAATTAAGCCAGAGCATGATAATTAGAGCATAAGACTTGTGCTTTTAAACCAAATTACTCCTTTTCAGCAATTAAAAAGTAAATTGTTTTTTTGAAAGCTTAATTTTACTCTGTAATGAATATTCCATATTTGCTTAACTATTTGTAAGCATTAACTTAATAAAGCTTTATTAGAATTTAGTAAGCTTGTCACATTCTTTTGAATAAATGCTAAGAAAAGCTTCATCAACCAAGCACATATAAGAAATCTTATTTCATTAACTTTACATCAACTAAAGAATAATATTTTTACAAATACTTCTTATTCCCTATCAGTGGTACGTAACATGCGGTATGTATCACAAACTGACACCATGCCAGTGCTGTACTGTAGCTAAAAACCTTATTTTTTTCCAGCCCATCAGAGTTATTACAGTGGATCTTAGATATTCTTGTAAGGTATGGCCTAATGTGCTTTGGGGAAAAAGAAGAGATAACGTCTATGAAAGTGCCTGCAAAGCATTACATTCTCCTAGACAACCCTGCACGCTAAGAGGAAAGGAAGGAATATTTCATGTCAAAAGAAACCCCCACACATTAAAGTACGAAACTAGGAAGCAGTTCCTTCTATTCTGAAGACTTAGATATTTGTATTATTAAAAAAAGGGGGTTGGCATATATCTTTAAAGTACGGACTTTAACATTATTACTTTTTTCAACCCTATTATTGAATGCAGTCATATATAACCCGCACAGTGAAGCGACTGCTAGATTATTTATACATGCTAGAGGAGACAGTGAAAGGAAACAGGTATCCCCAATCTCACGATACTCTCCTTAGTAACACTAGACTCAAAGGAAAAAAAAAAAAAGAGGAGTTTTTTATTTTAATGTTCTGAGAGGATTTCCATCTACGCTTTAAAGGAGTAAGTGCTTTTTGTGAGACGGCCCTGAAGCCCAAACCCATGGGGCCAGAGTAGCACATGCCTTTTCCATCCTGTTCCCCAGCCCTCCTGTCCATGCGGCAGGATAACCCCAATTTTGCACAGATAAGCATCTGAAGTAGACCTTGATCAAGGAGCCCATGATGACAGAAACCCTTTAATTTCCCAGGCATAGAGACAACTCCCAACAACAGAAAGAGAAGAAAGTTTTCTGAACATCTGAGAGTTAGCCGTGTTCTTGGAATGCTTAAGTAGTTCAATAGTCAATAAAATATGTACTGATTACCAATTATAAACTGTGTTCACTATTATGTATTACATGTATATGTAAGTGTATTGATACGTATGTACACCCACTCAGGCACACAGAAAGCCATTAAAAATATGGTTCATAAACTTGCTAATGAGGCCGGGATTCCTAAGAAACTCCCTGGTTAGAATGCATTCAGATATACTGCAAAACCAGATCCAGACCCAAAAAGAATAAACCCAGGAACTGGCTACCTAAAACTGTACATGTATTACACGTACAATCTTTCATCTTTCTATTTCTTCTAGCAGGCTCAGATGTTTAAAAACATACCAACAGAAATAATTAGAAGATTTTTAAAAGAATCAAAATAAAAAGTTACATTAGTATTTATACAATAACTAGACTGTACAGTGTGACAAATAATGAAAAGAAAGGGAAATCTCTATAATAAAATTAATTCTAAGCATAAAATTGAGTCCTTAATATGTATTTACTTCTGCCCTAGAAAAAGACATGAATTACAAATTAGAAAAAGGTTGAAAGTAATTTAGTACAAAAGACTACGTACTGGCTACTTAAAACAGCAGTCTACTTCAGAGCTAGAAGCCACACTGTATTCTAAGAAACCAACACATACTAGGAAATACAAAGTTGGAAGTTAGTTTACTGATTTGTGGATTTTTTCAAGTAGTCCACAAAATGTGTTTCCTAGGATTGTTTGAATAAAAATATAAAAAAACCCAATATGTTGTTCCTGTTCCAAAACCCGTACCAAGTCTTCTACGACAGTAATTAAAATACTATTTCTAGCTATGTGATGCTTCCTCCACACCAAAGCAGCATACACCTTTAATGCCAGATGTGGTTGAAATTTTTTCATGTATTTCACCCTATTCCCAGGTTTACATTGATTCAGTTAAATTTCAAACATGGTGATTTGATTTTCCCCAATTTCTTTTTATATCTTGCCAAAACATATTAGACAAGTATGTTGAATTAATGTGCACTAGATCTATTAGAACGGTGAGTAGTGTGAGGGGTTTTGTTGCTTTTTCAAAATAGCCTAACTTAAAAATATGTCTAAACATTTAAAAAAAAAATATGTATCTGAATAAAGCTTTCGGTAAGAAATTTAAAGGGGAATATATCTGTTCCTTATGACAAAAATTCCTTTGTCAAACAGCAATCACGAAGGGCCAGATTATTGTTCTTGCACAATTCATTTTACAGTACAGAACTGAGCAACTGCCAAAGACAATTCTTCTGTTCGTTTTGCTTAGAAGTTTGCTAAAGCCATTAAAAACTTAACATGCAAACACAAAATAAGTTTGGAAAAGCTAATAACAGCAGAATGAGCTTTCACCATAAGTGGATACCACCAATAAAACTTCATGGCAAAGAGAACTGAGTTACAGGGAATATAAAAATACGAAAGTTTTATCAGAAATCTGCCTCCACAGGGATATCACTGGATTTCTTTAGGGACATAACTACATTTTCTTAATCCATCCTATACCACTTAGTTTGATAGTTAAACCATCCCTTGCCTCTACCCAGTGTTCATTGCAGTGTTTGCAGTGGGTTTCTGGACCAGGCTTATCCTTCAGATTTTAGACTATTTTAATTACTTGCTTTTTGCTTTACCTGGTGTTCTGCTTTCCTCCGCTGCAGCTCTTCCTCTGCTCCGAAAACCCATGACTCTAGAGAGGTTTTTCTGTACCCACATAGCTGTCCTTGGCAGACATCCACTTGCCTAATCTGTCATCCATTTAAAAAGTCAACCTTTTACACTCATCACCTTTCACACCAAAACACTCGGAACAATACAGTCTGTCTTAAAAACAGTCTTCGCCAGTAAAACAAAGGAATCGGGCCCACACTCAGAATCATCTTGAAAAGGAATGTTCACACCATTTTTCTGGTACAAATATTTGCAATATCAGAAAGTATGTTCTTTGACTTATTTAGTTTTATTCAATACTGCCAGTTTTTGCAATTACTGCATTTATTTTTATATATATTTGCCTTCTGTATCATATCAGCTGAAAATGCTTGCTGACTGGAGTACACTTAACCAACTGAAACACCAATTACTAACTGGCAAGTTGGGTAGCGATGACACTAGCAATGACTCCTACTGTACACAGCTTTATGGGACTGGCTATACCTTTGTGCCTTTCTGGGTGTCACGGAAGAGATACTAAAATCATCAGCTTGTGGACTCTTCTTGTTGCCTTGAAAGAAATTTTATAATATTGCCCACTCCTAACGCAATGGTTCATTCATCATCACAAGTAACACGGGCGTTCATCCATCATCACAAGTAACTCAGCAAGTTTAGCGTGAGTGCCACGGACTTCTCAAAGGGAGCTCCGACCACTGATCAAAGCTGAGGAATTACACAGCCATTTCAAAAGGTACAGGTTAAGGTCAAACACTAGCAAATAAGGCATTCAGAGAGAAGTTAAGAAAGAAACACTGGAGTCCTAATAGCACTGGACCTTTTAAAGGCTTTTTTTAAGTTGTGAAAAATCTCAGCTCCAGAAAAAGATTATTTTTTTAAATTGTGGTTATTATTCTCCCACTCAGCAGACGACGCACATGACCTACACACCACTTTCCCATTTCTTCTCCCCTTCGCTAAGAGCAATAAAAAGCAAAACCAACCAAAATCCCCCTCAAACACACACATGAAACACCTTTGCCTTCAAAAGACTTGTGACATTTACTGGCATCTGGAAACGGCCAGTAAGTAATCAGTTCTTAGGCTCTCCTGTGGCTAACACACAGAACTGTACACCCCGACTTTAAAGGCGTTAGTCTGTATTCTGCTGTCAAAGCAGTCGGCACAAGACGAATTAGCCCACTCTGGGTTTGGTGTTGAGACAGCACTAAAGCTTAGTCCAGATAAGCTGGTACTGCTGACTTACATCAGGTATATCAATATTCTAGTGCTGCACTGCAGTGCGGACCCACCTTCAGTTGCTTTGAGAGTGTCGGTTTTTTACTATTCTCCACTGTTTTTAATCTCTTCTTGACCATTTCAAGAATCTTTAAGCATAACATAGGATTTTATCCAAGCTATACTGAAAGCAGGTTTTAAGGGACAGAATTTCCCATGAATGGATGTCACATTTCACCCAACCCAATTAATAAAATAAAAAAGTGTTAATAAAGAAAAAAGAAAAATCGTGGTGCACACTTTCTATTTAAACAATCAAATGGCATTATTAATGAAAAAGTCTGTACAGCAAATGTGTCACAGAACACTCAGGTTTACAAGCAATGGAGTCACGATCTCTGCTTTCTTAGCAAGGTTTGGAATAGGCACTGGCTTTGCTTTTTGTGGCACATTAGCAACAACAGATTTTTAATGACAGTAAAACAGTGGAAAAAAAAAAAGAGAAAGTGGGACGTTGGACCTTTTGCTGTGAATTTTTCCAGCTATGTGAATTAGGTCTGAGCATGGGAAGACACAACTATCGCAGACGAAGGCTGCAGTTTTCATGGTTTGGTTTTTGTTGGTTTTGAGGTGGGTTTTTTTCATTTGCTTAGTTTTACTTTTAGGAAGATGCTAATTTATGGATAAATTTCTTGAGACTTTTTTACTAGTCTTCTTATACAGCAAGCTAGTGGGCCTCATTGATTTCTGTTATACACGATACCTTATTAAAAAATGCAAGTTACAAAATATAACAGTAATTTCATTCTGCAGTAAGTTACATATTGGACCAAGTTCATATTTAACATAATAATTCATTAAAGCCACAATACTGCAAACATTCCACACATGTCTAACTTCATCATCATGTGAAATCAATGTGACAATTGATGGTAGCAGAGTTAAGCATCTGCATGTCTGTCCCATGAGCACTAAAAACATTTGACATCAGCAAGATGCAGAATAGGCTAGTTACTGAACAAAATAAGGAGCTACATCTTATTTTCCTCGGTATTTCTGACACATCGCAAGTACTCTTTTACTAGGCTACTACTGAAAAGTGTACTCTCCAATTGCACGGTGACACAAGTTACATGACATGCAAAAAAATAAACCATTTAGCAATTATCATGAATTGCCGCGACTTTCTTACTAAAGAGCAATTACATGAGCAGAATGGAAGAGTTAAAAACAAAACAAGGCAGCAGAAAACCTGCATTTAACTTCAAAGTGTCAGAAGCAGGTAAAATGCAGACCTTCAGCTTTACATGGAGCTTTTCTTTGGAGAGCAATTTAGCACAAACACCAATGTAGCTCTTCTTTAAGTGCTCTTACTCACCGACATCCTTTTAGTCTTTATTAAAGCCAACTGTGATGATTTCCTTTGGCCCCGAAAAAATGGAAAAGATTGATTCCACACCCCCCAACCACCCCCCCTCCCCTCCAAAATCTTACATCACCATTTATGTCTTTAAGAGAAAAAAGGCTTCCTCCAATATTGCTTAAGCATGACTCAGGCATCATAAATATTTTGTAAAAAACTCAGGTGGTCTAATAGTAAATACTGAAATAAGGTTACTGAAACTGGATATTAAAAAGAACAGAGAAAGTTCATTAATACTACCATGTGTGACATCAAACCAATCAAAAGTTTTCCTAGTTAATGGTTTTCTTTGTGGAAATTTGTTATGAATTGCTGCAATGCAAATTACAGGTAAAGCAGATGAATGAGTACATAAATACACGAGTTCATGCACTGTGAATATGTGCACATGACAGAGATCAGCCTAGGGGTTTATTCATCTCTGAGATGGAAGCAAAGAAAAAAAGAAATACATTCAAGTGTATAGATGAAAAGCAAAGCCTCTAAACCAGCTAGTAATTACTTATATTTATCTTGGATGTACCTGAATTAGTAGTGATAGAACAGTTACTATTACCTTTGAGTAATAAATTCAAAATATTAAGACTATCAGGTAGAAGTTCTTTATAACGGAAATAATATTCACGGTTATGAGTTTTCTTCTCCACACAGGAGAAACTGCTTGACAGTTCTGACCATCACACCCAGCAGCATTACCCACCTGATTACTGACATGGATATTGCCATCAAAACTAGAAATGTGAAAAGTTATTATCCACTGCAATTACAGTAACATGCATCACAGATGCCAGTTTCCATGGAAATAAAATATACAATACTACTTTCTAATGCATACAAATCATCACTCTTAGATCTCACTGATGGGTTTAAAAGTCACATTTTAAAGGGCCTAAAAGTTACATTTCTGAAGGAAAAATGTTAATGGAAAGAGTGAGTGCATTATTTATAGGTTGCTTTTAATCTAGAGCAGAAGTGTTTTCTCTAAAGCAACAGCAGCGCTAATTGCTGAGTTCTATCTGGAGTAGAGCGCATCTTCTGAAATGAGCAGGAGCTACATAAATAGGCCTTGCCTGGGAATCTCCAGTGAAACGCCAGGGTTTGAGAGCTCCTCAATTAAGTTCTGGAGCAGCTCTTCCTCGCTGCTCTGAGGAAGAGCCCGAGCACTGGCCTCCTCCAGCTCACCCCGAGCCTCACAGTCTGGCTGAGCCCCTGCACTACCCTCAACAATAACAGCATTATCAGATTAAGCTTTGTACCAAAGTTGAGGAAATCAAGCCATTCGACTTAAAGATGCAACATATTTAAACAGTTGCTTACACAAGAGAGTGCAAAAAATGTAAGAGACTATTCAAACAAACCATTACAGTTTCAGATAATACAAATTACACTCTTATCAATAACATTGTCTGAGCAACAGGGACCTCACGTGTACGTAGGACCAATGCAATTATACAATTGGAAATATAACGAGGACTTAAGTGAACACAGTTTGTTATTTCTGTACTGCATAAACATACTATCTTCTTGACAACTGTTAACATTTCTCATCAATATTAATGGCTCGATGGCCATTAAAGAAAAGCAAAAGCCTAAACAATATCCTGCACAACCCGATCATTTTTCAGACTCCTACATTCCCACAGAACTAACTAAACCCGAAGGAACTAAAGCAGATGTAGTAAAATGATTTGTCATCATAACAGCTCTTCCAAGATTAAATAGAAGATCCGTCTGTATCAAAATTAAGTTCCTGTTGCACACAACCCCCCAACCCCACCCTTCGCCTGGTAAAACCAGAAGATCAGTTTTCTTCTGAAATTCTACATTGCCAAGACCAGAAAAGACAGGGATTTGTATGTAGCTTATTCTGAATAATTACCGTCAGAAGGCCAAGGTTTTGTGTACAATAATCTTTCTCTACATAGAGAGGCAGCCAAACCAAACTTTGTTTTCAATTAAGTTCTGGACAAAACACCACAGTATAAACACACAACTATATAACCAGTAAAGATTTCCAGGACCATACATCTATTTCTGGTTATTTTGTTGAACACATCAGATCAAATCAATTTGTTTATGGTTATAGGGCACAAGTCGCTGCCAGGCAGTGAAACAGCAGCTCAATGTCACATCTAATTAGTAGCACCAAGACAACAGCACACCTAGAAGCCAGATTTTCATACTGTTACTGGTCATCACTTATAAAAATTGCCACAACTATTAAACTGCAAAAGATCTTTACACCAACGAAGTCAAATACTGGCAATTCACTTCGCAAAAGGAATCAATACCTAGATATATTTGCTTTCCACTTGAAAAACATTCTAGATTCCCCTCCCTGCCCCCCCCCCCCCCCACATAAAGGTGCCAATGTATCCAAAGAATGATTTAGAAACTGAACATTAGCTGTAAATTGGAATCAACACACTATCCAACTTTGCAGCCTGACTTCTACAAACATTTCTGAATCTTTCATATAATCATAGAATTGGATTGGAAGGGACCTTCATGTTGCAGCTGCCTCTCCATATAATCAATGTGATCATATAATTGGCTAACAAAAACACAGGATTTTCCCCCCCCCTATAATTGGATATCTGAGTGACAAAAAACCAGAATTGGTATAACTACTTCAATAAAGAGTTGAATATCCTCCATTTGTAGGCTATGAAAAAGCTTTATTACAATGGATGTCCAAAAAAACCAAACCAAACAAAAACCACTTAGCTACACCACTAAGATTCCTGTTAAACATTTGAGATTGGTTTCTGGAGAACTTGTAGGTTCTGCTACCCGCAGAAATAATGGGGGGAGGTAAATTATGGGAGAGATTTCTGCCAGAATCATCACTAAGCCTTGTGGTAATGCACAATCCCAATCTGGGGTCTCCAGACCCCAAGCCACTAACACTGAAGCATACAAAAGTGCTAAAAAAACCAAACCCCAACACTCCTCCAGAAAGAGCTTATTAGGATTATAAAAAAAGAAAAAGATACAAGGTGAGCAGGACACTACCCATAACAGAAGTAAGAATTCATTCATATAGATTATTTTTTTTTAAGTATCTTCTGGCTCACGGACGTAATACATACCAATTCCTCATCCGCAAGGTAAGTGAAAGAATGCATAGGAAATTATGTCAAGCTTAAAAACTTCTTTGCCTTCAGCACTCACTGTAACTTCATATACTCTGGTTCTGTGCACTATTATTTTTAAATTAGCAACAGATCTGACTGATAGCTGGTGAAACAGACATGAAAAATACCCAATAGATTTCATAATGCAACACATTTCCATTTCCCTTTCCCCTTCCGTCTGCCACCAGAATCAGGGCTTGCTTGGGACTGTGACTATTACCTTACCCAAAGAATTTACAACTCACTCGCTTAATTTAAAAATGAATAAAGAATTAGTCAAGACCATAGAATGCCTGCAAAGTAGATACATTTTTTTAAAAATAATTCATACTGAACAAGGGAGGGGGGGGGAGAAGACTGCCAAATACCCATGCATGACAGAAGCTGTCCTTGAGTAGATCTTACTTATTTACTTAAGTGTTAAATATTTGTAAGGTGGTAAGTATCTTTCTGCATATTACAGAGATGGAACCTGCATCAGTTCTGAAAGCGTGAGTTCTTTGTTTCTTTGATTTTTTGACTTAAGTATGAATAATTCAGTTTACCTAATAATTTGAATGAGCTTTATCAAACAAAAAAAAATTTAAAATTGCATCCAAGAAGTTGAAAACATTCTGTGTTGTATCATTTGAATACCTGATCTCAGGCCATGGTACTATACTTTATTGACCGTCACTGTAAGGCTGTTGGTGGAGCAGCCCAAAAAAAGTCACTGTTCATAAATGGCACATTCAATACTCAGTATTTAAGGTCTGAGGTTTCTCTTTTAAATTGATACTCTCTAAAATATTTGATTTGAAAACCTACATGTTTAAGAGATTAGAGCTCTGTAGAAAAAACAAGTGTGCAATGTGATGAACCATGAAATACCTTACAGTAAAAAAAGAGAGATGAAATACCTTATAGCAAAGCTTCAGGATATAAATTTATAAATTTAATCATTAACTTGCTCCCAATTTGCTATACAGTCGCTTAACTCCCACCATAGTTCATTAGAACAAGAAATGTGTTAACTCAAAAAAGTTATTTTATTTTATAACCTCTGCAACACACTAAAAAGCCTAAGAAAATTCAGAGTTTAAGGGGGGGAAAAAGGACAAGAACACTGCGTATGTAGAGATGGGGAGGGGAAGGAGGATGTAGATAGAAAAAAATTAGATCTGGATTGGAGAACTGCAGTCTGCAACTCCATGGGTGTGGTACCATGCCAAAACACTCCTAGTTTTCCCATTCCCATGACCTCTGATTATTAAAACTTTAATAATTTACATCAACTACCAAGAAACACACGGCTTCAACTCAGATTTTCAACTGCCTATTTATGTACAATATTACACTTAGGTACTGACCACCATGCACATACGACAATATATTCTACCAGGAAATAGTATGAAGAATTGTCTTTTTTGCGAGACAAAAAAAGACCATTTGAGGAGCTAAAATAGCAAAGCTGTCACCACAGTGCTTTATTTTGTACTTAGGAGTCTGTTAGCTGCAATACCAGAAGAAAATCATAATGAATAAACATGTGTGTTCATCATGCACAGCTTGCCCTTCTTGATGAACTCTCAAGGTTCACAAAAATAGCCTTTGACTTACGTACTTTAATACCATTTGAAGAGGAGCACTGCAAGATAATTAAAACCAAAGTAATTCTACACTGCTAAGTGTTATGGTTTAGGCTGGGATGGCCACTAAAACAAATGACAAATACCAAAAATGAACTGTAATTTAGATGTTTTCAGCAGAAGCCTCATTGATTTATTTTTTTTTGCCATTTTCATACAAGCACACATGTCTGAGTTGAACTGGAGACAGTATTTTGCATACAAAGCAAGCCAAGCTTAAATACAACATGCAGGGATCACGACTTGTGTATGATGATGAAGTCAAGTAATATGTTACTTACAATTATTGAAAGAGCTACGGTTTTATTACACAGGGAGTAGATGTGGTGTTTGCTTCTATGGAGAATATATGGTTTTTTTTGTAATGGCTGACAGTGCTGCTGTTCACAGGGATAACACAGCCCTGATGGAAAACAAGATCCACCCCTGCCCAGAGGGGAGTGGAGAGGGACAGTGGTGGTCCCACAGCAGCACCCGTGGCACTCTGGTGGCAGCAGGACCCTCATCAGCCAGGCTGCCCTGTTGGGGTGGATGACCCCGCT
This sequence comes from Larus michahellis, assembly GCF_964199755.1. NCBI lineage: Eukaryota > Metazoa > Chordata > Aves > Charadriiformes > Laridae > Larus > Larus michahellis. The sequence continues at coordinate 65,985,972 of NC_133901.1, forward strand.
GTGGCATGGAGCCCAAGAGCCAATTCACCTAAACAAAGAACCAGAGATGTTTACTGGGGCTTGCTGCAGCTGTACATTGTTGAGGGAACACCACCAGCAAAGCTCTAATGAGGATGCCGGGCCAACAGAGGATCTAGAGCCAAACGGCACTGCCTCCTGGTTTCAGTCTCTGCCTGGCTAAATACTTACTTTTTTTCCAAAGAGCAGTTCAGAAACACAGATTTTACAAATCACTGTGCTTTCTTAAAAAAAAAAGTATTATACAGGTATACAGATACTCATAGGGATATAAAGAGACACATCTAAATACATATGAAAATGAGACTCTTTCAATGAGTAATGAGACAATTCGAAATCGATATCAAACTTCTGCCTCCAGGCTTAAGTGATGCTCACTGAGTTGGCAGAACTACCTTAATACAGTATGACCAAATATGATTTTCTGAAATGGTTAAATACCCCAAAAAATTGCAATACTGACAATAGCCAATTAAAAATTAATCCTTACATTAGCTATGACCCCTAGTAACAGTCACATTACACCAAGCATTCAAGATAAATGGCAGCAATACTTGGAGAAGGGAACTAAAGGATGTTAGGGGAAGAGGGGAAGCGATAGACAGATACTAAAAAAAGCACACATATGCACATGCCGGGCAATCATTCAAGTTTTGCATGTGGGCCATACTCTCTCTCTTGTAGAGGGCATTGCTTTAAAGTGTTCCTGGTCAACTGACAGTCACTAGTTGCCTGCTCATTCAGCATTCTCAACTGCTATGCTTTCTTTAATAAATATGCAGAAATGTATGATACCTATAGAGAGACAGAAGGATGACTGTCATACACTTCAAGTTCACGATCTACTTGCAAAACCTTCGTGTCTTAAGTAATAGTTGGGGTAGCCATTGCTCCCCTATGTTTTGGATTTATGCTGCTGCCTCAACAGAAATCCCACCTTTAAAAAACCCCAATCAATTTATTCTATTAACAATGTAATTTATAGTCCCATACTTCTCATTTAGCAATACATAATGCTTGAAGCTTACCTAGGAACCTGTGGGACTGCTAGACACCAGCCACCACAAAGCACATAGCAAGAAAAAAGAACTTGAAGATCTTGAAGATCAAAAAAGATCTTGAAGAATTCCTTTCAGAAGTTGGTAAAGGTATTCCCCAATAAAAATTAAAAGTAAAAAAAATAAGTAAGAGTGCCAAGTTTCCATGTCAAAGACTTATTTTCTGAGTTGATATAGACAGAAGGAGGAATTAGCTTGTACCTCTCCTGTGCTACAAGTGCTTTGCTGAAAAGGAGGCCCAGGGCACAAGCAGCCAAGACCTATGTAGCATCTTTCCCTGAACTGTTCCTCCTGCAGCCACAGCAACATTCCTTGCTCCTCTTCTACTGTAGCTTTCAAATATTTACTTCAGCATCTGAAGTGGGTTGGGGGTTTGGCAATAGCAAAAAAAGATCTCTTTGCTACACTAAATTATTTTTTGAACGTGCAGAGAAGAGCTTATTCTGTCCAGGACACATTTCCAATGCTTTTAAAGGTTTCTATTTCCAGCTGTCAAAACAAGTCCAGAAATGAAACTAATCTCTGTAAGAGTAAATTGTGTGTTCTTAGCTAGAATCAGATTCTTTGCTTTCTGGTAGATCTCGTTTACTTTCATTCCAATTATTAGATATGAGAGAATATTGCTTTAATGACCTTTCATAAAATTACTTCCTCCTAGCAGCTATTTTTAAAGCTGAGGAATTAATTACAGTTCTTGGTTACCTTATGTAACCAAGACTGTGGTTCCTAATGCACTTCTACACATCAGTTGGCAACAATCTGAATGCCTTTGCTCACAAAGGCGGCCAAAAGATTTTTCCTAGTTATTACAAACATATTTTTAGACTATATGTGATTTCAGATTCTCTTCCAATAACTAAAGCTTCAAGAACTGCAGTGGAAATAGAAACATTTATCAAACCTGGCAAAAAAAAACAACTTTGTTTAAGAAAAAAAAAAGAATTCTTTGCTCAAATATTGTTTGCAAGGAATAAAAATCTATCATAGATGTTTTGGCTAAACAGCCATTCTAGCCAGACAGCAGAATTTTAATAAATGAAATAAAAATATTACATATTTACTACTCTCTCTCTCTCCAGCAGGTCTGTAAGCTCAGGCAGAGCCTTGATGCAATTTCGTTACAGAGGTTATAGGCTAAAACTGCCTCCTGCCTGGACTGCCTGCAAAGCAAAGCAATTTTACTCTGTCTAAATCCATCCCTACAGAAATACTCCTAGAACAGTCTAGGGACTAAATCACTCTTTTTGTGAATTATTTTTATTTAACTAGTTGAAACGAGTTCAGATTGCTCTGCTGCCCCCCCCCCCCCGTGTAACAGTATAGTCTGTCACGTACTACTTACTGAGGGGAAAAGGAATAAAATTTGAGAAAAAAAGACTTTTTTTAAATAACTGGCAGTGCCTGGCTGCCAGGGCCCCTCTGAACAGGGTCCCGAGCAACCTGAGCTAGCTTAGCCCAGACCTGTGTGGAGTTGGGACCAGATGACCTCCAGAGATCCCTTCCAGCCAAAATTACTCTGATTCTAGTCTAATAACCAAATGGATACCTTGTCCAGATATCATTTAAATCTCACCTGGAATTTTATATATATATAAAATTCCATACATATATATATGTATGAAGAAATGCTTGAAATCCAGCCAATTTGTCTGCTGAAGCCAGCTGTTTAATGTTTCTGCTAGTACAACCACACATTTCCTGGGAGTTTCTAACCTATAGGTAACATGCATTAATCAAGTACTTTAAAGATTCCATACTAGCCAAATATTTACAGTTACTCTGCTCCCTTGACCTTACTCCTCCTATGACTTCGTTAGTTGTATTATTCTTGTCATACAGCCTCTGCTCTCTGTTTATGCAGCTGAATTGATGCAGTTATTCATCATACACCTGGTCTCCGGCACCAAGCTAATAGCCATTATTTGCTCTCCCTGACTACTGTGCCTGCTCTCTCCTTTAATAATTAACAGTTATTACATCTCTAAGTGCTGCTTAGAAAACTGGTTTGGTTGAGTAACAGACTTCCTAGCACCTAGGGTATTTTCTTTACTGAAGCTTTCAAAGAAATTCTGGCTAACTGAAGTGTTTTACCCCTGAGTGCCTTATTTTTCCTTGCTGACAGGGCTGGTTAACTAGCCCGGCTCCCACCATGGCCTTCCTAAGCTCCCCTGCTGAACTCAGAGTGCAGAATTTCACTCCTGACATCTTAGCCCACCTAAGTGGAGACCCTTCTTCGGGTCAAAACTGCGTGCCTGCAATTCAGGCACATTTGCATCAGTCTTAAAACAACCAAACCAACTCTACCAATCAACAAACTCCCCCTCTACCTCTCCCTCGCTTCCCTGTACGGTAACACAACTAAGAGAACTCAGAAACACACTCAAAATTCTCATTTCATAAATACTCAGCACTGGACTTCACCCCAAAGTATAGCAACAGTTGAATGACATAACAGACTACCAAAGCAAGTGCAGTTACTTTGTCTTAGGTATCACAAGAAATCAAGTTACCTAGACAGAAGAATATATACACCTGCACATCATTGCTACCTGTTTCTTTTCCATTTTGAGCTATTTTATTGGATTTGAGTCATATGTATTGGCTCTATCCTGTCTTTCCCTTGGTTTCCCCCCTCCCAAATATTTAACATACAGGCAGTTAGAGCCCTCCAAGTTTTTTTCTCCTATGTTGATCTGTGAAATGCTTGCTTTCCACAACTTCTGACCCCTTCCATAAAACGACTTCTGCATCAGCCTCACTGCACAACCTAAATCCATCGACACGCGATCTACCTATCTGCCCACAGGACGTAAAGTTTGACCCAGGCTGCAGCAGCCCCTCTGTTACTTCTTTACTATGCCCCCCATGAGCAGAAAAAAAAAAATAAAAGCTTGATGACTTTTTACAGCTAGATCTCTGTGCCATGTGCAAAACAGTGACAAAATAAGTTCAATAGTTTTTTTTTAAGCTTATTCGAGAGACAAAAGAGGTAGGAGCAGCAAGCCAGCCAGCACCAACGACGGAGTTTGCAATGTAACAGTTGCTCAAAGCGTATGCCTATATTTGAGTTCAGATCAGGCATGTGCTTTTGAGGCAGAACTTCCCATGGTCTCCACCTAATGTGATTTCATTTGCACTACCGAGTGCTCCTGGAACGCACAAGGTACATTCCCTCCAGAGAAAGCTACACCAGACAGTGTGCTCCTACCGCTAGCCTGTGGTCAGTCCAGGAGGACACACCAGGAGCAGATCCCAGTAAAGCTTTCCCCAGTGCATCCGGCGTGGGAGCCATGTCCTCCACCCCAGGCTCTACCCCTTACTAACACAGAGACAGCCTCAGCACCCTACTGTCAGAGTTTGTGATATCCACATCCATTTTCCAAACTGCTTTTATTTATAGGTACATGACCATCGAGAGGACAACTTTACCTACATAGCCTATACATCAGTCTCAGATCCAAAAGTTATGAGTAAAAGCATATTATACATGAGCATGCACAATATCCATTAACACCTTTGTCACATGGAGGTTTTCATATCCCCTAAGAACAGGCTACACAACTCAAATAGATTTTGGCTCCGCATTTCACAGAAACAACATTTGGCTAAAAGCAACTTATAATTTAAGCAAGTTACCTGTTACAGGCTTAACTATTTCACTCAAATCATGTAGACTATGTGTATCTTCATCTCTGCTTATTACAAACGTGCATCTGATGTGCCTCACTGGTTTGAAAGGGGGAGAGATTACAGTGGAGACGGACCACATTTATCTGTGATAGGAAGTTACAAACACCATAATCCTATGCTCACTTCACATGTAGTTCACATTGTTATGTAAAGTGATTGTATTTTTAGTTTTCAAGCTGTTGTACAGCCTATTCTCACTAGATTCCCACAGATGTCCAATTTAACTACCAAGGAACCTAGAAACAGATTTCTGCAATCACTCTGATAAACATCATCTTTATTTCTTGCCTCTTGTATATCATCAGAGCTATAAGCACTGGTGAACTTCAGGTAAGCCAAGCCCAATGTCTCAGGCGTCATTTACTGTATTTACAGGTATCTACATATTTTAAATGCATGGTCAATTTGTTAGCCATGAGATCTCCTTTGAAGTTTAACTGAAGAAGAACCGATGTTTTTAATTTCATATCCATATATAAATAGATTTGTGTGTTTATATTAAGTGCACGACAACTTATACATCTATAAAGTGTATATATAAATAGGTATTTGTTTAGATGTGAAGAACTTTATGGCTGTTTTCATAATTAAAAAAATAACCTTTCTGCTTATGTGGCCTCAGATTTCTAAGGGCTTTTTTTGGTTTTATTTTCTTCCATCAGCTAGGGAAAATACATAGCTTCAATTAATGGATCAAATGGATCTAAGGGTGCACAGACATGATACTTGCTCCAAACTAGGCACTTAAAAATGGAAACAGATGACATCAGTAAAGATCTGAAGATATTGACTTTTGGTTAAAGTATTTGTAAAGACATTCATAGTTCAAAGATTCTATTTATCTTACCAAAATTTTAATGGAGGCAGCCTTTTAACAGACTGCATTAAGGGAAATGCTCCATTCTCTAACGATGATTCACTACTGATTACTTCCGATATGTAGGTGTCCTTTGCAGACCATCAGTCTGCTATATCTAACCTTAATACACTGGAAAGACCTTTTAGTCATTTCATTTGTATGACAGGAATCGGCAATTCCATTTTTGATCCCCAAGGCTTTTCCAGGTCAATTCCTACACTGCTCACCCATATTATTTTCTCATTTCTGTTTGCCATCCTTACAGAGCATTTGGAGAACACGCACCGTATTTGCATTACAAAATGCTTGTTTATACTTTTTTTTTTAATTACTGAAAGTATTTTTAAAATGCTTGGTCACCCTTAAGAAAAAGCACAGAGAATCACTTATCCTGCACCAGTAATTATCTTAACACACTTTTGCCCACAAAGCAAGATTCCACTCCTGCCGTTCTACAGACATAGAATAGCCACAGTAACTAGTGAAAATGATAATGACAACATATAAATACTCCAAACACCATTCTCATTCCCTGTTGCCTCCAGAGGTTGAGCTCCACCCTGGCAGACCTATAAGAGACTTGTAACATTAAGAGACAAACATCTAATTTCTGCTTCAGCTTGTGATTGAAGGGCAAGAAAAGTGAATAGTCATTTCAAGATGATGATCAGTTAAATAATTACAGCATTCTAGGAAGGTAAGACACAGCACATGTAACAACACTGAATTACCCCGAGTCCAAGAATCTGAACTACTTAACTCATTTGACTTCATAAAAATAGCTACATTACTTAAGAGTATACTTGGAATAAGGAATTCCTCCCACAAAATTAAAGGGTTTCTTTGCAGTTACTCAGTTTTTATGCCTGTATTTTGACACTTGAACCACAAAATTTAAGACCACTAGATATCAACTATCTGTGGTGTATGAAAATTCATTTCCATCCCATTGAAGGGCATCAAATACCTACATTAAAGAACAGTGGGTTCATTAGTTAAAGCAGTAATACTAATAATTATTATCACACTATATATTATTAATTAAGGATATTTTAAGAAATATCCGTTCCAAATTTCTTCCTGGTATTTAACCTGATTATGCTTTTCTTTAAGCTAATGCAATTGTTCATTTAGCTGGTGTAAATATGAAAATGAGAATCAGAACCAAGCAGATGAGATTTCTTCTACTAATTTGAATGTTTATATGCGAGCCATTTTGTGAAAAGCAAAACGAAGGAATCCAATGCAGTTTGTCCCATAAGCTCTCCTCTTCCCTTCCCACACGCTATGAGGGATGACATGCTGTGGCTCACAACAAACTACTTTTGTGCCCGGAGTTACCAGCTTCCCACATGGCCTTAGCACTAGCACTCTACCCCTGTTTGCCTCGGAGGTGTCATTTTCATATCTCCCATCTCCAGCTCTTTGTTTTCACGAAAATCTTTATTTTTGCAACTTAAACTAAAGTCCAACCACACTTGAAAGAGCAGTAAACTATCTAAAAATATTACCAGGTACAAAGTCACTTTCAAAGAGACAGGCAGAGCAACCGTATAAATCAAATGGAACCGAGAGAAAATATAATACTTTCATCAACTTCTCACTAAATTGCAGTGGAGCAGTATGCATATTTAACTAACATATACTTGACGTTCAAGAAGATTTGAATACGATCTCTTCTAAAACCTCATGAGAACAGAAGGGTAACTAATGAAATCCAGACAGCAGCACAGATGCATCGGGGGATCAATCATATAGAGAACCAGAGACACTCACACTTCCGATTATTAAAAGAAAAAATAAAATCAATGCGAAGAGCTGCACTTATGCAATTGTAAGTGTAAATCACACTAAGCGTATAGCATGTTGCAGGTGAAAGCAGATGTGTAAAATGAATGCCATCCTATGCCAAGTGCCCAAGTGAGAGCAGCACCTGCTGAGAAGGAGCTCAGGATGGAGAGGAACAGGGGCCCTAAAGGTACCAGCAGATAAGCAAAATACACGCTTGTCCAAACCATGATACAACCACACCTTCCACAGTGCATTCCTGCTGGCTGCCCGTGCTGTTCATGATCCTCTTCAGGCTCCCTAAAGACTTGCACAGTAACTGGATACCTTTCCCCATTGACGTACAGTGTGCATTCTAAGTGGGGAATGAGGGGAAAGAAAGGATGGAAACATGAATGCCACAAACTCCGATCCACCCTCAGTGTGTTCATTAACTAAAACCAAGTGGTTGTTTGGATACCTTAATGCATCTATAGGCATTAAAAGTGAGCAACAACAATGGCCAAGCAGACTTCTGTTACAGAATTGACAGATGACCTACCAAGAAGAGGACATTTGCAGTTACATAGCAGCCTGCAGTAACCAACCTGTTCGGGACCCCTTCATTTCATACATCCCTCTAAAGCCTATTCTTAGTGCTGAAGAACCTGCTCGCCTGGTGACAAACACCAACCTGTCTACCTTTCCACTGTCTCTATCTGCTCCCTACATTACAGTTTGTGTCGCCTAAAACATCTCCATTTCCAATGGCACAGTTCAGCAGCCAAACACATACCGTTGTGTTTCACTCTGGCTCTTTCATTTTGCCAAAATGAGTTGCCAAATAGTCGATATTACCCTAGTCTAGTTATGCCTTTTTCAAACTACCAAATGAAAAGTAGAAACTTTCCAGGAGGCCACTCTGCAACAGGTTTACTTCAAGAAATGGTCTGCCAAAGTTATCCACCATTTTTAGTGATTTAGCAGGAGTTAAAGACTCCTATCAAGTCTCAAAACCCAATTTGCCAGCTTGGGTTAAAAAAAGAAAGTGTAATAACAAAACAAAATAAGAACAAATAAGCTACTTAACTCCTCTTAGACATTCATTTGCACATATGAACCCTGTTCCTTCTCTAGTACAGCCCACAGCAGCAATAGTGTAAAGAATAAGGGTAGCTAAAAGCCAGCAGCAGCATTTGATGTCCTGCAGGAGAGCATGGGAAGGTGTGAGACAACCCATAAAGACTAAACCCAAACTTAAATGCAAGATCTAACTGCAGGCTCTTGATAAAGTTCCAGTAAAAAAGCTACTCAGTAGCTTTAATTGCTCAAACTTTGAAAACTGAACAAGAAAACTGAATAAAGCAGTATTCAGAAGAGGAGTCTTCTCAGTAGTTATTACTGCACTTCAAACTCAATAAGCAGGTAAATTGTTTATACTTGGAACCTAGGCCAATACCAGATCACTGAAGGCACTAATGGGGCAGAAGTTAAACATCAGCTGTTCTGCAGTAACTACAAGCACTTGCCTATCCCTTGACAATGTGCAGAAACTACAATGTCATTTTCTCTTCCTTAATTGCAAGATAAACTTCCAGCTGATGAGCTACTTGTGGGAGTAACTCACAGCCAAGTTCCCACTGAGCAACTTGCAGAGACAAACACTCCCACAACTTCGTCATGGGGTCAAACCCTACACACCTCACAGATTTTAGCAGTTACTTGGTTTTAGGAGGACATATGAGCACCAAGTGCCAGCACCTCACTATTTCTTTACACGTATTTTTACTCACAGACGTGGCTCCTTTTCCAAGGCTCTGTCTGTCCCCGCCCTCAAGGCGTTCTCTCTTTGTGATGTTACAACCCAGAGAACATATTTTTGTTCAGTAATTCAATATCCAAACACAGGCTCCCTTCTTATTCATTGTTTTGGGAGATAAAACTGTTCACCAACACAAGCTAACAGTTTTAGACGTGCCCAACGGTTTATTTGGTCAGGTCTCAATTTGGTAGGAACCACGACATCACCACTAAAGCCATTCACATGGGTAAACTAGTTTCAATCCAGTTATCTGCTTAATAGGAACAGACACCAATCTCTCAATCTGAAAAAAACCCTAGTACATTAAAGAGAGGTTAGCTTTATAAAAGTGCTCTGAGAAAATACATCTAAAAAGTAAACTAGAAGACCAAAGAGGAAAGCAAACCACAAACCAATGAGAATGACAACAGCTTATGTTTCCAAAGGTGGTTGTAAGTATCTTTGGGTTTCAATTTTAAGTCTCTCAGTTTATGCCTTGGATATGAGACACTCGGCCAGCCTGTCAGTTGGCAAAAATCTCCATATAATAGTTCCATTTAAAGTCTGTAATGTCAATTTTCTTCATGTGTTTCAGTGGAAAAGAACTGAATCAGAATTTCCCAAACTGATAGAGAACATTTCAGATTAAACATGACACAGTAAAAGGCCTGAATTTAAAATAAAAAAAAAAAAAGAAAAAAACCCAGATTTTTAAAAAATGCAAATGAGACTTCTAGTTTTAGGATTTCAGATCCCACACACACAAAATAACACCACCACATTCCAAACCAAGCACCTACTTTTGAGACACATGACCTTCAGAAAACACAACTCGCAGAGGTGATTCACTAACGCAGTGACATTTCAAAAGAGAGGAGAGGCCTGGACTTGCCTCCCCATCCCTGTTCTCCACTCCAGCTGCTGGCTCATCCGGCCCTACAACTTTGCAACAGGATGTAACAAAATAGTTTAGAAAGTCATTCCAGAAATACACTGAATTACCCAGAAACCACTTTGTTTACTCTGGTCAATAAAACACTTATCTCTCTCACAATAGGCCATACTGTTTATACAAACAAAGTTAGCTTTCATGCATCAACCATCTATTTATTTAGCAAGATCAGCTATCACTGTAAATCAATTTCTTTGCAAATGAGAAACACAGCTTCTGGAAAACCTACTTAAAACTCTTTCCTGCATCCAATATTTGGACATGCAGCAGAACATATGACAAGACTACCAAAAAAAAAAATAAGTTATCAGCACCATATCTAGTGACACACTAAAACAACGTGCCTGTCTTAGATTTTACAAGCATTTCTAAGGAAAAGAGATCATGCGGTGTTTACTTAGTAGTTTTCTATTTAAAATATAAAAGTTTTAGTTGAAGAGTATGACAAGAAAAGGTTACAATTGCTATTCAAACTGGGTGCTATCAGGAGGATATGGAAGATAGGCAACTAAAAGGTAACTCAAAGAATCTGTACTACAGGTTGGTTATTACATGAGTAACCTTCAAGAAAAAAAAACACAGAGAAAATGAATATTGTTTATCAGCTGTGTAAAAAGCATTAAAAGAACAGAAGTAATCCCTGATCAAGCTTGAAATTTTATATAATTTTTGTCCTAGAACAGCCATACAAAGAGGTCTTATAAAGGTGAATTCACCCAACACAGCCATCTAATAGGCTTGTGCTCTTTCGTGACTCTTTCTGATGACTGAGGTCAGTACCACGCTTTCAGACTGCAACACCCTGCAAAACAGCAACTTGGAAGACCCCAACTGAACTGACAGTATCACCAATGACAGCTCCAATACTACTCGGTTACAAAATCTAATATTAGAGCTTTTGATGGGAATTAAGTGGCTTCAAAACAAACATACTTCACTACGCAAGTCAAGTATTTGGCTGCAGAACTCTTTCCAAATTTGAGTACCATGGATGAGTTCTGTTGGCAGCTCATAAAGTAAGAGTTGGGGATGGGGAAGCACAAGTGCACACGCAGAGCATTAGCTGAGCTCATTAAAGATTTTGCTCACTCCAGTTATTTTACTTCTTAATCTTTTCATCTGGTATTTTAAGATTCAAACTCAGCAAGAGGAGTAACAGCTTCAAACTGGAAGAGGGTAGAATTAGGTTAGATCTCAGGAAGAAATTTTTCACTCTGAGGGTGGTGAGCCCCTGGCCCAGGTTGCCCAGAGAAGCTGTGGCTGCCCCATCCCTGGAGGGGTTCAAGGCCAGGCTGGACGGGGCTTGGAGCAGCCTGGTCTGGTGGGAGGTGTCCCTGCCCAGGGCAGGGGGTGGAACGAGATGAGCTTTAAGGTCCCTTCCAACCTAAACCATTTTATGGTTCTAAGTCAGATTCATTGCAAGCACTCAATCTCTGCAGAACTCCAGGGGAAGCTCAGAAGGATCGTGACTTCAAGCTCTGACATCAGGAGAAAGAAGGTGCATTAAGGACAGTTACAGACTTGGATGCATGTGACACATTTAGTGCTGTCTGCTGCCAAATGCATGACAGTTTCTGAATGTTCTACAAACAGGCAAGAAGTATCCGGTCAAGCTGTGACTACAGTGAAGACATCTGCTTCTAAACAACTGCCTGAATATACATACACTAAAAAAAAATATAAAATAAGTAGCTCTTAGTGGGTTTTTTAGGTTTTTTTAAAGCTCAACAGTCTCTGAGCAGTAAAGAACTACAGTGCATTTTCACAGAAGGTCTCATTAAATCACAGAAAAGCTCTCTGAAGCCCCAAGTCAAAAAGCTTAAATGTTTAGGATGAGACCGAAAAAATCCTGATGGCCTTCAAGTTTATTTGAAAGACGGATTACGGAATATTATGTAAGGCACAAACCTCAGAACTATTCCCCATTGTATTTACAAATATTATCAAATTTTACAAGATCATGAATTTTCATAAAAAGTGACATTTTCAAAAAGCTTCTCTTACTTTAATCCTCCTCCTTTCTTTTGATAGGATTAAATGCTGAAATGGCAGGCTGTTAAATAAGCACCCTGAAATGCCAACTGTGAGGCATTTAACTTCATGTATTTACAAATTAATGTTTCACAGTTGCTTCAAAATTTGACATTATAGTTGAGTGTCTTCAGGCAACTCATTTCAGAAGGTGCTGGATTTGATTTACATTATTTCTCATTTTATATTGATATGTTACAGTACTGGAATACCTTTAAATTTCCCTTAATCCCTGATAAAGGAAATTCGGTTTTATGAAAGGCTGAGAAATATTGCTTTGTTTTTATAAACAGGTACCAAGCAGCCTGCCTACAGCAATTTCAAAGTTATCATTAAATTTACCTGTAAAAGCCCATATCCATCAAGATAACCTCACCATAGTAAGTGAGGATCACGGCTTATGTATGTGTATGCATACACATATACACATCCACAAATTCAGAGCGCAGTATCGAAAGACAGTGCTACTGGTCTTCCCCTTCAATTACTCCAGTGCTGACCACAACGTTCAGAATGAACTGGAGAAAACATCAAGAATTCCTAAAAAAAGTGGTGGGATGCTTACCTTAATTCTTTAATTCTTTCTCTTATTAGGATACTTCAGGGGATATTTGTGTGCTCCTGAGACAGCTGCTGCAAAAGTATAGTCCTACGGGCTGCTAGAGGTGGTGTTTTACGTGGAAATTTTTACTTTGCAGAATACGAAATGCAGTTTCTGTTAGTATTTATAGGAGGCTCAAAAAAGAACAAACAAAAAACCAAAAAAACCCACAAACCAGCCACCAACAAAACCACCACCACTTACTACCTTTAGGAATACAAAACTGTGGCTACTCCTACAGTACCACCTCAGACAACGTATTAGTTGAAGACAGAATTTAAAGGTGTTTTCTTAGATGATCTAATTTGGTTATTTCAAGATCAATAACGATTCTCTTGTGCTCCCAAACTTCTATTAAAAAAAGACAGACGTACAAGAAAACTTGCAACAGATACATTGCTAACTGACATTTCAATGGACACAACCATTCACAATTATGACACGGCCTCCATTTAATATTGACAAACATATATCTAATTACTTAGACATATTTAATTGTTTAGCCCTAGAACACCTGTCTAGTAATCCAATGCTGCTAATGCTAATTACTGCATCCTACCCATACATAATTAAGTTTTACATAGCAATGCAGTGATTAATGGTAATTCCAGCAGCACGTACTACTAATTAAGATACTTAAGAACATTTACACGTGTCACATGGGAACATGCCAAATCACCTCACTGAAGTCTTATTGGTGTTTCAGACTGATTTGACAAACAGCTTAGAAGCCTGAGACACCTTTGTATTGTAACAGACACTTCAATAACACTCCAGATATGTTCAATAACACAGCATCTTTTTTCAGAACCGATTTTGACACCTACTAATATTCCATAAATAATGGGATCAGATTAAAGTCTCGCCAAAATTCATTATGAAGTATTAAACCTGTCTAATCTTTTATCACTACTACTAACATAATAAAAAGAATGAAAATGCCAGGAAGTACAGAAAGTTACGAGAATTTTCCCCAGGAGTGTTGTAGAAGGTAATCTGACTCAGAGGATGTATTGTCATTCCTATGTGAGACTCTTAAAAATTAGAAGCTTTTAAAACAGAACAAGTGTATCCACTTTTTACTTCAACTTCTCCTTAGTTTCTGAGGCTGTTATTCATTCTAACAACTTAATTTCAAATAATTATTACACACATGGACATTAAAAGAAGGATTTGCATATTAAAACGATATTAGAAGGTACTGCGATTATCTGCCTTGTGGTTAACATTGCATTAGAGCTAAAAAATCGTAACTAATGACACAAACTTTCTGTTTGGAAAATACCAAAATGTCTTTATATCTTTCTTTTTAACTATTCACACAGTTACCGTTTCCCAGAAAAATAACTAAGCTCCAATATTAAGTGTGTTAGCAACACTTCTTATTTTGTTGAGAGCCTTTGGCAATACTCTTACCATCCAGCAAGATCTCCTAGTATTCTGTAACTTAACTTGCATATGTATCCGATTTCCTCTGTTGAACATAAGCTGAGAAGCAAGAAGTAGTTATGCAAGTCGCTCCTTTTCAGCTTCCATATTCTACCGTATCAAGATTTTCAAAAGCGGGATCTTAAAATTAGGCTGCCTATCTAGCATCCTGAAGTTCAAGGTGACTGAGCACAGTGAATTCTTCCTACTGACAGCAGAGCTAAAGATGCAGCAGCTCAGACCAAGGAGTCTCTGCTCTCTGCCAGGCAGTGTTTGGATGATCCTTAATGAAGGACTGCAACATAGATGTACAGAAAACCCTTCCATACATCGCAGGCCAGATTTCCAAAAGCTTAAGAAATTTTTAAAACCTGCCCTTTCATTTTAGATGCTGCAACAGAAGAGGAGTTCTTGTGAGTCTCACCCTGAGTACTCTTCTGTAGTTTCAAAAAGGAGCCATTCCACCCTCCATCAGTTTAGTCCTACTGCCATCTGCTGTTACAAAACACACTGGTGCCATGCTGTCTGCAGTGTTTTCTCTTTCCTCTTCTGTTGCTAAGAGCATCAAAGACTATATTCCAATATTACTACTCAAAATTATTTAAAAATAAGCACAAATTAATTTGTCCAGATAAATTTAATGGTAAATAAGCGTACTGCCACCCTCATCGTTAGCGCATCAACCCTGCAGATATGCGCATGGTTTCACACACAGCTTATCCCAACAAAGGGGTCATTCCCATGAGCAAGTATTAGCAGGATTGGGTCCACATCCCAAAAGCATTTTTTGAACACTGACAGTATTGCTTGTTTTCTTGAAAATTTTGAAGTTATTGTTAAGAAAGACTTAAGACTATGAACTGGCCAGACTACTACAGCTGAATTGCTCCTACCTGATCCTTATGCGATCATGCAAAGAGGCTTAAATCTTTAGATCAAAACAAACCAGAAAAAGTTAAAAAAAAATAAATAAAAAAACTGCTTCATAAGACAGATTAAACAAAAAGGTCTCAAAGAGACCCCCTACCTCCTACCTAGTGCTTCAATGAAGTCTAGCAACTTCTAGAGTTAAACTAACTCAGCAATTCCTCTCAGGACCACTGGAACACTTTATGTCACCACCTCCGCTGCCATCCCACCCTTCTTTCTCCTTTCCACTGGCACTGGAGGCCTCATGCAGCAAGCCAGCTCAGGGAGTGGACATGGCTAATTCACAGCCACAAACACCACTGACTGCCTCAGGGTCAGCTTGAGAGGGGGCCAAGGCAGAGACAACTCTTGAGAACATAGTCCTGAGCTGCCATTGGTTTCTACGGTGTCCACACTCCAGTTAAGTTCTTCTCTGAAGTGTCTCTTGGTCTGCACCGCAGCTGCATACTCCCTACTTGTCTTGTCCCTGACAACACTCAGGAAGCTAACTGCCACCCAGTGTTATGGGTTCCTAAGAGAACATAGGTGAACCTCTACCCTACCTTCAAGTTTTTCACTTGACTAAGAATACAGCAGCTCAAACAACATGAAGGGGCTTTCTGTCTGTTGCTCAGGCATACATCCTTTTTTGGAAAAAAACATACAGAGTAAGATGAAAACTAGTGTCATAGCATTTGTCACGAGGAGTTTTAAAAACGATGCAAAGTGGAATTTAATTGCAGAAATTGAACAAGATGCTGAAATTCTGGATTCTTGTTGCTCCGGTGGGAAAATGATGGTGGTCTCCAAACACTAGTCCAGTTAGATATAATAAAGGCACGGGGCATGAGCTAGTTGCACTCAGACAGCAGAGGGTAAAATGCAGGACACTGATTTTTGTTCCAGTGATCTCTTTGCATGAAACCAATTGTTGACATAAAGTCTTTTTAAAGCTTCTGGCCTCCCCCACCGCCCTCCCCCAATAAGCACATTACTTATTGCTCAGCATAAGCCCAATTCAATTGGATGACTACCACAATATCACTCTACTGTGAAACAGAAAGGTTCTTTCATACATTGCACCTCTTGTTTGAGGGGGAAAAAAAAAAAGAAAGTTAGCTCTCATCCTCACACACACACAAAAAAGAAAGGCAATATGTGGGCTGTATGCTGCTAAACTCGTGTTATCAAGTATGATATAATTAGTAAAAGATTAATTTACAATACCACCAATACTGGTACTTTCTATATTTGCAGCCACTTGTAGAAACATTTTTCTTTAGCAGACAGAGTAGGATTCATATGCTCTAGAAAAAGTTTTCACAAGATGCAGTGGGAAAAGGAGGAAGTCAGTCGCATGAGCTGCCCTCTGGTCACGCGTGTCTACAGCACTCACATCAGATGGGAATACTCCCCTGGCCGGTGAAAGGTGGGTGAATCTAACTCACCATTTTCTAAACATTGTCCCACCCAAATACAACATGACCGTAAAAATGCATATTTTACACTATTTGTTTTAATGTAGATGGACAGTTGACAATGTATTCAAACCAGGTATGTTTTTAAGCACAGTTGTGATAACTGAACATGATGTTATCCATACCTGTCTATTTGTCAGTGAAATACTTCTGATTAAAAAGTAAATAACTGGTCTGTTATGATTTGGGGTTGGGTTTTTTTTGGGCTATATCACCCTTTCGACCAAACGATACACTCTTTCTAGACAATGTATTAAGAGCATAAGACATAGCACAATATGCAAAGATTATACCCTTTTTTACCGTTTTAATAGAACTTCTTGATTTTTCTTCCCAAACGTTATTGCTCAGCTCCATTGTGCAATGAACATTTGTTTCTCTTTCATAGGATCCAAATATAAGTAACCTGAAATAGAAAAGCCTCTAGTAAGAATTGTAATACTATTACATATATCCCAGATATCATATTAAATTCACCATTCTTCATTTATGCACTCTATTATCAATGCCTACACACAGAGAAGTCTACATAGAAGATTCCACAGGCACAGCTTTAGACCAAAGAAAAGACACTGCCACCCTCTAGTGGAGTAAATATCAAATATCACTTGAAATTTTTAGCTTGGGGGTTTTTGGTTTTGGGTTTTTTTTTTTTAATTCAATCAGCAGACTAGTATTTTTCCACAAAAGAATAACTTTTCTTTTTTTAAAAAAAAAGCAACAATAGCCACAAGAGTCTTTCACTCTAGTCCTAAACTTCACAACATGCTGCAGCTCCTCTTGGTTACTGTAGATTAAAAAAAAAAAAAATCACAGTTTAATACTGATTATGTTTGTTTCACTAAATTGGGATGCTCTCGTATCTGTAATTTTTTTGTAACATTCATAACAAACAAAAGAGTGGTTCTTCATGCGTGATACCCTTTTCAGGTAGATATTAGTACTATAAAAGAAAAAAAACAAACAATAACCTTTAGGCCATAGAATAGCAATAAAGTTGTACACAGCTTACCTCACAGTAGCTGCAAGCAAATAAATATTTTGGAATAAAAACTCCAAATCTTACTCTTTCAAAGAACTATCAGATTTTAAACATAGCCTCCCTGCCCCCCCAACTTTCTATATATATTTGACAAGGGCAGTTTCTAAGTTTTCATACAAAGTATGTTATTTATGATTGTGATGTGTTACACAATTCTTTAGATGACACAGAAAAAAGCTGTCAGAAAAACACGCCAGTTTCTGTTTATCTTGATGTTGTTAAATAACATTTCAAGGTTAAGTGTTTATGATCAAAAAGTGCCTAGCCCTCCAGGTGCTAAGATATATAGTAAACATACTTTGAACATTAAGTAAAGCCATCGAAAACAACCTCCACCAACAGCTGGAACTGGTAAAATTAAGCCAATCCTAAGGGAAAACAGCTCTCCGGTTCGCATTGCAGCAAGGAGAGTTAAAATAAATATTTATTTTCTATGTCTCTCTATGAAGAATTTGTTTAACTGTTTTTTAGCTGAGTACCTGAACACATGGGGCAGATGACTGGGCAAGATCATATGTGGGTGGGTACCCAGCCCACCTGCTTTACCAAGTGTCAATTGCTTTGGTTCCAAGTTTGAGGCTCCATCCTGTAACCCCATCTTCAGATGCTCTAGCGAAACACCCCTAACAGCAGCTGCACCCTCATTTCCAGCTTGACCTTCAGCACTCATTTATCTAGACCTTATTGATTTGATTACTGTAAACAGAAATCCACCCTCAGAACCAACTAATTAGGTACTTTGTCTGGACAAGACTAAGTTTGTTCGAGGTTACTTGACCTGACAAACTCATGCCGCCTTTGCTTATTTTTAAGCCATCCCCAGCTTGTCTGTTCTGCTTTCAGTAGTTGCTTTTGAATAACAGTTTTTCATCTGTCACCCACAATCTCTCTCACATTGACATCAGCCAGTTCATTAAAGCTTTTCCACAGCTGGTCATTGATTGCATATATTTCATCTTCTGGTCACCTAACCTCACAGTAGGGAAGGGAGGTGTGAGCAATTATCCTCGAGGTACACAAGGTGGTAGAAATTTGCCTCCTAGCTTTGCATAGGGGAGGGAAGCAGAGTGAGACAGAGAAGGGGAAAAAAAAAAAAGGCAGACAATGAAGCCGATAGACCAAGACACAGTTACTCAATGCAGTTAGCGAGATTCAAAAAGATACACAAACTGTGCAGGGAATTTTCCAGCAGTACTTGTGGTCCCTCTAAAATACCATCAAAACAAGCTATTTAGCTGGTTTGTACTGGTGGCAAATAAGACAGAAGAACAAGGACAGGAGACAGCTCACAACAGGAACATAATTTTCAGCCAGAACCTTAACGTAAGAGTCACATGGAAAACAATTAACCATAATGAGTTTCACCTCAGATTAGGTTGCCAAAACCCAACTTCAAGAAACATACCACAAGACAACATAACTATACATTTGGACTTTAAAGAGCAGCACTGGCCTGTGGATGCTTCTCGCTGGAGTTTGGAATCCAATTTCCAATTTCAGAAAGACAAAGAGGAAATTAATTGCTACTACACTACCGTAATTTTTGTTTCAATAATACTTCCATTAATATGCAAACAGAGGGTGTATTCTATAACACAGCTGCAGATAAAGACTGACATTAAGATTGTGTCACAACACACCCAGAACAACTGGATATTAAGGAAATACCTATATCCTACAGATTTAAAATTTGTAAATCAGTAGGGTATGAAAGATACCCTAAAACAAAGTTTCTAAGCCCAGCTACAATTAAATCAATACGGAAGTGTGATTAAATTACCACGAGTACTTAAAACATGCATACAGAAAGTGAATTTCTATTCCTTCCCCAATTCTAAATTGGGTGGTTCCCTGCAGCAAGCGAGCGTGAGGTAGAAGAGAATGACACAACAGCGCAGCCACAGATATGAAAACAGTTGTTTGTAGCCGTCCTGCTTCCCCGCTGAGAGCTACGAGGGCTCCAAGACATGAAGAGTTTGTCCTCTGACACAGGAACAGAAGCACACGGAGGCTGGGGTCACCTCCACTCCTGAGCCGAGCCGAGAACTTGAGCAAATCTTTACAGTCTTCCAAAAAGGAGGATGAATAACAAGGCTATCAATTTTCCTGCTTTTTGTAGGATGATGCTGAAGTGCTGATCTGCAAATCTAACAAGAGTCTGGTATGTGCAAAGTACACACCAACCTTTAGTAACATATTATTTGCTACCAGGTACATACATTCAGCAAGCTGAATTTATTTCCTTTACAATCCTTTCCTAATTTTTTTTTATTTTAACTGTGGCCTTTCTATTTGCAGGTATTTTAGGATCTGAAATAAGCCGAATGTTTCCCAGATTTTAAGAATGTCAAAAGCAGATTCAATATCCACATACTTAAAAGGTGCCACTGCCACACACTGAAGTCCACCTGAAGACAAAAGGAAAAGAACCCATAAAACTCCAAATGGGACAAATCACCCTCAGGTACACTCTGTGGTATTTTACTAAATAAATATCTCAAGAAAATTTCCTTGTCCACAAAGGCTACGTGGTGAAACAAATGCTAATTTAGAAAGCCCACTTGGTGGCATAGTTTTGGAAGAGTAATCTCATTTAATATAATCAGAGTTTATAGGTTAAGACTTTCTTCGTAGGGTATCTTTAAAAAAATCACCATAGCAAGATTTAACAGCATGTTGCTTTGTCTTCCCCTTTTCCTTAAAAACTTCAGGTAATGACAGATAACAGCATTTTTGCAACAATCGAGTTCTGTGAGGACACTGTATTTGTACATGAAAACTTACATTTTTCAACAGGTCAGACAAAAATTTGCAAAATATAGTCCTCATTATTTACACCAAAGTTCCCATCCTTTTGTTAATTTAATTTTAAAAATATGCAAAGTTTATTTTTCTTTCAATAGCACAACTGCAAGAAAATGAATATGGTCAAGCCTGCGATTAGAAAAGAAACTAGTGCAAAAAGTGCAGGTATTTGGTTGTGTGAAGGATATAATGAAATTAAACTGTACATTTACAATGTACAAAAAGTTTCCTAAATGTTTTATCACTAGTTTCACCTCTGTATTTCAGACTTGAGCAGGAGAAGTAGCAGAACTCTGTTACCAGACTAGATGGAATAGAACGTCAGTGGCCAAGAATCCTACTCCAAATCCTGTGCATAAATCAAAGAATATTTTGTACACAGAATACAAATTCTGTGCAGAATACGAAGAATACAGTACCACTGCACTGGGAGAGAATATAAAAGCCTTCTGGGGTACTGAGCAAAACCAAAAAACACACGGAAATTAAAGTGATCTTTCATTTCTGGAAGAAGAACAATCGCCAAGTAAAATGTTCAGGTCCCAGAGGCAGCCACTAGTGAAAGAGCTCCGTATTCCAGCATGTAGCTGCAGCACTGCGAAAGAGCCGCTGAGAAGGGTCCCAGGCAACCTTAACACCAGCTCACATGCAGCGGTGATGAAAAAGGGAAATTCTGACATTGTTACTTCCGTATATCTTGTATATTTCTTCTACTACTACCAAAATCCTCTGTCTTTCAGCTTCTACCTCATCAATATCTTCAGGTGCAAAGTAAGCAAAAACAGTTACTCAGGGGGCACGCTATGTTAGTTCAAAAAAGGATGGGACGCCTGGAAAATCTGACGAATAGTAATTGAGACCCAGAGTCATACATCTAGAATGAGAGGTGTCGGTTGAGACACACTTTTCAAGTGTGCACATCCAGAAATTCCAGGCTGCATAAAACAGTAGGATTAAGTCAGACCTGAAGCTTAAAAGGCCCAACAAGCCAGCGACTGCATCCTCTCCCAGCCATCTGATAAGCATCTGTGACAGCTGAAAACACTGAGGAGTCAAATGATGATGTCAAACTGAGCAATCTGGCTTCTAAAAGGTAATGGAAAGAAAACACTAGCGGTATCTTGGCAATGTTACACAGTGTTTCAGATTCAGGAATTAAAAGAGTATTTAAAAAAATTACTTTCCAACCCCAAAACAACTGCACACATCTTAAGGTAGTTATTTTGAAATGAAAAAAATATAATTTTCTTATAATGAAAACGAACACACTACTGGACTGAATTTGGAGACTACCTATAAAGGGAGATCAGGAGTTCCCTTAGTACGGGCAGAGAGGAAATGCTCCTGGCAGCCAAGGAGTGCACAGAGTCATCCACTATTCTTGGGTCATTCACAGGAAATGTGTGTGAATTCACAGAAAATATCTGCTAGGGAGGCAGGTAAACAGCAATTTTATTACAAAAAAATAATTACTGCTGTGACCCACACAAACCTTAGAAGCAGAACAGTATTTTCTGGAAATTCGTAGCACTGATAAAACACGTTATAAAGCAAATACGGTTCACAAACACAAAACTACAGGAAAAAAAAGTACAAAAAGGAGCTCATATGGTAATAACAGCAATGAAAAGAACAGGTTAAGAAAGAAAGTCTTGCTGCAAACCAGAGTTTAGGTCATAAAGAGCAGAACAGCACATGACTAGATCAAAGCCTAAGCACTACTAGGATAAGATCTAACATAAACTAAGAACTAAGAGGTCTGACAAAAAAAAACCCAAACAAACCAAAAGCCCACACACCTTTTCACCAGCTTTACAGAGAATGATTTTCTCTCCAATGAACAAAGGAAGCAGACTTTATTTCTTTCAATTATTTTGTTCAAGACAAAGACAATAAATAAAGCCTTACAAAGTTATTTGGATTAATCTAAGTAAGACTGAGTGAAACAATTATTTCCCCTTGCTTACAAAATAATACAATAGGATAATTACAGCATTTATACTGTCCTGGAAAGAGATTCATAATTTGGTGTGCAAAAAAAAAACACAAACAAAAAACCCCCAAAACCAGAAGGCTCAGACTAGCTCATAACCAGGCAAAACTCAAATGAAAGGCAAATACATGCGCCCACACACAATGTAGAATTGCCTCAGGAACTTGCTGCAACTTTCGTTTGTTCATTTTTGCTTCAAAAAAATAAAATACATTTCTTGATTAGAGCTCAGTCATAACACCAAAGCTGCTACTTCTCGAATCAGAACAGGCCTACAGCTATAATTACTACAACCTTAAGAAAAATGTGTACTTGCTTAGTCAAGATTGAGCAAAAGACTACAAAACATACCTTGTACATTCAATTAACGTGACTTTTAGTCGACCTTCTGTCAATAGAGAATCCTGTACACAGAGGTCCCGATCTTCATATTCATCGGGTGGCAATACTTGAAGTGGAAAAAATGGCTTGAACCTGAAAAATACAGAAGAAAATCATCTTAATTCAAATGATGTAAACAATACTAACACACAGAAATTAAAAAAATGTAATAGGATTACAGTGAATCTTTAACACTCCTAAAGAGAAATACATACCATTCCTACATATTCATTGGCCAAAAGGAACAGGTAGAAGCTACTAAAGCTTTTTGAATGCAGAAGACTGGAGAATATATAAGCAAAGATTGCTTCACAGGAATAGGTTTTTTTGAGTTCTATTTACTAGCGCAGATAACAGTGAGAAAACAGGAAGCTGATCACATCACAGAGTAAGTTTATGATTGCAAACAGGATTTAACACAAGAGTCCTTTTGCAATAAATATCTTACCAGTTCTTTAAGTTCATCTGCATAAAACATCACAGCACTGAAAGGCAAAAATATACCAAGACCCTAAAGCTTACATTTTTATGACACTGCTGTACTTAGAGGACTGCTGCATCCTAATAAACAGCACACTTCAGTTACACAGATTTATACTTCTCTCATTTCGTGAAAAACATTCAGTTGTTCTTTTCAGTCAGTCTTCTTGCACCAAAATAAAGATCCAGGTATTCTAAATATTTGTCCTTGAACTTTATTTCCCTCATGACAGCATGTGAGTCACAGGAAAAGCAATTCATGTTGAAGATACTAAGTGTTTTACACACGTTATCTCACCACATAATTCACTCCCTTTGATTAGAATATGCCGAGTTATAAATACCGGTTTCATTTTTAAGTGATAGCGCTCGGGTGTCGGACACAGCCGGGATCTGAGGGGAGGAAGGAGGGGGAGAGGCCGCGCAGCTGCAACCCCATCACACGGCAGACACACACATGCGAGCCTAACAGCAAGGGCCACAACCCTGCAAATGGAAAAATATCGTGGAATCCGCACCAGCCTTAAAGTAAATCGTTTGAAAAAGGACTTGCAGGGTATTCCTTCTTTCTGTTTTTATTTATTGCTCCCATTTCCTAGCGCTGCCCCATGCCTTGGTTTCCATCCCCTCTCACTGGCACGGCCTCCCAGGGATTATTTCTGCGGAGAAGACTCACAAATAGCAGGACACGAGCCCCACTGCCTGCGGGATGGATCTGCCATTTCATGAGAAAGAAGTCTTTCATAAGCGCCGTTTGCTCAACCAACAGAGGCATCTGCTTGTCACATTCCGAGATCACAATATGTTCAGGAAACAGTCACATGGATCTGAACTGAAGAGTTTCACAAATTCAAATAAATAATTAAGCGCCCTTTAACTGTCGGCACACTCTTCAGGAGGGAGCCCGGCACTCCGACTCAAGACACTGCGTTTCTGTACAAGCAGCAGCCTCGTAGACCCATGAGAAAGACATTTCTTTTGTTCTCCTTGTGAATAAATACAACTCAACACTCCAGCTATTTTCCTGAAATCCAATTCAACTTCTAACTTTAATTTGCTTCCAAGTTTCTCCCTCATTAAATCCTTCAGGAAGAAAACAGTTTTGAAATTGGTCAAAGTATTAAATTTTAAAAAATATACAGAAATTGAATAAAGTATTTAAGTCTGTGGATGAAAAATATGAAACGATTAAATCACTCTGGCCATGGTTTAGGCTTGAGTATACCAGTAAACAACCAACCCAAAATATGTTTTTTGTGTGTCCTAACTGGGTTATTTTGCTCATAATCTTCCTTATAGTTCTTGAATTATTAGAGGAATAATAAGCATCACAAGAGTGGGGAAAATGCCACCAAGATGACCCCGCTATAACTCCTAAGACTTATTGTCACTTCAGGGCCTGGCCAAGTTCCCACTCAGAGCCACCCGGAGCCAGCACAGCTGATGACACCTCCCCACGCACTTCTCACCTTAAGGACAAGCAAAGGTACCCTCTTTCTTTTACAAATGATTTCCCCCCGCCTTAGAAACATATTTGGCTCATTTTGTTAGGCTAAAAAGGATCAGTTAGACAACTACACCGAAAAATAATACCAAGTTTGGAGTAAGTACCTGTACTTTTTTTTTTTAAATTATTTTTCAGCACAAATAAACAACTTTTCAAATAGTACCAGCAATTGTCCATATACGTTCCCCCAAAAATCTATTCAAATAGCTTTCCATGGGAGCCACAAAGTAAAGATAAGCAGCACCAGGAGCCTCGGGGAGCTACTGAAACAAGATTTCTGGGAGGTAGGAACAGAAAAAGAAATTGGATCCAGTACCACCCTGGTAACCAGAGAGCTCACCGTCACCTCTCTGACTTTCTGCAAACACCAGGCTTGAAAGCGTTGGTATTGATGACGCCTTTCCCTTATACACACCATAGAACAGCCTGCAGGCTATTGAACAAAAAACACAAACCTGGACAAACCTATTTTCAATATTGAAAATAAGCAAGAACAAAAGAAAAAATACAAAATAACTGACTAAAATATTCCAGTAAGGATGCACACATATTATCTACATATTCAAACCAAAAATCTCATCTCTCAAATAACTTCCAAACAAAGCGTTAAGCACAGCACACACCACAGTCTTTTGTTACAGCATGGAATGATGAAGTAATCCTCAAAACAAGCCATTTTTCCTGCTTAATTAAGACATAATGTTAACTATAATTTTTGTTTCTATTTTCAATTTTTTCTAAAGTTAATCTAAAAATGAATTAAAGAGGAAACAATTCTAAAATTGTTATATACAGTAATATGCAAAACACTTAAGAGTACATGCTGGACTTCGTGTAGCACTAGTTAAATTTTCTACAAATATGGGATTAAACACAGTCTCAACAACATTTTTAATTTACAACAAGCACTTATGTTCACATTCTTACCACTGAAACTAATTTGCAAAATCTTTAGCAAAACAGCCTGACACATTTCCATTGGCTTTAGAAACATACAAATAGCTAAACATCCCACATTAAATGCATTTGTAACGTTTAAGTGCTGCCCTGAAGTTTACCAATTTTACAACATAGTACTTATTTAAGGTAATTTACTGAGAGTTTGTACATTTCCAAAATTAAACATTGGACAAATTATTATTTCAATTATATATTAGTTAAGTGAACTGTTGACAGATTATTTAAGTACAAGATAACCCAAATCTCTTTGGAAGACTTTCCTACTGAGAAGCAGTGAATGAATACGGACCCTGACGGTGACAGTGGGTGACACAGCAAGACTCTGATCCCTGGTCTTGCAAATCCACACGCTGGCAACCTGCAGCCCACGCACATAACAGGCATCGCAGGGTCTCCCATCTTTTTCCCCGGGGTAGGGGAATCCTGGGAGCTACCCTGCCTTTTAAAAACAGACACTAATGACAGGCACTCCGAGGAGCACGTTCTTAGGAAGCCATCACTGCTGCAATTGCGTTTGGTCCAGCAGGAGTGCAGCACAACAGCAAGGGACGTTCTTCTCTCTGCAGAGAGACCAGAGTCCCCACCTCTGCAATGTCTCATTTTCCTCCTTGAAAACTATCATGCCACTAGACAAAATGTAATCGTGAAGTTTGTTTCATAAAGCCTTTACAGTAGGGACAACAAAACACACTTTTAATATGAAAGCAAAGCTGTATTTCATTGTATTAAAGTACCATGAGTAGGCTTTTAGCTAATAATGCCAATAACATAATTCAGTGAACAAGACAAGAGATATGAACTCTATTCCCAAACCCTGCAGACTACAATATCTTTGCTGGTTCAGTATCTTCCTGTCCCAAACTTCCCTATGCAAAGGAGAGATAAGTTTCCTATCATCCTGTGTTTGTTATTATAATGTAGAACTTAACTTTATTAAATACCTTATGTAAACAGCCTTGCTGTAACTTCTGTAATGGCTTTAAGAGTGTATTTTCTAACCTCTAATGTTTGGTCCATCTTTAAAGAGCAAAAGTCCACCAATAAATAAATGCCTTAGAGAAATTCATCACACTAATGAAGAAAAAAAAAAAAGCTTGTGTAGCCTACCAGTAAGCCTCTATTCAAAAGTCTCTAAAGAAATCCTGACAGCAAAATAAACGCCTCAGTTAATCTCAGCTGGTCTCTGCCCTCATCACAGCAGCCATCCCAGGATCTGGTCGCTTCTGCTAGGATGCTCTTGGAAAATCAAGGCTCTCACTTTGCAAACTCTGAACAACGGTAGCGGGGGAAGTGGTTTCTATTTGGCTGTCTAGATCTTTAAACATTCAGTATTCTCAGCTTCTTAACTTTAACCGGTAATCAAAAGATTGTTACATATATTGGTGGACCTCCATCAGTGGAGAATAAACAAACAACAAGTGGTTTGCAATCAGCCCATTCAGTGCTGCAGCCCGAGAAAAAGCGTTTAAGCCATGACAATGGCATGGGGAAACCTAGGAGTTGCTCCTGACAGCACAACAGTTGAGAAAATGTCACCAAAAGGTACTTACAAGAAATATAGTACCTTTCTAAACACTGCTGAGCTGCTACCAGGCTCTCCGAGGCAGATTTTCATTGCAACTATATTAGACCCCCCCTTTCAAGTGAGGTCTAACACTGCCATGTCCTTATTCA
The DNA here is from genome assembly GCF_964199755.1 of Larus michahellis. Lineage (NCBI taxonomy): Eukaryota > Metazoa > Chordata > Aves > Charadriiformes > Laridae > Larus > Larus michahellis. The sequence continues at coordinate 66,013,406 of NC_133901.1, forward strand.
GCAAGGTCAAAATTCATGCTCATGTCACAAACCCTTGACCTACGAACCAGGATTACACCAACTCAATCCATATATCCTAAAGCCTCCTGCCTTTTCAATTCCAAACCTATGAAATTAGACTAAACAACTATCAGAAGGCAGATTTTGTGGGAGAGAGATTTTACTGTCTTTCAAACTATATTTATTAAGCCTTTGTAAACTTTTCATCTTTTCCAGAGGAACAAAATAGGCACATCGTAGCTACATAAGAACACACACAACTTACACACCCCCTCCCCCCCTCCAAAACCCCTGCTTGGATATGGCATGCCATTAACAAAAGTCTTCAAAATTGCCTTATATTAGATGCTTATAGTGTGTTTTCAATTTGTTTTTAAATTATCAGTCTCCCTCCACAATTTTATCAGCTTGTTTGTCCAAAAATCTACAATTCAAATGGCCCATCATTAAGAAAATATTAGTTAAAAAACAGCATTTTAACTTAATACGAATATGAAGAGGAATAGCCATCAAACTTCACGTGAAATTTTAGCAAGTGAAAAAAAAACCTACAAAAATAATATTTAAAAGAAACTGTCGAGTAGCAAAAGTGTTTCTCAACAAATACCACAAGATGCAAACAGCAAAAAAAGTAATTTCACATGAGAAATTAGGTCAGACTACTATACTAAAACATAATTAAGATAAAGCTAGTTAATATACAGGATTAAAGTTATACTAAAAGTAGCATAATACCGAGATCTTCCACATACAAAGACAAAAATGTTTCCAGCCGCTGCACGCAGCCTGCACGGCCCCTTCATACGAAAGACTAACTCCGCTCATGCCATATTTCAGACTCAGCTCTCCCCTCACCACCACCACTCAAAGTCTGGATCAAAATCACATCTGAATAAAAACCAAACCCAAACAGATCAAGTTTATTCTCCTCACTTTGGGTGTTTTCCACCCCTGATTAATGCTGCTATTCCTTCCAGTTGCCAGTTCTGTGGAGGAAGAACTCACCTACTTGGAACAAGGCTGTAATTCAGTGGTTTAGTTTTAGAAGTGCCTGACTCACATTCACATTAATTTGTATTCACTGTTCTGGGATGATTGTTTTGTGGTCCTTTAGCCAACTTTTAACAGAGAAGAGGACAGGAGTCTTTTATACCTTAGTTTAATTAAACTATTATGTAAATTAACTGCTCCTATCAGTACCTACTTAACTACAGTATTTTTAGTTGCATGAGGAAATCTATTAAGAACTGGGAGGGGGGGGGGGTGGAAATCAATTTATCTGGCCAAAGATAACCAAGCACTTATGTGTTTCTGTTCACTGCATCTGTTAAGAATATCCAGAATCATGGTAAAAAAAAAATAAATGTTAAGAGCTAAACACAGACAGGAACAAACTTCAAAAGCTCTCAGGGCTCCATTTCCTACTTGGAGGAGCAGAAAGACTTACGGCTTCATTCATAAACGCAGGAAGAGGCTACGATTTTGTAGAGCTTTTGCTAAGAAGTGAGAACGCTTTTCTAGAATAAGGTCTGGGAAAAGTTTTAAATTATTCTCTGGTTTTATAAAGCAGTTTGATATCTAAAAGTGGCCTAAAAGTTACTAGATATCTGTTTAAGACCACATTAATCACTTGTATTACATGAATTCCAGCACTAATTACTGCCATAAAGATTAAACATTGTCAGGTTTATGAATTTTTTAAACAAGTTGCATTAACTGAACATTTAAATCCTAATAAACAAGGCAAAAAGAGACCTTAAATCTCAGAAGAGCCCACCAGCTAAAAATGCATCTTTAGCACAAGGCTACTTTGTATACATTGCAAGTCTTAGAATTTTGTTTACCACTCTAAGTAAAAATTAAATCAAAATCTGAAGTCAGACTGTGTTTAGTAAAGCATCAATTCACTTTTGTAAATGCTACTGTATTTGAAGATTCTAGTATCTAAAATATTTTTGAAAGAGTAACTGCTGAATTTATTTTCAGTTTTGGGAGTACTCAAAAGGTTCAACTAACAACGGAAGAGAATTCAGTCATTTTCAGATTGCCCTTTTTATATGATTCATGAAAATACAAGTCACACGCTTGCAAAGTGTGTAAGTTTCAAAAAAGCAGTATTTTAAGTCATTAAAAAGTCCTCTATTCTGTGTAATTTAAGATGACGTTTACTTATACAAAAATTCTAAAATATTACAACCCACTCCTAAAAACGCATGATCACATTAATAAGATTTTGTAAGTATTTATCAGCCAACATTTGAGCTTGTTAGGGTTAGGTATTGTAATGCAAACAGCTTATATCATTCTTCACATTGAAGATATAAAAATGGAACTCATCCTTATTTTGAAAAAAAAATTAGTAGTAACTTTTTTTTTAAATGAGTACTTTACAAATAAAAGTACCATGACTGTAGATTTTGCAAAACCAATTCTCCAGCTTCCACTGATTTCACAACGGAACAAAGCTGCAGAACCGTGTCAGTTTTCATATTCAAGGGACTTTAGTAATCCAAACTATACTCTTACTCAGTATAGAAATCTACTAATTTCAGCTTTACCTACACCCATAAAAATATGGCTTACAAACAACCTGAAAAACATTGCCATAAGAGAGGAGGTTTATAGAGTAGGTTTATTTTCTAGGAAATTTTATTGAAAACTGCAAATCAGTTCTAGCACTCCACCCACTGTGTTACAGAATATTCTGCCACAGGCATGTGGGAGGCTCATACACAAGTTCTCAATATATGAACAGTCACTTTTAAAATCAAGACTTCAGAAAAAAAGCAAGGATTTTATTATTCGTTTTTCTTTCTCCAAAGATGTTTCACACATTTCCAGATTCTTAAACCATAGTCTTTCTTATGGCGATATCAGTACCTCTGAAATGTATCTCGAATCAGACACTCAAGAGAAACACTTAAAACTTTAAAACCCATTCTACAAGAACAAATAAAAGAACAAATGTAAATAGTCAAGTAGCTTCTTCCAAAAATATAATATTTTTTCCTGCTTACATGACAGAAATCATTGTAATTACGGCAACAAGAGTCTTAAGGATTTGCCATTGCTGTCTGTATTGGACTAGCCAGGGGTAAAAAAGAAACCTTAAAAGAGGCTTATCAAAACTACTTTCTTATCTGCACAAACAAGATCAATTTGACCACGCACAGACTTTTTTGCATTTCAAGAATACTAGTTTCCCAAATTCCAAATTCCACAAATACTGAAATAGCTTAGTTGAGTCAGTGCAGTCGATGCCTGTTTGATCTCTGAGTTTTCATGTGTTGGGTTTTTATAAATTGTATGTGACCTAGCTGAAGGCAACTGGTGGTTCAAATTAAGAGAAAGAGATCAAAATCCTGCTATATTTCAGTCTCAGACAGGACAAAGACAGAATTTCCCTGTCTAACCAGGAAGCCTGAATTGTTGTGGCTCTGCTCCAAATGGGACAGAAGATGCAGACTATGCTCTTGTTCACGCGGAGCTGGAAGAGAGGCCGTTGTGGTGCAGCAACCAGCTTTTAGGCGTTCAAGGAGAACATCAGCAGGAAGAAAACACAACAACAAAAAAACCAAACAAATAAACCCAAGCCACCACAAAACTGTACCTTTAGCAATTGGATTAGAGATTGGTTCCATTAAATAAAGAGGTCTCAAGTCTCTCTACAAACATCATTTCTCTGCAATCCTGGTCAGAGAAAAACCAATGCTGATGTTCTAATAAAAGTCTAAGTTCTATACATGACTCATTCATTGAGCTCAAAAGTTTCAGTCCTCTGCTCTAAACACTAGCCTCTGTCTATACAAGAACTAACAACATCCTCTTAGACAGAAAATCGCTGTCTCACTGCTGAAAAGTCTGACAGTTGTAAACCAAATGTGAAAAAATATTTGTATCTGTTCTGAATTCTAGACATGATAGCTTTCCAAGGTTTATCCTCACTCCTTCAGTTAGTTTTAAAAATGCTGGAGCTACAGAAGCTTCTCCTCAATCTACATTTATCTCATCACTTCTGACAAGCAGAAGATGGTCCAATTCACACCCTTAAAGTTTCCCAAAGTGGTAGAGACAGTCTAGCTCAGGATCAGTAATACCATTTTCAAAGCTGAGATGACTGACAGTTCACCTTAAAATTGCCAACAGCAGTAATTAAGGATCTATTTTACAGAGAGCTCAGCTATTCAGACTGCAATGGTAGGGAGGGCACTGATGGGGACACACCATGGCTTACACTTGCCAACTGTCGCCCAAGCAAAGGTGTCACCATTTGTGAGTCACAGCATTTTATTAATGGGCCCCTGCTGTAAACTGACAGGATCATATAACGCAGCAGCTCAGCCTAGATATGACCTGCGGCACCACTGCTGGCAATCAAATACAGCTTGTGAGATTAATTACCAGGAAGGATTCCTGCACTTTGCAAATCCTGCATCACTGATGGCAAGTTACAGTTGGGACTTGTGATTACATCTGAAAGAAGCAGATGCTCAAATTACTATAATCTGCTCCCACCATCCCCGTAATGAATTTGGATATTGTCTCTAATTTGCCCTTCTTTCAGACTAACAAGGGGGGAAAAAAAAGAAAAAATATCTGTGTTTTTGTAGTATTGTTCTAAAACAATACCACTGGCTAACATTGCTGTTCCCACCCCACCTCCCCTTGTAATCCACTGGGCTCGCTGCTTGGCAACATTAGAATTTGTTTTGTTTATTCTACCATACTGCATTAAGTTTTGTTAGCAAGTATGCAGAATTATTCTTAAAAAAAAATACAAACTGTTGAAGTTTTCAGAGTTACGCTGCATCATTTCCACTGTTTAATTGCTTGGGAATTATTCACTAAGCCAGATCATTCACAGTGGTGATTCGAACACCACCATGAAGCCTTCTGCCATGTCACTGCAAGTCCATGATCTTCAATTTCTACTCTTCCTATTTTAGCTCAGGCAAACACGAATGATGGTTTAAGTCATTTACTACACAAGTAACATTCAAGTAAATTTCCATTTTAGTTCTTACTACATAATGGCTTACATTTAAAGTACACTATCATTTGACAGGATATTTTTCCAAGGTTTTAGCATCACTTAAAGCATATGTAGTATTAGAATCTTAATTTCAGTGACACTGGCAAACACAAACTTGTACTTAATGCCATTACACAAGCAGATTGTAATATTTGTACACATTTCCTTCTGAATGGGCACTTTTCATAACTATGTTGCCATTAAAACTGATGCAGGAAAATATATTGAAGCTTAGCACTAAGACTAAGTTAAAAGAGTCAGGAACAAATATGTAAGTGTTACGAGTTCCACTAGATATTCAGAGATAATTTAAAAATCTGCAGAGAAATTAAGAAATAATTTTGTAAATTTACATCTCAAATTGTCCCTGTAAGTTTTACAGTAAAAGCAACACAAAATTGCTAAAAAAAAGTATTCCCAAGTGATTATTCTAATTTAATTTTATGCTAGTCATATCTGGCAATTAATTACTGCCTGTGAGTATGTGTAACAGTCTGATTAACTCTATCAGCTGATCTCTGTAATACACTCTCTATTGCAGACAGATTTTTATGACATCTGGTAAGTCTTCAAAAATGTGAAAACTGTACTGCTGTAGTAGAATCCCAGTATTTTCCACTACACAGAACAGCTTTAATGGAGAGGGCTGGGTACGCTTCTCCTCACAGACCCTTCTGCTGAACTCTAGCACAGCTGCAAGCTGAAAGGGGAATTAAGAAATTATAAAGGTAAGTTGTTCCCATGTGGTTTTAAGGCTAAAATGAAGGACAACAGCTAGTGGGGGGAAAAAATGCCCACAAAGTAGGTCTCCAGAGCCCAACACAGAGTTGAAAACAATTTCTGCCTTTCTCTCACCTCATAAAAAAATAAGGTGTTTCCTCTCTTTTGTTTCTTCTCTGCTACACCTAGCATCTCCTTGGCAGTTTTCATAGTTATATATGGCCACAGATAGGTCTAAAATGCTGCTGGGCTCCAGCTGGGTCCCGCAGTAGAGAGACACACACTCCCACGTCCCCAGAGGGCTTATTAAGAAGCACACTTAGGGAGGCAGATGCACCCACATGGCTTGGGGCAGGTGTGATGCAGACATTTGAGCTACCAAACCCAGCACTGCATATACCCAGCTTGCTGGGGAGAGCGATTTAGGAGCACCCACATCCATGACTCCACATACACAACTATTTCACAGCTGGTTGGGACCTCTAACTGTACTGGAGAAACTTTCTTTGCAACACAAACCTATCTGTCAACTGCATCTTTTTTGCGGATTTTTTTTTTTTTTCATTAATTTACTAGATACGCTGTCTGGGATCACTGAACATCGTGAAGGTCTGAATTCTAACCTAGATTTGATTGGTTTGTGCACTTCACAAACTGCCATTTGTTAAACAGTGGAGGTAAATAATAACAGGAAAAGCTTCCAAAACTTGTCTGGATCTTTCTCAGGTCTCTCAGCCGAGATGAACACTATTCCAGCAGTAAATTCTTTAGTTTAACCAGAAACTCAGTGACTGCAACAGAAACTACTCAAAGAAATTATTTCCAAGTTCTGTGTTCATCTGAGTATGTCACAATTAACCTGACAAATGTTTATAAAATAATGACCTCCAAATCTCCTTCACACAAACTGGCATCCAGACTCATTTCCAAAATGAGAATGTATCCACTGTTATGACCAAGCCCTCTTCAATCCTCAAATATCAAAAGAAACACTTTCATAGAGCATTTTTTCTTAATTATATAAAATATTGATGTTCATGTATCATTCAGAATGGAACCTGCTCAAAAAGCTAATTGTTCCAAGCTCACATCTATAATAGCGGATCAATGCGCTCTTCTGGACAAAAGCACCATTTGAGATCATCATGCAAAGGTTTTTGCAGTTCTGCAATTAATGGATTTTACCCGACTAGGGTGGCAGAAATTATCTATTAAATGAACAATCCACACAGGTATGTGATGTTTTCTCCATACTCATTTTAGACGATAAAGCTTATTAATGGTAGAAGTTTTAAATTTAAAGTCTTTTACTATTCTTTAAGGAACGGTAACATCAAGAATAATCAAATGTTCAAACAGTTTTAAATCAAACAAGTGTGAACATGAACTGTAAACACAGGAGCATATCGGGTGACTTCAGGCAATCTCTGCAGGAATGCAGAATAAGCAGTTTCCCATAGAAACCCAGTAACATGAAAGGACTAGCTCCCGCAGTGAAATCGGCAGCCTGAGACTAAGCTTTGCCGTCACTGGAGCACCACACTGTTCTACCACACTGATTACTAAAACCTACTGTCCTTACCCAGGCTGCTTATTTCAGAGCTTTCTGATCAAGTATCACTTGCTAATAAAAAGATTAACTATTTCATAAGCTTAATATATATGAAACGGGTTCTACAAGAGACTCATACACTTTGACATTAAATGAGCTACTGAGAGGTGTATTAGCTACCCATTCTTATAGGTAAATTTTGTGCCTCTCTTCCTTGGAGTAATCTCCTTCAAGGAAAATCCAGCGTTCAGTTTTGTGTGACAGGTAAGGAACATCAGTCATGCTACGCACAGAAACTAAAAATCATAATACAGCCTGTAGAAGGCAATTTAGAATAGCCCAACTCTAGTGCTTGAACACACCTGCCTCTCCAACAGACAGGCTGAAAGCCACACTCGGACATTTGTTAGATGCTCCGTAATGTGATTAACTTCTATATGCCCTATATTTACTCTGAAATCAGCTACCTTTCAAAAAAATAAAAAGCACTACTACTTATTTCATATTTTATTTAACGGAATGGAACGCTATACAAATTATGACAACTGAATAAAAAGAAAGGTTCTCACTGAGCAGCAAGATCAGCTTAAATGTTCAAGATCAGAGTTCAGATGAACAGAAATGCAAAGTCCCAATGCTACTGCACGCAAAACGCCATGAAGTACCAAATAAATCTTATCAGATTTTTCAGAGCTTTCATTCACTATCCACATGAAAGAAGTTCACTGCAGGACGAAGATCAAGAATAATTTTTAAATACAAAGCAGTAAAGGTGTTAAGTGAGGTAATTTTCATTATTATTGCACAGAGAATCTTTTATATACTGTTTCAAGTAAGAAAAGTTGAAGGAGATTTTATTTTCCTGTCACACAAATTAACCTTAATGTTTATGGGAGTGCTATCTAGAGCAAATGCAAACAGTAATCACCAAAAACTTATTTTCTTTTATGTCTTCATCCATTTCTCCCTCCAATTAAGATATTTTTTTTTTGTTCCCAATTATACCTCTGGTCTCCCAGTTTCTCCACTAATCCATCTCAAGTCAGTGCTGTGTTAGGTCCTCACCCTTGCAGGTAAGAAAAGAGAATGTAACATTTTTTGACTAATCATAGGAAAAGGCTCACTCTTAACCTGAAAAGAATGTCACCCATATACTGGGAAATATCCAATCTGTAGCTGATCATTCATTAAATCTGACTTTATAATGGGCAAGTTTCAAACTGGCATTCTTTCAGAATTAGATCTTTCCAGTGTGAAAGCCTTGAAGTGCTGAGCTGGGAAAGAAGACTAAAAGGTTTCAAAACGCCTAGAACAAATAGGTTTTGAACCTGATACCTACACAAGGAGATTTACATACATATTTTGTATGACATACTTCAGTTTAATCTGAAGAAACATGTATTTATAGACCCTCCAGACACAATGTATGTCTGAGATAGACCACTCCCAAAATAAAGACAGTAAAAAGCTCTGCACTACAAAAAGCTTCCTTCTACACATGTAGCACCCTTGAAAAAATGAAAATATTTAATATTCTGGGGTTTGGTCTTGTTTACTGCATGTCAGGTTGCCTACAGATCCATTTATCTAACTCCTGTATGAATAAGAAAAACTACTTGTCCATGCACTACAAAGATAACCTTCCAAGCATCTGTCTACAGACAGATCTACTGATTCCAATTATCGTCGCTTTGCCATTAGCGGAACAAATCCTTGTGCCGGCATCATTCAGAGCACCACCTCTCTGGAACAGTATGAAAACCCACAAGCATCACAGTGCCGCTTCAATTTTTGCGCGGCAGGAAAGGACTCAGATCCTGTTTTTTTTTTTTTAATGCTTCTGTATACTAGAAGGTTTTTGCATCTGGACTAGGCATGGCATTAAAAGAAAAATAAAATAAAACCACCTCTTTTCCTTTCAGCAGCAAGAGGAATGAGAACTTCGAACAGGAGTGCCTTACAGATTTAACCAGTAAGAGAGATTCATATCACAACTGAAGTCGAAATCCACTCAGGAAAAGAATCTCCATATCCTCTGCCTTAGGAGAGCTGTAAAGAAAGTAGGTACCTCTACAGGCTGCTGATTTCTGAAGACATGCTCATAATCCCAATCGCTAAGATTATTTCTGGTATTTCTGAGTATAACCTCATCATATGAATAATACATACTTTTTAAAATTGTATACTTCTTCCAATACCTCTATTACCATATTATGAAGTCATTTCTATTATAAAACACACTTCAAATCAATAGCTACTTACATTACTTAGCTTAAGTTTTGCCAAAAATAAGAAACTGCTGTGTAACTCTCAAATTGCATTCTATAATGGTAAATTAAAATAGGCTTGTCTAATGGTTCTTCCCAATGAAATTCAGTATAGCCCCAGCTTCTAAATAAAGCATAAAACTATTTAACACAACCAACTATACTGCAAGTTTTCCAAGGATAATTCATGTTGGAAGGGACCTCAAGAGGTCATCTAAATACCTGATCTAACATGTTAGTCGTAATCCTTTGTGGGATTACTTCTAAAGAAAAGCAAGTTATTCCACTATGTGGTAGCATGCATTAAAATGAAGTATAGTTTCTCACACAGGCTAGTATCAATACAAAATATTAGCTTTTTTTAAATCATAGCAAACTGAGAAACCAAGTGTTCTTAAAATACACAGAACTAACTCACTGCTTAGGCAATACCTAATCTGCTTAGAATCTAAATGGATGAACTTGCAAGACCTTAAATTTAGAAAAAAAACAGCAGCTGTCAGATTTTTTACATCACTGATTAAGAAATACTGGGAAATTAAATTCTGCAGGGAGACTAGACTACAAGTACTTCCTCCTCACCCTTTACACACACACAAAGGGCTTTGTATCTTCATTATGGCAAAGTGTATTTTTTTTCGCCTAGAAAGAACCCAAAACCCAAAGCTCTCCAAAACCTACACAAAGCAGGATCAGGATCTGTTCAAAACAGCAAAACTACAGCTGACTTAAGAATAGGCTAGACAATACAGCATAATTAGCGTGCACCTGACATGATGGGGGAATATCAAGGTTGCCACCAATAAGCAGCTTAATAATAGGTTAACGAGAAAGGTACAGCTCATTAGAGAGCTCAGAGATGAACCTTTGACCACTGCAACACTACAAGCAAGGAGACAGACACCTGAAATAGTCCTTACTACATGTCTCTAAATACTAAACGTGCTACGGTAATGCTAGTAACTACAGCTTGGTGTTAACCACTTTATCCTACACAAGGACACAATATAGAAAGTTAAAACCAACACGAACAGTGTCTATAGTACTATTAGAGAACTGTTTGAGTGTATATAATGAAAAACCAAAGGCTGAATTCAGACCCTAGATAAACACCACTTTGTGCTGATAATTAGTATCTACCATCCTGCTCCAGTAAAAGAAACATACATGAAAAATACAGTGTCGTCAAGCTATGCCAATGGGCAAGACTGACTGAATACTGTTCCTGAGGGGGCCACCATTAGAGATTTTGGGACAGAAAGACACAGAACACCAATGGCTGACATCACAAACACCCAACAGGGAAGTCAAGGCTTTCCATGTTCATTCTCAACCTCCACCCACTGACCAACTTGACTTAGAACTAAAAAAGGTACAATTTAAACAATTAATTGAGAGGAGGGCCACAAAGATGATCAGAGGGCTGGAGCACCCCTCCTATGAAGACAGGCTGAGAGGTAGGGTTGTTCAGTCTGGAGAAGAGAAGGCTCTAGGGAGACTTTATTGCAGTTTTCCAGTATTTGAAGGGGGCCTACAAGAAAGCTGGAGAGGGACTTTTTACAAAAACATGTAGTGATACGATGAAGGGTAACATCTTCAAACTGGAAGAGCGCAGATTTAAATTAGGTATCAGGAAGAAATTTTTCACTCTGAGGGTGGTGAGGCAGTGGAACGGGTTGCCCAGAGAAGCTATGGCTGCCCCATCCCTGGAGGGGTTCAAGGCCAGGTTGGACGGGCCTTTGAGCAACCTGGTCTGGTGGGAGGCGTCCCTGCCCAGGGCAGTGGGGTTGGAACGAGATGATCTTTAAGGTCCCTTCCAACCTAAAACATTCTATGATTCAAGTCAAAACAGAGTTATGGAATACATAGAGCTAAATAAATGATACCTACAATTCTTCATTACCTCACTGAGGTTAGGGCTAGTTATAAAAAAAAAAAAACAAACAAAAAACACACCTTGGCTCACAGTTATCTGGTTTCTCAAGAGTGCACCAGAACTCATGTATATTGGAGAAGAAGAAAAAAAAATATTGTCATTTTAGATCTTCCCCACTTCTGAACAAGAAACTTCTGAGAGACCACAATGTTTTCAGAAAAGCTGTTTGCATTTCTATTACAAAGCAAAAACACATACTTTAAGATTAAAGTTGCTATAAAACAGTAATAATTCTTGCTACTACCAACTGAATTGTACAAATCCTTTATTAATAATGATTAAAAAAAAGATAAAAAAGCCTACCATTCACTGAATTTTACCAGCAGCCTTGCTTCCAGAGATTTAGCCAAGTTCTACTATATGAGATAGCAATTGCCATTCAATGGCAGAACAGCTTCAAAATAGGGTGTTTTGCCAGACACAAACACATTTCTTACAGAGCCAAAGAACAGTGATTACACACTATTAGAATAAAATACAAATTACTACTTATTTGTTTAGACATAGAGTGTATACCTCCTTCTTCCAATTAGTAGACAATTGCTTTTATGTTGAAAGTCGTACATAAAATGCTAGGCAAACTTTAAAATGCACTTACTAGTCTACATTGCCTTCCCTCATAGACACTTAAGAGTGCATCAGGAAAGCAAGATGCCTTTTTCCACTTTAAAGCTAGTTACGCACATAGCCACTCCTAACAACACACGATACAAAAGATGACGATCTTACTAATCACTGCTTTGCTGCATAAAATTCTGTACATAACTGTATAGAATACAAAAGTATGTGTGTATAATTTGGCTGTAGCAACAGGCAGTATACATGTGAAGATACAACACAATTTTAATGCAGCATTTTACAATTAAATAACAAAGGAGGGAGGGGGAACCTGCTTTACACAAAACTTAGTTACAGGATGTTCAAGATCAACTACTGACAAGAGTTCTGATGCCATTCACTACCATGTAATAGCCTCTAGAAGTTGCCTAATACAAAAGACAAAGAAAATAGCATCTTTTAATTTTTAATGCTACTTAGCATCTTGAAACAAGATAAAACTCCTTTGTGGACTTCAATCTGGAAGCAAGCATGGTAACAAAGTGTTCCTTTTTAACCAGCTGAAATGAGAACTCCTCACACTCCAAGAGCTTTTGTTTACAAGGTTGTAATTACTGCCATTCGTAGATTTATTTACAAAGTTACTTGAGCAAGAGTAGGGAGACATCAGAAAGGTTTTGAATTACACATGGAAGCAAATACTATGTACTTAAACAAAAGGCATATAGGCCATAGGAAAAAAATGAGGAGAGGATAAGCACATTCCCTGTAGATGAGAAATTAAGCTTTAAGCAAGGTAACAGGTTATTAAGCAGTTGTGAAACACTGCTGACTTCTTCCTGTACATTCTTTCCTAAGGAATATATTAACATACCACAATCCCAAGCCAATGTATTCTTAAAAATACCAAGTTTTGCATCTTATCAGCAGGGGGCTTGTTTTTCCAAATCAGTTCGCCACACTGTCTAAACCGTAACATCTCAATTATCAACTATGCCACCACGTCAGAGTGTATTGTTACTACTCGACTGTTACCAAGTTTTGCTGTCTAGGGATCTACCTGCACAAACTCAGATGAGTCACGCTGGTGGAGAATACGTGTTTTCAGTCTGTGTTTTACAAAACCTTGGGCAACTCTGGACAGCTAAAGGTTAACAGATAGCTGAAGATTCCCACGCAGGAGTCTGTGTTCCCACTTGCTGCTTTAAAGGCAAAGTTATAGACAGTTATGACATCAACGACCCAGTCTTCCTTCCTTAAGACAATTTCATTAATGCGCATTAAGCTCAGTGCCCTGCCTTCCCCCTCCACACCGCAGCGGGTCAGAATGACGCGTTCAGAACATGGCATAAAATTTAAAGGTCAAAAGCACCATATACAGGGTTGGACATTGTTTTACTGAACACTTGCCATCCCGTGCTACCAGCCTACTATCTAGTGTGAAAACCAGCTATGATACTGCATTTCCCTCTCAAGCATTCGCAAATTCCCAAATCCTTATAACTTAAAGAGAACATTTTCAAATAACAGTTCATTCTTCCTAGTTCTATAATAATTTATGCTTCCTATATTGTTCGTGATGTCAGTTACCTTCTGTCCTTACACTTCTGCTCATTTCTGTCCCAAGCACTGTGCTCTGCTTCTTTCCTTCTTTCTCCCTCCAGTCCCTTTAACATGTCAGTGGCTCACACACACCTCGTCCATCCTTTCTGGTGCAGAAAGTTTGAGAAATATGTGGAAAATTCATGACCTCTAACAAAATGATGAAAGCACCCTACTGCCCAGGGGCATCTCCCAGAGGAAAAATGCGGATGTCTATCCTCCTCTGCTGAAGGGGAGGAGCACATCACCACTCGTTCCACAGGCACCCTAAAACTTGTCTAGAGAGCATAAAGCTCTACTTGCTCTTTCTAGGTACACTGAGAGTGCTCCCTCTGCACCATGACTGTGCTATCCCAGCCACTCCTTCAGGCTTTTCCACACAGCTAACAGCTTCCATCTCTTTCCAACAGCTCCTGACAGCTTCTCTGCTGCCTAGGGATTACTCTCTTCTGGAAAGCAATTCAGTACCTCAAAATTTGAAAGGACCACCATGTTACTCCAAGAAACTACTTATCACCCTGTCAGGGCTTTCCAAATCTTGCATGTTTTACACATCCACTTTCATGAGAACTCTTATAAATTCAATTGCAGAAAAACTGCCTGAAAAGTCTTCAAAAATTACATCACTGCAAAGCTAATTACACTTCAAAATTCATACACGCATTTTCAGTTACTCATCTCTGATGAATTTCAGAGAGAAGGCTTATTGCAGAAGAATGTGGTAAACAAAACAAAAATCCTTACTTCACACTTAATACAAGCTAGAAAGAATAAACAAAAGAGAAAGGAAACAATAGCGTCCAAGGAGTGGTAAGACCAAAGGTGTGGTGACAGAAAGGGAACATGGTACCTGAACAGCGGTAAGATATTTAATATGTTTTAATCAGAAACAAAGGTGGAATCAAAGATGCCACTTGCCACTTCTGCTACAGAATATCACTGAATATTTCATTATATTCACTATATAATTCAGTCTGTGCTATAGTGTGTGCATTTATAAAAGAAAATATGCTACCTTACAAAAAAAGACAAACCATGAGGCCTCCTACAGTTTTACTTACCACAAATGTGGCACTAGTTCTCTTATCAACTTCTAGATTACCCCAAAGTTACTGAAGAAATTCAGCAAACCAGAAAGGAAGAGTACACTACCTATCATCGGATCTCAGAAATATTCCCTAGAGAGTGAACTTTATCCTGACATTAAGCAACAACCACCTTACCTCTGCAGATAAGCATAAGCCAGAAGACTCCCCCAGGTGGCTCACCAGTGGCAGAAGCTTGGGAGGACACCCCAAACCCACACACTGTCCACAAAGCCATCCTTCTACCTTTTCCAAAAAAGGATATCATGGTCCTGTCACTGGGACACCTGACAGGATCCCAAAGTTTTTTTGATACCTACTAATTCTGCCATTTAGTTACACACAGTTCAGGGCATGTCACAATCTGACTGTGCAATGGCTTTTTCACCTACTATAAATGGAAAACGATGCTTATCTTCATGAAAAGCTTTAGATATCAGACAAGCAGTGTACAAGTACCCCTACTGTAGAAGGGCCACCAGAAACCTCTTTTTACCTATTAAGAGCAAAACAGCAATTCTAATGCAGGCCACCCAAAGTAACATTGAGGACACAGGACATCTTACCTGATTTTATAATTGGGTAAGGTGTGCTTGCGCTTAATAACTTTCTTGAACTGGTTCACAATGATGGAAGTGAGCTGAGGCATGGGCCTCCCTTCAAACTGAGACTTCACTTCAAAGAGTATCACAGGGTCATCCATAAAAGAGAAGGACCAGTGTGTGAAGGGCAGGCGGGAGAAGACCAGCTTCACCTTCCCCGTCACCTGGGAGATCTTGACAAAGAGGTAGCCCGACTTGCCAAAGAACAGGTCAGCATCGATGGCCAAGTGGAAGCCACCGTTGTACTCCACATCTACCTCAAAGCTCAGCTCCTCGGGACAGCCCTCTTCGTTGCAGACCACAGGTCGAATGAGCTTGACAGCTTTGAAGATGGGCAGGACGCTGCCGAGAGAGACATCCCTGAGGCTGAGCCCCTCCAGCATCTTCCCCGTCACCTTGGCCTGGAGCAGCTCCTCAAACTCCACCTTGATCTTCTTGGTGACCCAGTTCCTGATCAGGGCCGTGTCCCTGAGTTCCCTGAAGATGAAGAGGAAGATAGCATTGAGGAAGTGGCACGTCTCCTCACGGGAGGAGGGGGCCGGAGGGGGCTCTGGCTGCTGCTGCGGCGGCTGCTTGGCGCTGGGCTCCGGGCCCGGGGCGGCGGCGGCGGGAGACGCGGCGGCGGCCGACGTTGAGGCTGTGGTCGGCTCCGGAGACGCTTGGCTACCGGCCGGCTCCGAGGCCTGGAGGTAGTCCCTGAGGCTGCAGTCCGCCGCGACGCGGGCGTAGACGAGGCCGCCGGAGGCTCCGTCCCCCCCGGGGGGCTCCGGCTTCTTCCTGTAGAGGAGCAGGAGCTGGAGCAGGAGAGTGAGGAAGCAGCCGGCCAGCGCCGAGAGCAGGCTCACATAGACCAGCAGCATCCTCGCCGCGCCGCGCCCCGAGCGCGCTGCCCTCACCGCGCCGCCGCCATGGCGGGGGCCGCGCCCGCAGGCCGGCGTTTAACGGCCGCGGCCGCCCCAGGCTGCCTCATCCGGGTCCCCCCACCGGCCAGGGGGCGGGGCCGGGACCGGCCAACGGCGGCACGGCACTCCCCCCCGCTCAGCTCTCATTGGTCCAGTCGGGAAAGCTTCGCTGCGGACGTCACGGCGCTGCGCGGTGTGGTGTCACAGCGCGGCGGGCGCATGCGCGGTTGGGGTGCGCGCGCAGTGGGCAGCCCGGTGCGTGAGGGGGCGACGGGGGCACACCCCTGAGGGACACCCCTGAGGGACACCCCTGAGGGACACCGACCCCCGGGGGGCACCCCCGGCTTTCCTGAGCTGCCCGCTCACGGGAAAACGTCCCGCCTGTGGGGCGGCCGTCCCAAGCACCAGTACAGCCTGGGCGGAGATGGGTTGAGAGCAGCCCTGAGGAGAAGGACTCGGGGGCGTTGGTGGATGGGAAGCTCAAGTGAGCCGGCAATGTGCGCTCGCAGCACAGAAAGCCAACCGCATCCTAGGCTGCATCAAAGGCAGCAGGGGCAGCAGGGCCGGGGGTGGATTCTGACACTCTGCTCCAGTAGGCGAGACCCCCCCGGGTGTGCTGCTGCTCTGGGGCCCTCAGCCAGGACAGACATGGACCTGTTGGAGCGGGTCCAGAGGAGGCCGCAAAGATGATCAGAGGGCTGGAGCACCTCTGCTGTTGTTGCCTGAAATAAAAGCTCTGGAAAGCAAAAGTAGTGTTTATTCGATGTTGGGTGCTAGGGGGAAAACCCACAAATCTAGCACGACTTACCGGGGTTATTCACCCATTGTTTATACACAAAATAGTCTCATGATTCCACCTACCAAATACATAACTGCACCTAGGTTTACATATTCATTAGGATGACCAAATAGTCTTTTTGCATGTGTGTATCAAATTTTGCCGCATTGGCAAAACACCTGCACAAGCGTGAGTGTATCGGTGGTCTTTTGGGTAAGGAGAGCCTTCCTCACATTATCCTTTGAAGGTATTGAATCATCTCAGGACAGTAAAAGTTTACTGTAAGTTTGCCAACTTCTTGAAGATAATAAGGAAGTTCTTTGAAGTAGCCACAACTCTATCCTAATTGGTATAGGAGTACAATCTTGATGTATAAAAGAACCTTGAAGTGATTAACTACTTCTTGTTATCCCATCCTTGGTGATTAGCTACTTCTGGCTGTCTCCTCATTGTCACTATCTGTAACATCAGCTCAGTGACTATTTTTTTACACAGTAAGAAACTCAGTAATTAGCTATTTTCTCACACAGTAAGATGATTAGTAAGAAACAATCATTTTAGAAACAAAGCAGAGGCCTGTCTTTGGTAACACTGTGGGGACGGGCTGAGAGAGATGGGGGTGTTCAGCCTGGAGAACAGAAGGCTCCAGGGAGACCTTACAGCAGTCTTTCATACCCAAAGGGAGCCTACAAGAAAGCTGGAGAGGGGCTTTTTACAAAGGCATGTAGTGATCGGATGAGGGGTAATAGCTTCAAACTGGAAGAGTGTAGATTTAGATTAGTTATCAGGAAGAAATTTTTCACTCTGAGGGTGGTGAGACACTGGAACATGTTGTCCAGAGAAGCTGTGGCTGCCCCGTCCCTGGAGGTGTTCAAGGCCAGGCTGGACGGGGCTTGGAGCAACCTGGTCTGGTGGGAGGTCAGGGTGTTGGAACGAGATGAGCTTTAAGGTCCCTTCCAACCTAAACCTTTATGATTCTATAAGGTGACAATTTCACTGGTGCTTGGTTGCCCAAGGAATGTACAAGGAGTGATGAAAGAGAAAGGACGTTTAGTCTCTTCAAAAGTTGGCAGGTAGATTATGCTTATTTCAGTAAAATGGGCCTGGAGAGGGGCAAAGAGACAACATCTGTTTTCATGAGATTTCTGTCACCTCCTAGAACCTCTTCTCTGTTTCCTGCTGATGAGAGATGCTCATCAAATTTTGAAAACAGTACCTAGATAACATTTTATCAAGCTCTGCTATTACTGGTGATAAGATATAAATCTGTTTCCATCCTCTTCAACTATTTACCAATGCTTAAAAGCTGTCTTTGAATAAATGAAGTAAAAAACACAGCCAAGCATATGGAGGAAAGGAATACGAGGAAAAGAAAGCTGAGGACTTTGTACAACATCATGGTATTTCAGCCTGTGATGTGCATGAGACCGCGGTTGGCTTGTGTGAGCCAACAGCGACTCAGTGACTGAGCCACTGCACCAGTCAAGGGCAGCAGTTTCTTTGTAGGACAGACTGTGGCTTTGCTGAAGTCAGAGGGGTAAGGAGAAGGGGGCATCTTGCCTCCCAGAGCACGCAAAACCCCTTCAGGGGAGGCAACAGATACCTGTGCAGGAGACAGGGCAAGTGGCAGGAAGAACAGACATTTATAAAAATGGCTTTGAAAGCAGTGAACAAGGGTAGAAAGAAGAAACATGATGTGAGGCAGTGCTACAGCGAGTGGGAAGAACATGTGTGGAGACTCCTCAGAAAGAGTCGTTTTGAACATTTTGAGAGACTAAACCAGAAGACCCTTTATATTCAAATTTGCTTTACAGGAGTGTCATTTAAAATAACCATATTTTTACTGGAAAATATATACATACTTCCAAAATAACCATTATTCTAATTCAGCAAACTCATGTAAGGGCCAGATCAAAGCTGTACGTGCTGCTGGAAAATGTACTATGACAGCTGCACGTTGTTTTTCCAGGTGCTTCCCTGTGTCAGGGGTAGTCTTTTCTTTCAGTCTTGAAATAGAAGTTTTATAATTTCTGAAAGACAGCCACTATTAAGACAAAAGTTACTTAAATGATAAACACCGTTTTTTACACCTGTTTTTATTTTTAGCCAAATATCTAGCTTAAAGGTTCTTGGATAATGTTGTATTTTAATAGAATAAAAAAATGCTCAGGCTTACATCGTTGGTTGGTGGGGTTTTTTTTTTGTCAACCTCCAGAACTACTTAAAAATGCAAACAACAGGAGAAGAAAATGTGAAATTTAAATGCCAGGGAGATAAAAGCCCTCTTTCCCTTCCCCCTTCGTAAAGTGTGTGGGGTGGGAGGATTGGAAAGCTCTTAATGATGCAGCGCTGTGGTTTGAAACTAGAGATTCAGAGTATGAATTTTTTATAAGTCTTGTGACTGAAAGTTGAAATGCCTGGGTGTTTAACCGAGCATTTCTATAGAAATACCAGAGAGGTCATTAGTCCAGTGTTTGAAATGCTCTGTTACGGGCCTTTACCGTGGCTAATATAGGCATACGCAGTAAGAATGGAAAGGTTTTGGATTTGCAACTAAATGGCTTTTCAGATAAGGAGTAATATATTCAGAAAGGCAATAGCAGCCTTGGTTTTGGGTCAGGAGGAACAGCAGGAGAAAAAAAAAAGTCACGTTGCAGATGTTTCAATTGACTATTTTCTTCTGTTAAACAAGCAGAGTAGGAAATTTGGCACATTTTGTGCACCTGATGGCAGCTTAAGAGCCTCTGAAATGTTCAGCTCAGTAATCGCTTTTTCCTCTCCCAGGAACGTTTTCAACGGGAGCCATGTTATCTTAAAGACACGTTATGAGGCAAGAATCAGGCGTGTTTCAGCATTTTCAATGAGAACGAAAGAATAAAGGGAAGTAGCAGCAAATGTGTTAACATGAATACAAAAAGGATGTGCAAAAAGTGTTCTATAACATAAAATAGGATTGAAATAAGAGAAAAGCAAATTGTTTAAATTTCTCAGGTAGAGGAGAAAAAAAGATTCATCTTAATACCATCTAAAAAGGACCTTTAATAGCATATTTTACTTTGGCTTCAATTTGGAAGTTGCTATTGGCATTTTCTGGAATTCTGGATAAATAGAAAGGTGTATGCAATCTCACTAATTTCTACCCTGGCTACAAAGAGCTTTGTCAAGCCGTGTAGAATATATTCAACTATTTGCACTTCGAACAGATAAAAATTATTAAATAGGATGGTAGACATGCAAAAAAAAAAAAAAAGACCCTATATGTATATTTGATTTTTTTAAAAAGTACTAGGGGAGAGTTTATTAAAAGGGATGT
Source organism: Larus michahellis (assembly GCF_964199755.1). NCBI lineage: Eukaryota > Metazoa > Chordata > Aves > Charadriiformes > Laridae > Larus > Larus michahellis. The sequence goes on from NC_133901.1 coordinate 66,033,753, forward strand.
TTCGCCTATATTTAAATGAGGAAAATACTCTCTTGTTTTGCAAATCAATTTAGGGCAGCAACAAACCTGTAAGTCTAGAACTTCAAAACCAATTTTCAACAGTTTGCAGGAGATTGCAACAGTGCTGGTGTACAAAGATTGCAAAATATATAGAGCCCGGTAATTTAATAGAGAACATGTAGCATAAATTCACAGGAGGGACGTGTGTTTCAGCCAGTTCTCCTGTTCTAAGCAAAGAGTAGTGACACCCTGGGAAGGTTTGTCCTGATTCATCCCGTCTCGTGACTGGTACAAGGATCTTTGGGTTTAGGAGTGTGTTTGTGACAGTAGGACCAGTGGAAGAGGCACACCCTGAAGTTCACGTCATGGCACCAAGGAAACAAACATCCATATCACAAGCTTAGAAAAGCGATTACAGGTGGTTTTGTGTTTTTTTAAAAAATGTAAAAAAGTCTAAATAGATTCTGTTTCAAAGCAGGAAGCACTGGGTTGTTTTGTAATTAGTGGTTTCAGTAATTTTCTTCATCCCTGGACTGGAGTCATTGCCTGCTTTTGTAATATCTGTTGGCAAAATTATTTCATTCTTTCATGGGCCTCCTATTGTTTTTGTATTATATGTCTTAGAGGCCAAAATTAGATTACCATTCTCATGGTGCTGCATGAAACAGGATTTAGAAAGTGATTAGGTAAATTCATGAGGAAAAGAAAAAATCCATTGAAGGCTCTTAAATAGAAAGATTGCTGGAAGTTCCACGGGTGACTTACTGCTGGGGGGTGTCCTTTTCTTTTAGCTGTCCTCAGGCGTCTACGATTTCAGACAGGATACACTGCATAGAGAGCAGCTGGTCTGGTCCAATTCGGAAGATACGTTTAAAAAAATAAAGAAATGCAGTGATCGGGACTGCTTCCAGTCCTAGTTGTGAACTCTGCCAAGCATAATGTCATCTTATTGCCAGGTGATTCTACATTTTGTTGGAGTAAACCTCATTGAAAGCACTGAGGCTTTGAAGCATGTTATATTTCCTTTGAAATAATATAAATTCCTTTTCTTTTTTTCTATTCTGCTGTTAGAAGAGGTGGGTTGCAGTATACGTTTTCTCCCAGTGCTGGCAGAAAGGGCTTTCCCCATCTCCAGCTGGTCCCTTTTCGCGACCCCCTTGAGCCCATTCCTGGCCCAGATGATGGTGCATCTCTTGTGGGTCAGTATTCATTTCCACATCCCTCAAGTACGTTTCACTGCCATGAGCCAACTTCCTCTACTCAGAAGTGGAGGAAAAAAATACGGTTTGGACAACTCAATCATATTTAGGCTGTGTTAGTTCCATAGAGAACCACCAGCAGTCATGAGTTGTCCAATCCATTGAGTTGAACGCATCCATTTATCCTCCTGAAAAATCTGACTCTCCAACATTTAGTTATTTTTCAGGATGAAAACTGAGAATTTTAGGGGGTTTTAGTCCTATCCTAGAAGTTACTCAACGTATGAATTCAGAAAAGGATGCTAGACCCGTGTTTTCAGGATTGGCGTGCACTTTACGCTAGACCCATGTTTTCAGGATTGGCGTGCACTTAAGTGTTGCTTTTTGGTTGGATCCTACCTGAGACACCTCAAGCTCAATTCTCAGAGCTAATGAGAAACTGCAGAGTTTACTTTAGAATTACAAACACTGGGTGGAGTGGCAGAAAATAGATTTCTCTGCTGCCCAAAAATGCAGATGCCCCAAATTGACGTTCACTTCTGAAAAAAAAAAAAAAAAAAAGAAGAGGCTTTTAACTTTGTGTCTCAATTTACCAATCTAATATGATCTGTCTCACAACAGGGATCCCGCGGCTGGTTACGAACAGCTTCGCAATCTTAACGGGCAACAAGTAAAGCCCTTGAGTGGGTTAGTAATAGTGGCTGAGAGCCCAAACGGTTTGGATCAGAACGTGTCAAAAAAAAATAGAGAGTGAGCGTTTGCATGCAAGGTTTAGTTTGGCCCAAATACAAATCCAGACATTTGACTGAAGCTCATCTTTAATTATCGTCAAAAGTATGTTCTGCTTGTTTAATCAAGAGCTTAATATTTTGGATGTAAAGGTGCTTTGGGTACTTACTTCAAGAGGCTCATGTTCAAGCTTAGAGTAGCCTGTCTTTTAATTAGGGATTCTGTTACTCTCTCCCTGGCTTTTTTTGTGTCATGAAACAAGATCCTCCACTTAGGGACTGTAACACGGAGATAACTTTTCCAAGATTTAAAAAAAAAAAAAAAAAAAGGCTATTTTAAATGTAAATATAACAAATTCAGGCTTTTTATATTACCAGTATCCAAGGCAAGTGGAAGATTTCCTTTATTCCCTGCCTGCTGTTACATCCTTAAGTCCAGAAACTGCTCTTTAAATCACAGACGCGAGTGAGGTTTGTCACACGTATTTTGCTCCTTACTGCGTTTGCTTCCCTGGCTCCTGGTATGCATGCAAATGCTAGCTTGCTTAAGCTTTAGAAAGCGATATGTTTGGGATAGCTGTTATTACATCTGTCATTTAGCGTTCGCTCAGGAACCTTTTCCTTACCCACTCTGAGGCAGATTCACCATCCCTCATAAGAATTGCAGGCAGCCTCCCCGAGCCCCTCTTGCACGCTCCCAAATTGTCTTTCTCAGCGTGGAGATTATTTTAGCTACTTCCCCCACTACATTTCAAGTATAATTACACTATGATCAATATGGTTTAGATGTTCCACAACATTATTTTTTTTTAATACTTGGCTCACTTCCTGAATTAGTCTGAAGCCCCCTCTGGCTGATGGAGAGGATTCAGGAAACTGCATTAAAAAGCAATTTTGGGCTTGTGTAAGGGTTCTATGGCTAAAGAGTTAATGCACACACTTCAGGGATGAACATAATTTTTTGAGATGAGGGTCCCCGTGAGGCTTTGTGCCGCACTTGCCCTTCATTAAAAGTGTAATTCCCTGCGTGGGTCCGCAGGGGGTTGGTTGCTGGGCTGGGGTTTGTGCCGGGGGTCCCAGCGGCAGCGGGCGCAGGCTGGCTGCTCTCTCTCGTTAACCTCCGGATAAGCTCGGCCAAATCAGGCCATGGCGAGAAGCTTCCTCCCTTCTGCTGGAGGTTATCACCCCTGCGGTAAGGTCAGAGCTAAGCACGTGTCTGTGCCGCAGCCGTTTCGCTGCAGAGCTGAGACTCTTGATTAGCCCTTATGGCCGTGAAGGAGGAGGAGAGAAAGGGCTGGAGGAGAGGGGGAGTGGGAAAGAACCACCTGGCTCTTCAACAATCCCAGCCCCAGATCCGTGCCCCGGTCTCGGGAGAGCGCTTACTTGTGCAAATACTCCGTAATCCAATTTCACCAGCTACAGCCCTGGGATCAGTGACATGCCGTGGCAAGGTCTTGGGTTTCTGTAGCTGCTCGCAGCTCCCGTGTAGCCTGACACTGCCTCAGCTGGAAGGAAAAAAACTAAATAAAGGCACAGTAGGGGATTTGGGGGAAGCTGCCCCAATTCTCCAAGCCAGAGGGAGTATCAGAAATTTTAGCCCACATCCATGAGGTTTCTTGGAAAAGGAAGATTCTGACATTTCTCTGTTATTCACCTTCACCTCTCTGAATGCCTCTAAGTTGCATGTGTGCTATCAAGCTACTAAAAAAGGGGAAAAAAGGACTTTACTGGTCATCTCTGCGTACTCTATGGAGAAGGTTGGCCTGTGTAAGTGCGGTGGATAGACATGCCTGTGTGCTGCCGCGCCGGGACTTTGCGGTGCTTTTGGCATCCCCACAGGGCTGTACATAAAAGCTGTCCACCTAAACATACATAAACGTGTTTGTGGAGCTGAACCTTTCCCAAACGCCTGCAGAGATCCTTTCCTTTTCCCTCCTGTATGGTCAGCCCCCACCTCCTCCCAATCTAACAATTTAAACTAAAATGAAATAACTTTTTCCAGGCAGCCAAAGCTAGACCAGGCATTTTCACGTAAATAAATCGGGGCGGGGGGGGGGGAATATCTATTTTAGAGATGAGTCTAACAAGAACTAAGTAAAGAAACAGTTTCCTCAGTTCCCACTGCAGAGCTGGAGGATGGCCATTGCAGTTCCTTGGATAAACCCAGTGCCATTTGAGCATGGAAAAGTAGATTGGCTTTTCGATGCATGGTCTTTTGTATTGGCAGGAAGCTCAGGAAAGGAGCACGGAAACACTTATTTACATATTTCCATTTCTGTACCTTCCTACTAACAGGTTTTTACAACAGTTTTTCTGGGCCCGTATTGATGCTTCTGTGTTCAGATAATGAAAATGTTTAGTTTTATTCCCTTCACAACCTATTTTTGCAGAAACTCAAGTAGCTTTTTTTCAGAAGATGGATAAAGACCATGTTTAATGGCAAATAATAATCATTGCACACATATGTGGACTACATATTGTAACACATATACATACATATGCATATGTAATACATATATATATATCAATCTGGGCTACATATTTGTAATAACATAAGTTACTCTGTTCAACTATATAAGACAAATAGCTATATTACTGAAATCTCTGTAAATACCATTAGTAACACGTTTCAGCTGAGAAAGCATAACGTTACAATTCCTGTCTTTCTCCCGTTAGAGTTTATTTAATAGTCTGGTTTCATACTACCCTGTCTGCGCTGCTTCTGTGCGGGGTCTGCTCGGAGCAAGGCACACACCAGCCAAATTTAAATTCACCCAGAAACACGACCTCAGGCTTAACGCTCAAAAAGTGACGTTTGAAAGAACAGGAGCACCTCACAGTTTCCCAAACATTTTGCAAGTTGGCAAACTGTATTTTCTCTGGAGTAACAGAGAGATCTGGCCTTATCCTTTGACACTTTTTCACGCTTTCTACCTTGTTTGTGCATAAGACACTGTAGAGGAATGGGCTAAGTGAACTAAGGAAGTATCAAATAATTAAGAACAAGAATTAGGAAAAATATTAGGGGTGAGGGGTTGTTCTTACATTTGGATTGTCAGTAAAAGCAGATAAAAACCTCTTGCAGAAATGTGATTAAAATCAGTGTTCTTCATGTTCACTTCCAAACTACTGATGGGGAAAACAATTCAAATCCCTCTTAAGTGAAGAATAATTTCCCCATTTTTGGACAAACTGTGCTCTCGTAGCTTCATTAAGCCAGAAGGCAAAATTCACGCGTATTCATATAATTTTGGTTCTGTTCAGTTTCCGTTCTTTCTTCCCGGGCACTCAGTGATGCAGAGGATACTGGATTGACTGAGAAGGTGAAATTCTAGTCTGCGAGCTAAAAAAAAGCGAGGAATTTATCTGTTGTCCTCAGTATCGCAGCAAATTAGGAATTCCTCCCACTACCAGCCTACAACTTTTCAGTTATTCCAATAATTTTCGAAGCGTGTCTCTAAAACCACAGCTGCCTGAAATGCAGCCTGTACACTTCTATTTGAATTTACTTATTGAGCTCTCCGCCTAACAAATGGAAAAACTGAAGTAAATATTTTCAATATGAAATTTAAAACTTCTCTGAAATAAGCCCTAAAGAAGCTTGGCTTCCTGAATAATTTCTGCTAAAATTTGTCATCCGTACAAGGTTATTTAATCCGAGTCAATATTTAAAAAAAAAAAAAAAAGCCAGGAAGATGAAAACTGTCATATAAAAAGTGAAACTGAAGTTCTGTGAAGGCTGCATTTCCAAATACCGTTATTTTTATTGGAATGGGTAAAGCTTAGAATATGGTAATGAAAACTTGGAGGGTTTTTGCCAAGATTTTGACTTAACCACTTTTGATCAGCAATGTTTTCTCAAAAGCGTTTTAAAAAAGCAGCCCGTGTAACTCCATGAGCACCGGCAATACATTTTCTGCCTTCAGTACAGTGACCTAATCAACTCGGCTTAAAGACAAATAAAATCTTTAATGCAGTCAGTACAGTTTTTGTTTGAATGCCGTGTGTTGAAATTACTCAGATGTAACGGAGGGAGCTGCAGATGCATGCACTGCCAGCTATATGAATGATAGCCCTTATTTTTATAATAGGATTGCTGCGTTTATCACCCCAATTACAATGATCCTAAGCACTTCTGCTTCAGAAAAGGCAGAATGTATTAAACAAAGGGTTTAAAGGTTAAAACCGGGGCGAAAAACTGCTAACGGAGTACTAAAACTGCACATTTACAAATTTTTAAGAGTTGAAAAACAGAGTAAACCTCCTCTCAACGTTTTTTTAGTTCCACAACCTGTATGCTCCTACATACCATCTCGTACAAGTGGGAGTATTGTCGGCTTCTACTAGCCTGAGAGAAACATTACCGACGTGGAACATAATCAATGCACATCACGTACAGTGGCTGAAATAAAGGTCTCCGTAGCAACATTAACAACAGTTATTTTTAAATGTTCTACCTTAGCCTCACGTTCATGTTTTTTTAAATACAACTATTAACTGTTTCCACGGCAGATGCTGCTGTGAGCCGCCCATCCAACAAAACTCCTTTGTCAAGGCTTGAAAAGATGATCCCTGCCTTGTTTTTTCCGCAGATCACTGCAGGCTTGCTTTCCTTTGCAGTCAGCAAATACCCACTAAATATTGCATAATTATTTATCAACAGGCAGCTGGTCTGGAAAATGACCCTGTGAGAGCTCCCTCTGCTCTCGGGAGGAGGAGGAAGGGGAACGGGAGCAGAAAGCATCTAACAAGCAAAACCTGAGCAGGTTGTGGACAGAGATCCCTCAAACTGGTAGCACAGAAACAATGGAAAAAGGGTAGAAAACAAGAAGCTGGGGAGGCACATCGTGCTCGGGAGGAAGGCTGGGGGGGCAGATTCAGCAGGTGAGGTGGTGAGGAGGAGGAGGAGGAAGAAGAGGAGTTTGGAAAGCACCTCCTCATCCCCCATGAGCATTGCCACAGGCGCTGCAGCGGAGGAGCCACTGCGGGAGCAGAGCTTGGTTAAAGACAGGAAGAACAAGAGAAAACAGTTGGGTTTTATCTCAGGGATCAGAAATTGCTGCTTCTGGAGGAGGAGCAGGAAGGACGATAATATTTTTCTGAGAAATGAAGCACAAGTGGGTTTTTCCTGCGTACCCCTCCTTCAGACCTGCCATCCCCTTGCTGATTCCGCTGTAAAGACCAAGTTAAGGCTGGTGTGGATCCCCAGACCGCCTCATACCCTGCATTTGTCTTCGTTATCTCAGGGTAATCTTGTCGCTTTCCCCTGGTTTCTCACCCCTACAGAAGGCAAAGCAGTTCGCAGGGGGAATGCAGATTTCAGGCAGGTAAAACTGGTAGAGAGCGGGCTCAGCTCAGCCCCGTGCCTGGTGTGGTAGTGGAAGGAATAGAAAGCTCTTTTCCGTTGTTAACTTCTCAAGAGACAATGAGCGAGGGCCAATAATAGGGATAATTTATACAGCGCTGTACACGGGAGTGATACAGGAGTAACAGAGGCATATAGTGCAAAACTCTTGGGTTTCGTTAATAATATATAAATGCACATACTGGGTTAAAAAAAAAAATAACAACAAAACCAAACCAAAAAACCAATCAACCAAACAAAAAGAAAAACCCAAAAAACCCCAACCAAGTTTGCAAGTCTGTTAATAGACTTCTGAGATGCTAATTTTTGTTTCATTAGCTTAAATGCTTAAAACATAGTCTGGCCATACTGTTTGTACCCTGCAGAAATGATCTGCTTCGGAGGGAGCATGAGCCAGGGAGCGTGAGGGCGTACTTGAACCATTCTCTGCTCTATTAATATACCCACGCCTGGGCTCCATCTCTGGAGCAGCTTAGGCACAAAGGGTGTCAAAGGCAGGTAAATATGGATAAATGACATGGTAAGAAGGATGGCAGGAAACAGATGAGCGGGGTTTTGACAACGGGCTTTTTCTTTGACAATGGTTTTTTTCACAAAGAGGGTGTCCATGGATAGGCAAAAGGAGTGAGCTTTGTTCCATGCTAAATCTCTTCAAGGGAGACCAAAGGTCTTTAACAGAGAGATGCATTTGTGCAACAGAATTGCCTGGGGTGGGGGGAGCTGGTATATTTGGGGGTTCTTCTCTTTCCTTTCTATTAGGAAGGCAGCACAGATTTCTTCAGCTAATTACAGCTCTGTTCTGAATGGCGACTGTCAAGGAAGTTCTTCCTCAGGACCGTATCCCCCTTTCACTTGTACCCTACGCTGTTTGGCTGGGAAAGCCTGGGAGAGACCCTGTCGATGGGAAATTTGGCCGAGCTGCCCATATCTCTAGGAAAAGGGCAGCCATCAGCAGCTCTGTGAATGCTTAATGTAGTCGATACAGCTACTAGCCAGGCGGCGGCGGGGGGGGGGGAGGAAAATATCTGAAGATTTAGGACCAACTGCAAGGTCTGTTCAGGATCTGTGCCAAGGAGCAGCTGGACAGGCTGCGAGCTGAAGCCTGTTACACCACCGTGGTTCATAACCAAGGTAATTGTCTGCGTTTGATTTTACACAGGAGATTTGTGGGCATTAATACTTCCTCCGCACCAGTTGCTCAGCATATCTGATGCTGTAACGTGAGCTTGCCTGCTTTCTCGTTGGTTAAAAGGGCACTGTCAAGGACATTTTCAAAGTACATGCCAAGTTATTTGTGAACCCCTCTCAGAGCAGTGAAAATACTGCTTTTCCACAAGGCCACGTTCTTCCTTTCCTACAGTTACTCGCATCAGCGTGACCCTTCTCACAGTAACTTTCTTTTTAGCATCTTTTATTGGAAAGATGCATTTGCTGGGGGAGACTGTTCACTTGCCACAGGACGGATGCCATTAAGAGCAAGCAGAGGTTCAAATTTAGGTGAAGGAGGAGGTCACAGAGGCAGTGAAGGTTTGAAAATAAGTTATTGCTGCTCTACCACATGCTATCGACTTTTCCCTTCTACTTCCCCACCTTTAACTTTTAGTAGCATTAGCAGTAATATCATGGTCTGTGGCTGGTTCACATTTTGTTTTGTTGTTGGTTGGGGTTTTTTGACACAAGCATTATCTACAGAAATAGGTTTTGGTCAGAATTCAGGAGCACAGCCCTGTCTTCCCTCCCCGCTCATGGTCTGGCTCAGCATTTTGTTCCTGTGTTATTCTGCGTCTGGGCTCATCTTACCCACCTTCCAGGGTGGTTTTGATTTGAATCTGCCCCATCTTGACATTCAAGGACAGTATTATAACAATTTGGGTACCAAGCGTGGAGAGAAGGGCAGCCCTTCTAGATAGCAGTGTCAGGATTCCTGCCCTGACTCTCACCACAAGCCTCAGCTGAGTCATTTTGTATCTTCAGAAGGTACCTTGTCACCTGAGTCCTATGAGAAGATGGGGCTTAGCTCCTCAACATTAAAGTCACACCTGTGAGATCAGGATAAACACACTTACTAAAATGACAAGCTGTTTAGATAGGTCACGTAGGCACATCTGGGGCGGCTGGGATAAACATCCTTGACCCTCAGCCGTGCTAGTGGGCTGAATATAGCTCTTGTTGGAGGCCACAGCAGCAGGAAGCTGCGTTACGCTCTATCGAAGGACCACAGGGCAAGTGAGGGTGCTGCGGTCGCTCGCATTACATTTTCTTTCCCTGTGGCTTGGTGACTCATCTTTCACACTTCCTTATTATCCCATTTACCGACAATACAAAGTACCCTTCTCTAATAGAGAAGCATTTAGAAGCACTGGGGTTTGGTAAACAATATAAAAATGATTCTTGTGTAGCCATTAAGATTTTGGGTTCACAGCTTTTCAGAGGAATGCTTATCTTCATGCGAGCACATCTCCTTTCCACAGCCCACTGCTGACACATGGGACCCAACTGTTAATAGTTTCAGCAATACCCCTGATGTACTTGGGGCTTCTCTCATCCAGAATACGTGATGGATGGTGAGAATTTGCAATATCTGGTCCTTAGCATCTGAAGATTTCATGCTCAATAAATCTCCTGCATTTCTTTCTTGTTTTTGTCTGAGAAGAAAACTTCTACTGACTTTTCTGAGATTGGTTCGGTTCATTATGCTTTCGCTGGCGCCTGTTTGCTGATTAGCTCATCTAAGGAAATTAAGTCCTGAGCTGGTCTGGCAGACAGAGTGTATGTTCTTGTGCACTGTGATGAAGAAGGTGGAGAACTTGAAAAACAGAGCCTGTTATTTGTAAATGCAGTAAAGATACCAAGGAATAACTTGCAAGATTTTGCTGGACATGTAGATCCAAACAGGCTGTTGCTAAAGACTAACATGGCTGAGTGGATCAAAGGCACCTAGAGGATGGTCACAATCAAAGAAAATACATTTTCCTGTAGGTAAGAATGGAGAGAACCCTCTGTCTTCTCATATTACTGATACTGGGGGTTGTGATTTTTTTTTTCTTTTTTGTTTTTGTTTGGGGTTTGTGGTTTTTTTTGTTTTCTTTTAAACTAAGCCTGGAATATATTATTCCAGGACATTACTTAAGTGCCTCAGGAATTAATCACATAGAGACTAATAGCTGCATCCCTCAGGTTTCCTGTGGCATTAAAAGCCTCACTGAAAAACAAGCACAATAAAAATACACGATCCCTTGTACAGCTTCTTCTGGAGATTCAGGAGTAATCTTGGCTTGAGGAAACAAAAAACAGTCTAAAGCTTCATCCCAATTTTTCCAGGACATGGGGATCTGAAGCTTAATTCTTTTGGAATAGCAAGAGATGCAAAGCCAGCTCATACTTTCTCCAAAACAGATCAGCATCTGCACGTCAGCCTGTAAAACAGAACAGCGAAGAACATCACATCATTAGATCTTGCCAAGGTTTGTCCAGTCAGGCTTCCTGTAATGTGATACTAAATCTAGCAGCGGAGGAATACTGGAAAACCTAAGTGCAATTCCTTCACAGGTGGTAATATGCCATTATATCTCGTCTAAAGGGTTGGTTTCGGTACTACTTATTGATGGTAACAGGAAAGCTTTGTGGTTGTGTAGGCAAACTCAAGCAGTCATTACAATGAAGAGGACTTTCAGCTTCTTCCCTTTTTTCCCCCAGCTTGAGCCCCCATAGAGCTAGAATCAGCACAGAGAGACTTGAACTCATGCATAAAAATATGCAGCATCAGGTGCCTTTTTATTCATCTATGGCTAATGGTGCAACTGCTGCCATCACTCATTTCTTAACGGTTTTTGAAGAGCATGAGCACATTTCGCACCACTCAGTTGAGTTCCCTCACCTCTAGACAAGTAAAGCTACAATGAACTGTTTTCTAGAGAGGTCCTAAGAGGACAGCTGAGAGAAAACAAAAGATAGCCAGCAAATGGTACACTTGTCTGCATTCAGAAGGGCCTGGGAGAGGTCCACTTAAAACCAGCTTTGAATCCAGTCACCCCCTCTTCTCTTAGGGGATCCGCCTGTGGTGACACCACCACCAAGCAAGTAACCTATTTCCCGGTTGTCTCAATAGCTGAGACTTTTCTGGACAGATGCACAAATTTTTTTTTAGCATAAGTTAATAGAGAGTTTTGTACCTTATCAGTCCCTCTGTATTTCTCATGTCTCTTCTCTGGGAGCTGGGTTGGTGCCTGTCCGTGGGCTGCAGCACGGCCATGGGGTCAGTGCTGTGTTTGCTCCTCAAGGTATATCCTTACACACTGTTTGGATTTCCAGCGTGTAAAGTGACAGAGCTTTCCAGCACAGGGGTGAAGAAATCCTGTAGGAGAAAAAATGCAACAGCTCAGGTATTGTTTCACCTTCTACAAGCATTATTTTATTTTTTGATGGTAGAATCAGGAGAATGAGGCAAAGGTCGAGCTCCAGCCTTCCTGAGGTGAGTGTATTGCTAACAGTCACCCCTACTTTGGCCTGGTACTTGCCTTCCAAGTGCCTGCATGAGACCAGATATCAATAGTTTTATTGTTTCAACCATGCTCAACACAAGCTGGCCTTGTCAATGGATTTAAACAGCTCTATAACATTAATTTACTTCTTTCTTTTTTTTTTTTTTTGAAGGGGGGGATGTTGTCAGGAAAGAAAGAAAACCCTATTTTCCTCCAACAAAATTTACTTTCCAGGAAGCTCAAGAGATTCTACCTCTATTTCTTGCTACAGAAATTAAAAAAAAAATTAAAAATGGAGACACAGCCAACAGTTGCTAGCTATACAAACAAACCAGTTCCCTCTTCCACACTTGTAAGGACTAAATCTATATGCCCTGTATCTCCAGCAGCAGGTAGCTGTCGTGGATCCTTCCCCACAGTGCAAGCAATCTCGAGTCTGGGAGAAAGACCAAGGCACCCAAGCAGAAATATGCCACGCTCCAAGGCAATGAAGCCCTATTTTACCAGTCCACAGCCTTTTTTCTTTTCAGCCAGCAGCCACCCTCCATATATATTACCTCTTCTGCAGGTGGGTCACCTAAAGACCATATCGCTGCCAGGGATTTGAAATAATAATAGTAATAATAGAAATAATAATAGTAGTAGTAGTAGTAGTAATAATAATAATAACGAAATAAATACTCCAGCCACCCCTTTTAAGGTTTCATTTCTTAGTGAACTGCCAAACCTCCAAATCTCAAAGCTCTGAGAAAGCAAATCTCACTATTTGCTCTGAATTCAGCCAAGTTTAATCCTATTACTTTCAATTAACCCCTGCTGGACTTACACTGCTTCATAAAGACGCTGCTGGAGACCGGTCTTCTCACTTACTCCCTTCTTCCTTCCCTTCTGCCAACCTGCTCTGTCCTTCAACCTGGCACCGATGACATAAAGTTTTCTATTTTTAACTCCTTCCTTGCAGCCTGGTATTTTTCTCAGATGTTATCCTGACATCTGGTAGTGGTGATGTGTTCACTCACTCCTGGCTCACAGGATGTTTCACACCCCCTGACAGCGGGGTGACCCAGGCAGTAGCTCACACGTAGTAGCTCGGAGCATCTATGGAGACAGGCACTGCTTACTTTCCCCTTCTGTGTCTTTAGCAGGAACCAGGCCTCTAGATGATGATGAACTCCTCCATCTGTTCAGCACGTCAGGAGAGAGGTGGTAGTTTTACTGCTGCAGTATTAGTTGGTCCCTTGTCCATCTTTTGAGATGTCATCCCAAAAATTTCTGTAAGAAGCAGAATCCAGATTTTCTGAAGATACCCACCTCTGTTAGAAATTCATATGACCTACCATATGATTGTTAGTAAGTACTAGTTGAGTATAAATAGTTGCATGTGTTTGGTGCCTTACCATTAAATAATATGAGGTTGCTGCCATCTGTGTTCTATTTGTAGTCTTAGCATCTTTTAATCACAAAAGAAGACCAAGCATTACCGAGTAAATAAACAAGCATTACAAGAAATGGAAGAAGGAGAAAAACTACAGCAGTCCTGGCGATCACAAAACAAAAAGTGACATGCTAGAAATGTCGGTCTTCATAATGTCCTTAAGCAACCATCCTAAATGGACAAGTAAGATGTTTTACCAGGCTGCTATCTCCGACAAAGCATCAGCAGGATCTGAAAGGCTGGCTTATGTGCCTCTGCTTTTTAGTTTCAATACATAAGTTTTTACACTCTGTACATTGCGTCATTCCTTGAAATATGCAGGTTCTAAATGAGTAATGAGCAGGGGATTTACTGCAATGCTTCCCATAGCTGTGAGTTAAAGGTTTGGGTCTCTGTGCAAAATTTGTTGCTCAAGCACCTCAGTATAATACCCTGGCTCAAACACAAATCAAGTTCACCAGTGCCACAAACCAGGCAAGAGCATTACCAGAGCCCAGGGCTCAAAAATGAGTGAGCTCCTGCAGTCTAATGAGTTACTTACTGAGCATCACTGGAGCCAGATGCTCTTGGCCTGTCACATATTTGAGGAAAAATGTGTTCATTTAAGTGTCAGGAGAAAAAAAAAAGAAAAAGATTTAAGATAATGCATTTTGGCCGTGTGTTTGTGAGGGTCTAGAAGTATGCATGTGGTTGAACCCCCAGCCTTGACGAACACACAGTAACTCTCCAACCAACAGTAACTTGATTATCTCTCCCAGCCCTGAACTGAACCGCAGCAGTCGCTTCAGATTAGAACTGAGCGAGAGGCACGGGGCTGTCAGAGAGGGTGTAAATTTAACTTCTGAAATTGCAAGTGAGATTGAGTGAGAAACAGTATTTTACTGAGGATTTACTTTACGGAGTCACAGCGTCAGCACTTTCCTAAAGAAAAGCCTATTGTCTGCGAGGGAGAGCCGAGCATTTCCTACTGCACATTTAGTCAGTAAAAACTATTCCGTGCCTGGCTCACGCTGGGCTGTTCCCCTGACCGCATGCTGGGCTGGTCGGTATTTTTCTAACGCACTGAGAAAGAGAAGCCAGGTCTTCTCCGAGTTCCCTGAATCCTACAAACCAGCTGATTCACTCGTCGGTGGCCTGGTGCGTGTTCCCCGGCAGGAACGAAGTCACTCTGCAACCCTGGGTCAGCAAGAAGTGAAGCTGGGTGGCTGCGATCCAAGACAAGGGCTCCTGTGTCTGCTTGCTCAAGGTCAGGGAGCTGTTTGGATGCTTGAAGTATGCGCTTTGCTGTATTTAGCACATTGTGGGGTGGAACAGCGTGATAACATGAGAAGAAAAGGAAAAGAAAAATCGTGATGTAGAAAAAGTCAATTCTACTCGTGATGTAGGATTGCCAAATTGGACTTGGACAACCTAGATCTAGTGGCCATTTCTAAATCTAACGGAAATACTGTGGAAATAATGCTAGGGAAGTTTTAATCGGTGTCTGTGCTGGGGAACTCTGTATTTCATACACATTTTCCTTAAAAGAAGTATTGTTAGCAATTCCCTCACCTCATCATATACAACCCACGAAACCCACAGAGTCATACTGTGCAGTGCAGATAGCCCCTTTGCTCAGACAGCATTGCCAGAAGCAGCCTAAGAAGCCAAGCAGATAAATGGAAACCATCTGAGAGCCACAAAGCCCTTTGAAAAAAAATCATAAAACAAGCTGCCAACCTGCATGGGCAACCCACCTTCTTCTGTAAGACCTTTACATTTAATTCACTTCATAATATCTGGTTGAGTGAATTAAGCTTCTTCCAAAGGCCAGCCCCAATGGGACAGAACATACTTCATCGTGTGGCTCAGAGCAGAGCAATAGCTTTGAGGACAAGAAGTTGTGGCACTAGCCCTCGGAAAGGTGATTTGGGTGGATATGGTGTTTTTCTTCTCTCCCTGGACAGTGGTACTTATAAGAACTTGTCATGGTTTCAGCTGGGATGGAGTTAACGTTCGTGCTAGCAGCTGGTGTAGCGCTATGTTTTGGGATGAAAAATACTCTTGGTAGTGCACTGATGGTTTTGGTTGTGGCTAAGCAGTCAAGGCCTTTTCTGCTCCTCACACCACCCTGCCAGTGAGTAGACTGGGAATGCACAAGAAGTTGGAAGGGGACACAGCTGTGACAGCTGACCCCAACTGACCAAAGGCATATTCCATGCTATATGACGTTATGCTCGGTATAGAAAGCTGGGGGAAGAAGAAAGAAGGGGGAGTGATGGCATTTGTCATCCCAAGTAACCATTACGTGTGGTGGAGCCCTGCTTTCCTGGGGATGGCTGAACACCTGCCTGCCGACGGGGAGCAGCAAATGAATTTCTTCTTTTGCTTTCCTTGTGTGTGTGGCTTTTGCTCTATGCATTAAAGTATCTTTATCTCAACCCATGAGTTTTTGCTCACTTTTCTGATTCTCTCCCCCATCTGAACTGGAGGGAGTGAGCGAGCGCCTGCGTGGGCCTAGCTGCCAGCTGGGGTTAAACCACGACAAAACTGTATACAGTTTTTTGCCTACAGAATACTTTTAGGATACATGTAACTACTAGTAAATCCATATCACTCTGTAACAATCCAAAATTACTACAGCTGTCTCAGTTTGTGGCCACTGGATGTCACTACTGATCCATTGCAGAAGACCAGCAGATTTTTATGAGAGCAAAACAAAAACTCTCCTAATTTGGAGAAAATGAAATATTATTTTTCTTACTCTTATTGTTTATGAGAACTTGTCAGCTCATTTTCCTAAGTCAGCATAGCACGCCTGTTACCTTCTCTGTAACTGCAAAGGAGCACACGCGCAGACTGTTTTCTTGCACTTCCAGACAACTTCTCATTGAGGAAGAGTCCTTGGGATCAAGGAGAAGAAACTTCAGCTTCTAGAGCAACGACACCATGCCAAGGCCAGTGTGGAGCAGGAGCACCTCTGTGCAGCCTGGGCTCATGGGCTGGGGGACCCCAGGAGGCAGCTGTGGGTGCTGGGACCCTGCTCCGTGCTTTCCTGGGGCTGGTGCCAAGGGCCAGCCCATCACCACCCTCTTCCCTTGCCTCTTCTATGGATACAGTACAGATCTGCTTGTTTTCTTGGGGATAAAAGACTGATCCCACGTGTTATAAATTTTAAAAAGCGGTAGAGAAAAAGCACCTGCCAGGTGACTAAAGCTGAGTTGTCTATAGATCCATCCCACTGTGTTGGACGCTTGCATAGACATCAGGTGAGAGGTGGGTCTGCTTCTGAAGCCTTGCAATGAAGGAGGGAGCAGAGAAAATGAAAAGATTCTTTTCTGAGATATCTTTGCTCTGCTCTGCTGGCTTCCCCGCAGGCAAGAAGGGAGGCGATCTGATAGGAACAGCTGAAACGGGGCACTGGGGAGGGGAGAGAGAAGATGGCATCAAGATTTGGATGAGACTGGGGTTTTATGGCAAGGAAAGGGGGGTTAAGGAGATCCTGGAACAATCACATAGGAAATGTCATGAAACCAGGAATCAGCCTCGCTTTCCTGAGACATCAGGCCAGATCATATACATTGACGCACTTAGTGCAGTGCTCTGAAGGGTCCAACACCACTCACCAGCCCGACCGAGTGGAGCGCTCTGCTGAACGCTCTGCCAGTCCACCCTGCACCGCCTGAGTCCCACCTCATGCCAAGGTTGCTCAGGGCTTCCCAGGAGAAGGTCCTGTTTCCCATTCAGTATAGTGTCACTAAACTTTCATCATCCAAGCTGAAAATTTCAGTTAGATTTTCTGCCTCAAGCTGAAAAACAAGGGGATAAAACTATTAATCTGTTTTTAAGAGAGAAAATTGAGAGAGAAATCATACATACTCCGTAGAGACCTCTAGAGATTAGTAATTGGACTCTTCCAAGATTTATCTCCTTTAGGCAGGCAGCAATCCCCAAGCCATTTACAGGCCGGGTGACAGCCTGGGAGGAGAAAGGAGAACAGGACCAGACAGTTAGAGGGATGGAGAGTTGATATTATGCACAAGGTGGAATTAAGTTGTTACAGGTAACCCAAAACTATTGCCTTTGAGCTCCTCCATGCCACCTTGAAGTGGTTTGAGTGTAATTTTTGGAGTGGGTATCTTCCCCTTGTGAAGCAGTTTGTGCTGGGGGGTTGTTCAAGGTGGGTCAGGTGCTTTCAAAAGCTCAGAGGACCTCTGAGCTCCGGGGTTCCTGAGCTCCATTACAGAGGAGCAGAGCACGGCCTTAGAGCCTCCTCACCCAACCCAGGAGCTCGGTCCAGTGTGGATTACATCAGCTTGATGAATTCCTTGCAGTGACATAGCCACATAAAGATAGCAGTGACCAACACCCAGTTCTCTAAAGGAGCCGTGGATCTAACGGGACTGAGATGGGGCTCTCCCCGTCGCCGGGCTCTGCAGCAGCCGACCAGCCCACTGAGCTCATCGGAAACCTGAGAAACTCGTCTGATTTCTGCTGGGAGGTTCATTTTGATTTAATCAGCCTGGCGCTTCGCCAGCGTGAAAATTTCCTCGCTGCAATTTCCAACCCGTTTCAGCGAGAGCTAGAGGATAACCCACGGAGATCTTCCGCGCAGCTCCTCTTTGCCTCCTATTTCTTTACATGTGGAGCCATATGAAATGCCACGGGGAAATGGCATCACGTGCAGAGCTGTATTAGTGTCATGGGAAATGAAAGACATACTTACGTGTGACAGGAGAGAGGGGATGCAGAGCAGGTAGTTCCCTTAATCAGCTGACTTTGCTCAGAAAAAGCAGCAGAAAGACCATGCACATGGGATCCGTATTTTTCCTCGGCTAGTGGAAAAACTATGCTCTTTTTTAAGACAGGGTGTCCAGTGAAGTACAGCTCACTTTGCCAGTGTGACTGGGAGTTTGGCTGGAGAAAGGAAAGAAAAAAAAACAAAAACAAAAACCAAACACACAACCAAAAAAACTTAACCAGAAAAACCAAAATGCCATTTTGGCCAAAATTTCGCCATCCTTCCACACCCTGGATTTCTTTTCGTACCCTGGGAGAGCCAAGCAGGCAGCAAAGCTCAGCCATTGCACCTCAGTCCCAATACACTGCAGTGCCTGGGGGTTAGAAGCTTTTTAATACAGAAACAAACAAGGTGAGTGGGTATTTGGAACCAAAGCAAGCAACCCTTACACCATCCTAACACATCTTTCAACTCCACAAGTCATCCCGTTGGTTTCGGTAGGATTAATCACAGAGTAAGAAGCCGCTCGGCCTGAGAGAGGGAACCCAATCCCTTGTTTTCAGCTGAAGATGTAAACTTTGGGGCATTTTGACTTTGCAAAGACTCAGTTTGGCTCTCACTCAAGCTAGGGGGAGAGGTGGCTGTTCTGTAAAGCAGCCTATTGCAGGAAAGTCGTTTATCAGTCCAAACCAAGAGGCTGAATATCAAATTTAAATTGTCTTTTCACCAGCTTCATTTCACAATCACACTATATATTAAGCTAGTAAAGTTGAAGCTTCCTAACAAGGAAGCAAAGAGGGAAGGAGCTGGCCAGAGCTTTCCGAGACACACTGGCAGGATCCTTCCTTCCCCACTCCGTTGCAGATGACTCCCCAAATGCCTTAGCACCAACTGGATGCTTTCCCCCTCCTTTCCTGGAAGCGTTGCTTTGTCCTGTAGAAACTCAGATGCATATGACAGTATGTAAGGAGTTCTCACCAGCTCTTTTTATGAGCGCTATGAAAGATGCCAGATGATTATCTGAGACCTTCCCACCAAACCCGCGGCTTCAGGGGGACGCATGGAGGCTGGCAAGATAGGGAAATCCTGCGGCCAAAAGCTCTTGGAGAGAGCAGTTTCTCCTCCCACTTGCAGAGACCACACTTAAATATTTGTGGTATCATAAATATGCTCTTTAGCGTGTGCACTAATAGATGTCTGGAACACATCTGGGTTTGGTGGCTCGAGACCCTCGGGCTTGTGCAAGGCAAGGTAAGAAGTGTCCCGTGTGTGTGTGTGTGTGTGCTGGGGGTGTTGGGTGGGCGTCTGCTGGGGCTCCGTGGCGTTCTGTTCGACCCCATCCTGCTGCTAATGCGACCTGCCACCTCCACAGCTGTGGGAGCCTGAAAATAACAGTTTTCTATCACTAACCTGGATGACTATAACTTAAATATTACATGGGGGGGGGGGTGGAAGTTAGTACCATAGAGAGAAAACTTAGCAAAACAGACCTCTAGTGCCTTATAGGTTATGTGGCTGCTTACGTATGCCTGAAATGGATATAAGATATTCTCAAATTTGTTTATATAAACATAGCGATAATGCCCTGCTTTCCCTCAATACAGTGATTTTATGTTAAAAGGGTGTCACTTACATAACATGGTGCTCAAACCTCAATCGGGAAGTCTTAATTCCCTTCTTCAGGCATACTAAAACTCCCCCTTGGGGAGGAGAATTTCTCTTTTCCCCCATGCCCTGTGCTCTCCTGTGCTGCTCATGACTTCAGAGAAGCCTCTTCAGCCTCCCAAGCTGAGGTCCTTCCTGAGAAAAGCAGCATTAAAGCCACGCTCTAGGCTTTGCTTGTAGAGGTTCGGTGTAAAAAGACAGCAGTCCCTCAGGGGAGAGGGACCGAGGCTGATTTTAATGATTTCCTTCGTGTCGAAAGGAAAGTTTAAATAGATTGCTGTGCCCTGAATGTGAGAGCAGAAGAAATGATTTCTGTTTAAGTAGGTGTTAGGAGGTAGGAAAGAGCGTTGTAATAACAACCCGTCTCATAAGCCGAGGAAGTGAGATGTTGAATCTGTACCCAAACAAAGAGCGAACCTGAGTCACAAGAACATTTTGTATTTATAGGGCAGCTTTCACCAGAGAATTTCGGAGTGTTGTACCAAGCCGGAGAGCCAGGGGTAAACACACGAACTTACACCCAGTCCGGCTTTCCTCGGTGATGCCATGGAGCCAAACCGTTAAGGAGCACAGAGCAAGGGACTGTTTCAGTATGAGTAAGAGGAGAGAATTTGGCCCCACGTGCTTAACTTCCACATCTCGTTTCCCTCATAAAGTAAGCTTTCGTTCCACTTCATAGATGGGTAACTGATGCACAGAGATCCCAGGGAGTTTGTCCAAAGTCACAGATTGAGGAAGTTAATGAAAAAGGACCCAAGAGTTTCGACTTTGCGCTCTAACCCCAAGGAAAACTTAATTTGGCACCAGCAGCTGCTTGATCTTTAGGGCTTCTGCATGAACAGGGAGTAGTTTGCTTAATGAAATAATATCCCAGGCACATATGAAGAGCAATTACTTGCTCTCATATAAACTCTCATGTATTCATTTAGAAAAAATGTTCATGACTCAGTCATCTGGGATGGTTCAAGCTACTCACCCTCCAGCATGAGGCGTAGGCATTACAGTGGTGAAGTTAAAAAGGAAGACACATGACCTCAATTACTCACAAGGAGTCAAATTATGATCTCAGATACAGTGGTATAAATCCAGAGTCATTCCCCCCTGAAGTAATTGGCATCATACTGTATTTCTCTAACATATGGGAAATCAGAAGGCAGTCCATAATCTCAGTCTGTCTGTAGAGTTTTATTCAGAGAGAAGCTGTGCTCTCCAGCGATGGATGTTAGTGATGGAGAAAAATAAGGTTGAAAAACGTACAAGGCAGAAAAATGTGCCAAGCCTCCCTGTAGCAAGAACAACAAATTGCTACCTATTTTTAACAGCGTACTTAATAATGATTTCACCTTTTTTATCAGGTTTCCTCCATTTTTTAATAAACAATACAAATTAACTGATACAGAGAAAGACTTCATCAGGGCCTGTCCAGTTGAACTCTATCTTTAGTTCCTCATTTTTGCTCTGGAAAACATAAATGATGGGGAAGGAAGGGTTTGACTGTTAAGAAAGGTGAAGAAAATGAACTTACAAATTTACAGATGGAGTGTGACTACAAACACAGATCTAGAATTAGGGACATTGCAAGCTCGGAGAAAAGAATGATTAATGTAACAACCACAATGAACTGTCCCGGTGGGACATCTGAAATTGTATGAAACTGTTTCCATCAGTGCGGAACAAAGGACCTACGGCTTGAAGAGCAGGGACACTGGGTTCAGCCCAGCAGGAGACCACATAGCAAAATATTATAAATAGACCCTCCATTTACAGTTTCTGAGCTTTCAATAACTGATATTCTCAACCGTATGGTTCTAGCAATTTGGAACTTATAGATGAGGACTTTGCTCCTTTGGGACTATGGAAAACCTGGCAGAAATGAACAGGTGAAAGGTTCGGTTTGACAGAGGAAACGCATTATAGGCACCTAACAAGTTTCCAGCACATCAGGCAACCCAGCGTTTTCACAAATATGCTTGCTTTTAACATTTTCTAAGCCTACAGAAGCAGTCCAAATGCATGTTAAATTATATTATAGGCAAATCGTACCAGCAGCATGCAGAGGGGTACCATGGGGACCTTCCTTAAGAACTCTGGGTGCGCGGGAGGACAGCCGGGGTGCCACCAAAGCACCCTGCCTGCTCCCGCTGCCGGCACTGGAAGCACCACAGCGTGCGGCCCCGGTGCGTGTAGCAGTTCTTTATGGGCACGTATCGCAATTTCTGGCTCGTCTTCCAGCTGTTACCCAATTCAGATTCCTTCCTGAAAAATCTTGGCACATGCATCTTTGTTGATATAATTTCTAAGTACGCAGAAGACATGCGTGTGCGCCAGTAAAGCTACAGATCTTGTAGACTTAGAAAAGCGATACCTGTATTACATGCATGAATGCAAAGTGGGTATATTTACATATGCATAAGATGTAGATGTTTTTGAAATATGTGACAGCATATGTGTACTGGAGCGCAAAGCAGGGTCCAGGGGTATCATTAGGAGACACTTGGGTGAAGGTGATTAAGACACTGTTTGCACTGGCACCGCTGGAGCCTTCTGCCTCTTTTCAGAGGGCAGCATTGCAACAACTTGAAATGTTTTTGTGACAGATCCAAGAATAGTAAGCCTTTCCCAGCACCAAGTACAGTTGAAATGACAGTTTGCAGTCACTGGCTAGGTGCAATTAACAGCTATCCGTACCTGCATCAGTCAAGAGTCTTGCTGTGGAACTTCCACATAGCTGGTAATCCTGCCGGAGAAGGATGGGTGAAGTGGCACCCACGTAGCACCCAGCCCAGTGTAGCTGCTCCGTGACCGCAGCTGTGTCCTGGTCTGGTTTGGGCACTGCGTATGCAAAAGTGTAGACCAAAAATTAAGTACTTTAGCTAAGTATCCTGTGTTACTAAAATAGTGAGTCTTGGAAGGCTAGTCTACTTCAATTTTATACAATTTTAGTTCAGGAGTGATTTTTTACTGAAATAGTAAACCAGCCCATCCCTGCACACCTGCAGTGTGTGCAATGCTATCAGCAGAGAAGCTGCTTTATCAGAACAGCATACTCCGACCTCCCACAATAAACTCTTCCCTCTGGAGAGGCAGTTCTGCTTTCCTGATGGAGAAGTAGCTAAAATAGTATGACTTGGTAGCGCAAACAAATCCATAATCGGGAAGTTTCATGGGAGGTTCTCCTTAAGCCTGGCCGTGTTGCTGCTAACTTGTGTCAGTGCTGATGGTGCGGCTGAGAGAGCAGTGCACAGCGTGTACATGGTTGTGTTAATATTGCTCTAAAAACCTCCATGGGGTCTTCAGAGCAGCCTCAGGTAGGAGGGACATTGCCATCAAGAAGATTACCTTCATCTGGATAGGCTTTGAATGAGATGGGAAAGAACTGAAAAATCACATCAAGTATTTCTACTTACAAATTCCTGGGTGTGGGAGTGCGAGATGGTTGAGGTGCAGGTCATGACTGAGGAACGGTGTTGATCTCTGGTGCTGTTACTGAGAAGCTGCCCCATGAGACTCATGTGTTGCAGCACTTGGTGGGCATGGGCATCCCTGGAGGGGCACAGGTGACATGGGGGTGGTCACAGGGTGGGCGTGGGTCCACCATCCCATCATATGGGAGAAGGTAGGAAGGGCAGGTGCACGTTGATTACCTGCTGCTTGGTTACACGAACATCTGCAGCCACAACCTCTCAGCTGCCCCAAAAAGTGCTGCTGTTCTGGCCTGGGACCCCCATGGGAGGTGATGGTGGTGTGTTGGCGAACCAGCAGCATCCGTGCCTCTGAGTCAGAGAGAGGTGGCAGGATACACGGCACATTTGTGAGATGAAGGTGAGTGTGAGGTGGGAACGTCTAAAGGACCCTGAGAAATTAAAATGTATCCTGTGAACACCGAGAGCTTGCTGACAATTATGGCTTTGTGGCTGGGAGAAAGTCAGGCAATACAGGACAGTCTTCACAAGCAGGGGAGGTTCTGGTCTTTGAGAAGCTTTAAGGAAAGGGGTTCCAGCTAGTGATGCGTGGAGAGGTTGCGTCGTCTCTGGAGGTGACAAACCTCCCTGACATTTGCTTAGGGAGCTTCAGTCTCCTGATGATGGACACTGTCCCTTATAGGCTCTGCTGGGAGCACAGGGCTGCTTTCAAGCAGCACCATCCCAGGCCCTGGTCAGGACCGAGTGTGCAAAGCTAGATTCTGGGAAAGTTAAATCCCTAAAATTGCATAAAGATCGCTCTGCAGCCCTATTTTCGAAAGCTTTGGTATCGATCTAACTCCTCTCCATCTGAAAGCTATCTATCTAAAGCACTTTGGTGAGAGTTGTAGGGCTGCGGCACAGCACTTTGAACTGTGTTTTCCTCATACTCTGTGGGTAGAGAAATGCTTAATTGGGTATTTATTTAATGTACCAGAGCCAACAGGTGTAGGTAATTTGGAACTGCAGAGGACAAATCACCGCGTATAATGTTAAGGCAGTTACTCCAGGGAGGAGAGAGGGAGGGGGGAAATGGCATATATTAGCATAACTATCTCCTCACACATCCTCTCTCGTCTTTGCATAATATCTGAGTCCTGTGGGCCCCTGCCAGCGAAATAAAACAATGATCCAAGCCCTGTGGGCCTATTATTGTTGATTTATAAAAATACCCACAGCTAGTTGTGTTAAATCTGTCCTTCCACTGCGAAGAAAGAATTACTGGGCATACAGCGGTGTAAGACTGCGGTGTCGTTATTATGCTATATGAGTTACACATAAAGGCATCTTCAAAATGTCTTTTTTTAGGCATTTCAACCACTTTATGGAAACCCATCTGGAAATAAATGTAGCTGGTCTAATGTATGTAATGAATTTAATGTGCCGTTATTCCACATTAAGGAAAAATCTAATAGGATGATTGAGTGGGGCCAAACTTCTCCAGGAAATTCCTTTATAATACATGATTGAATTATTGTTTTTCTATTAGGGCAGCCAAAACATTCAGTGTCCTCGACAATACAGGATGTGTGCCGTAACGTTTTTGCCACTAAGCTAGGCATACTGTATCTGGACATGTGCCCAGCTATTTGAGTATTTCCATTTGAATGATTTATTTATTTTCCAAAGAAAGTCTACATAAGTTATACCGAACTCGGCAAATTTCTTTGGGATCAGACGACAGAAGTAGGTGCCTGGCTGCCAAATGAATGAAATCTAAGGAATCCAGAGGCATTTACAGCAAAGCTGAGATTTTCCTAATGGATACCTAAAAGTTACGCTCATGAAACTCCTAAACCTTTTCTCAATAGAAATTGGGCAACTAACTCCCTTCGCAAATCCTCTTCTCAAGTCCGCATTCAAGCCCCCAAGTAAGTATCCTGATTTTCAAAAATGTTGGCTTTCCAGCTGCAACCACGTAAGCTAGGGGAGGCTGCCGAACGTAGCACATGTGAAAATTGGGTTATTTATTTATAAGCCTAAATGTGATCCTAAGAGCCTAACTTTAAATGCCTTTTAAAACCTAGGACCAGTACTTTTGCCCATGTAAGTTGCACAGAACAGTGTTTTGCAAACTTCTCACTAAAGATATGAAGCTACTAGTGCATTGATGAACACACTGAGAAATTGGTATAAGATATTCCAAGCTGGTATTTCAAGCTCCCTCCTCCTTTCCCCCCTCCAAAAGCTGCTGCTGTTGTGATACACAGGATTAGGAAAGCAAATAATTTGAATGTTTTTTTCTGGAAAGTCATTGTCTATTTGAGACATCTACCTGCACTCCCAGGGGTTACAGCTATAAAATGTACATAATTATTACCGCACGTTATAAGAATATGCTAGTGACTTCGAGATATCCTAGAAATCCATGTATAAGTATATACAAGAGGAGACAGGGAGGACAACTCCGTATTTTTCGAACTGTAACTTGGGAAAAGGTGGTGTATATTAGTGTAGCCTCCTAACCTTGTCTACAAGATCTCATGGCTCATTTCCCGTAGCAGCGGAGCCTCTTCCCTTCTGTCTTCTTAATAGGGGAGGGCAATTATTTTTCTTCTGTGAACAAAATATTTGCCCCCCAAAAGTAGTCCCAGGTCAAATTAGTCATATAGTTGCAGCTGGAAGCTATTTTTGGCTCAGGTTTACAACACTGCGGAGGATATCCAGATACTTTACCAAATATTTAAGGCACTCAGCCAAGGTGTGGGAGATGCAGGTTCAGATCTCTCTGGGGAGGTGGATTTGAATCCACCCCCTGGGAGGTAACTATCGTCCGCATCTTGCTGTAGAGGGAATGATGGGGGGAGGGAGAATGATTCGAGCAACCTGAGGTTTCACCAGCTACTTGTCTCACTTGAGCTGTGTGTCCTTCCACAGCTCCCGCGCTGCAGGGGAGCCGGGACGGGGTACTGAGCCAAGCGGGAGGCTCGGTTTGCCCTCACAGGCTAAACCAGACCACTTTTATGTCCAACCATCATCTGTTTCAGCTGTACAGCGGTGAGGTTGGGCTCACCTTGCCCCCACCCCTCTCCCAGAGAAACCGGTGTTTGATTTCTGTGTTTGGTTCCCAATTAATCCTCCTTAAACTGAAACACAGAGGTTATCTACCACCGAGCCAGGATCCTTACTCATCCCGGCAGAGATCGGGTTCTGACCTCTGGGACATCAAGTAAAAGCAAAGAGGCGGGTAATATTTTATGGGCTTTATTAGTAACACAAAGTGAAAGACACCCAAGTGAGTAAAACTGGAGTGACTCAGTACCTGCTCTGTGCACAGAATAGGCTCGACCTCTCCTTGCGATAACATTTCACGTGCCCCACGGCCTTGCTCCTCAAGTTTATCTCAAGTCAAACAGCTCACCAGGTTAACCCATACATTTTTGTGCAGGATTCTGAAGCCAGCCGAGTTGTTTATCATCCTTGAGGAATCCAGCCCATAGAGGTTTGATTAATTTTTTTCATATACACATAAACAGATTCAAGATGTTCTTGTTCAGCCAGAGGATAAAGGTTTCTCCTGCTATCTCGGTTCTCCATCAGAAACACGGTCAGTCCCAATGTGCCAAGATTCTCCCAAAGGCATAATTGCCATCATCTGTGTTTACTAACGCAGGCTCACAGGCATCCTGAAAAACAAGGACTGTGTCCTTTCCCGGTGTGAACTCACAAGTCCCAGATAGTCTCAGGCTTGAACTGCTCCTTAGGAGTACCTACAGCCTGGACACCTCTCAGATAAGACCAGAAGATCCCATCCATGTTGCAGAAGTAACGCTGGTCAGCTTTGATCAGTGGCCCAGCCTCTCAAGAGCAGTAATGCTAAACCCATGATTCCAGTTTGGACAAGTGTGGAGCATGACCTAAATCTCCTCAGTTCACTCAGAGTCTTCACTTTCCCTCCTAAGTTGCCAGATCACGTTGTCAGACACTGCGTAACTCCTGGTGGGGTTTTGCACTGTTAGTGCCACGTGTGGGTGGATGTTAAAAAGAGTCATTTTCGTTAGTGAATCTTCATCTGCTAAACAAAGACACTACAGCATCGGTGAAACCTCATCAGAGGATGGAGCCGTATACTTCCACACAGAGCTCCCCAGGGCATCCCATGGCTTCTCCTTTCCTCCGAGACAGAGGGCAGGCTGTTTGTCCAGCACGAATCCAACCAAACTAACAGTCTCTAAGTGATTTCACTGATCTTAAATGAAGAAAAGATTATTGGGTCTAAGATTCACAGAAGTGAAAAATTTCCACCCTTCCGCCCTTCCCTGCCAAACCCCAAATATTTAAATTGAATGCAACTGCAACTGGACAAAAAAATAAAAAGTCCTGAATATTTTGATTATCTGGGATCTCAGCCTTGTTGCTGAGAAATCAGGTTACAGAAGATGGGAAAGAAAATACATCTTAGAAAATCCTCGATCCCGATCCTACAGCCTTGCCCTTATGTCACTGTCCTAACAGGACATGAGGTCAGCATCTGAGGATGAAAGGCTTTTCTGACCAATTCTTTTTTTAATTTTTTTGTGGGAGCAGGAGGTGCCTGCCTACATAGTCTACTATAGCATGCCTATAGCATAGCATGCCTATAGCATAGCCTGCCTATACCATCTCCTTTATGGTCTAATCATCAGCACAGCTGTGTTTCAAGCTGACGGCATGTGCACCCAGGTTCAGGATCTTTGCTCTTTTCTTCCTTTTTTTTCCCCCTTCTAATTCGCGTGCATGGGCATCCACACTTCAGAGATACTCATTTATATCAGGTTCAGAACTTTTCCCCATCATCTGCTATCACAGAGAATTGTGCAAATTCGAATCCTTACTTCTGAGAGCCAAGAGCTTGTCAAAGCACCCCTCTGTACAGCTTTCTACTGATATGCTTAGTGATGCTTTGCTTAAGGTTTCTTTCCATGTCTTGGCTGAATAAAAGCTTAAAAAAGTGATTATTCCTAAAACACATAAGCATCCAATTTAACAAGGATGCAAATACAATTCATTTTAAAGAGCAAGAGATGGACTTTGGATATTATTAAATGATGAGTGGTTTTAGAGAGATTTAGTTATTTAAACAAGAGTATCTTTCTCTACTCCAAGCAACCTGGCTGGCCTTAGGTAATCAGCATTTTTGATATGTTTGTCTACACAGTGAGTGTCCCAAACAGAGCCGCAATGCCTGCCATGCATTATATTTAGTATATTTAGCTTTTCATTTTTTATTGCGTTTGCTCTTTGGTTTCTGGGAAGCTGATGGAGGGCATGGGGAGTGCTAACATGGAAAAGAACAAAAACATAGTAGAATTGTTCCTCAGTACTGTTGTTTCCAAGATCTCCTGGGCACCGTGGTGTGTCTCATACCTATAGATAATACTTTCATAACACATTAAGTTAACACAGCCATCGTGTGCATGCTGGCTGAACACATGTTTTAGCAGTCAAAAACAAGCAGGAGAATGTATACCTACTTTTCTTCCCTGGGGACCAGACTTACAGCAAATCTGGGCAGAAAGTTGGGAGAGTGAGTCCACCAAAGCTATGCCAGGAAAGGACCTATCCCACTGCTAATTAATGTAGGAAAGGTGTACGTGGGAGATGCCACTTGGCTACCAAAACCAGAGTGGTGATATGTAAAACATCACAAGTGACTACTTACGCCCTGTGTCTATGCTTCATTTAGTCTGGTACCTTGGAAGCAAATAGTCTGGAAATAGAGGCAGCCAGGAACCCATCCGGAATTGTCCTGGGAGGCAGGGTCTGCGCAATACGGCTGCTTTCAGTTTTCATGGATGCCAAGGTAATGCCAAAAATGCCCTGCTCTGGTGCTGGTCCTTCTGGCAAGGAATCGAAAAGGTGCCGTAAACTCCAGGGGTGAAGAGCTTCTCTGCTCCCCAGCACCAGAAGAGGTGGTGGTGGGTCCTTAGCAAAGGGAGATCCAAGATGAAGGTAAATTTCCCACGCGTGAAGAACCACAAACTCTTACGCAAGGGACAAATTTAGAGCTGATCCCAAGTTACCATATTTTTAACATGTTTTCATGTTAACCAAATAAAATGCCAGAATTTGGGATTCTCTGTAGCATGTGAACGGCTTTCCAGAACAGTCTGGGGAAGGAGCTTGTTCTCCATTTGCTACAGCTATACAATGTTAAGAAATGTCATTATTAATATATTTGCTTTACTAAGCAAAATAATAGGAATTCTTCCCTCATAACTTTTTACAGTAACCCCTCCCTGCACAGTGCTGTAGCTGACGAGGATTGTAGGTCTAATTATTGGAACATGTGCTTTAATGTGTTTTAATGTCATGTTTTCCTTTAATTGTATTACACCGTAAGCCTGCTCTAGAAATAACACTATTAAAGTTTCCTTTCAAAACAAAGATCAATCAAAAAGACAAGCAATTATTTCATTATCCTTAAGAAGCTCATAACATAATGAAAGGAACGTTAAAAATAAACTAAATGGGTGTACTTGATTGAAAGAATAGATCAGTCCTAGCGACTTTTTCTCAGAGAGTAAAAACATTATCCAGGATTAAGTTTTCACAGCTTAGAATATATTATGGATTCTCTGTTTCTAGTAATTAAATAGGGAAAGCTTTCTCCAATAATAAACTAAGAATGAAAGTAGCAACAGTTGTATTGAATGGAAGGAAACGCGCAGGATTAAAATCCAAAACTGCAGTTCTGCAGAGCAGGGGGAGTTAGATAATGTTTGGGTTGACTGAGTCCTCTCCAGCCTGGCTTGGAGAACACTCCATGTGTGAGATCTTGGCCTGCTGTGCTGGGGATGCCATCCCTGTTGGCAGGTCCTGGGCAGCCTCAGCCTTGTGGCTCAACAGCAGGTCAAGATGGCATGGCCCAAGGTTGTCTTCAGTTCGTACCAGCAGGTCTCTGGCCTTCAGACTGCCTTCGACATGGCTTGGGAGGGAGTCTGAGGTGCGAGGCCAGGGGAGGCTGTGGTGGAAGGAGCCCTGCTGGGATGACCGCGGTTGTGCAGCTGGGGAAGGAGGAAGGGGCCCTGCCATCAGTACATGTGTACAGGTAACACCAATGATGGATGTGGTCCTCCTTGTCCTGCAGGACATGGCTTCTGTTTCTTTTGAAGAGGGAGTGAGGTTCTCTTCCCAAGCAACCCCTTTGAAGGAAATTTTGCTAAGCTTGGTTTATGGGCCCCTCTGACGTTTTTGGCAACTTATTGTAATATTGGAGCCTTTCAAAAGCTCAGATATTGAGGGAAGAAGCAGTGTGGAAGGACATCAGAGAAGAACTTTTGTAACAGAAAAGCTTTCCCAAGAAACTGTAAGAAGAAAAATCTGGACAGGTAGGAAATGGATCACGGGAGGATCTTGTCTCTCTTCTCAGTTCTCAATCCGAACGTGACTTTTCTGGCCAGTAACCTAGAATTGGTAGCATCTAGTAACCATGAGGCAGCCTGTTTGCAGAAGGTGAAGGCAGCTTTGCTGAACTCCTAAGGAACACATCCCGTGTCCCAGCAGTGCCAGGTGGACCTTGCAGCACAGAAGCCAACAGCTGAAAGAGCCAGAAAGAGCAAACCTCTCATTTCATGGGCAGAGCAAAATGCCTTTTGCCTCCTGTCTGCCTTGCTCAGTGGACTGGGAAACAAAGTAGTCAAAGAGGGATCTCAGGTCACCCTCTGTGCCATCAGAGAGACCAGGTGAGCTTCATTGCTACCCCTGTGCGCCCCACCCAGCAGCCATCCAGGGCCAGGGGAACCACCAGTAGTGGTCTGCCATTGGAACAAGCTTGCTGGAAGCAGCTGTTTGGACATCAGCAATACCTACATGGCCATTTTTACCAGCGTAACGCTCCCAAACAGATGCGTTTCTCCTCACAGCAAAACGGGGCTGGCAGTGCCTTCCTGCCGTTGGTTGAACCTGGGCTTGGTGTGGACTGTTTCATGTAGCCAATACTGCTTACATTGAAGAATACTAAATAAATTAGAGTATCTCCAAGGGATATTTCTTTTTGTAGAATGAAATGTGTCAGGCATTGAGATAAATACAAGAATAGATGACTGTACATTACATATGTTTGGATATCTCTTCTAAGCTGGTCAGATTTTTTAGCTCCCATTGTTGCCATTTCCCTGAGCGAGGGAAGCGAGGAATGGGATCAGCTGCACGTGGCTGTGATGCCGGGTGTGGGAACAGACAGCAGACTGGGTACGAGGGCTTTGTTCTGCTCGCTGGTGGCAATGACAATGGTTTCAACAGGAGTAAGCTGGATCTCAGCTGCCATAAACAAAATCCCACTTGGCATTGCTGCATTCCAACATGACACCATTGTTGGGTTAACCAGTTTCTCGATCTATATAACCAGTTCATCCTGCTTGAGGCACGTGCGTTAGTGTTAATTACAGTAGAATCTCATGTCTTGTGTTTGAGGAAGCAAACTCTCTGCCTGACCCTTTTCACCCTTTTTTTGCTGTTTCTTTCTCTCGGGGGGGCCTTGCTGTGGCAATTTCTTTCACATGTTGAAACTGTTGTTTTTCTAACGCAAAATACTATATGTTTTCAAAAGCTTGGTATGGAAGATATATTTCTAAGTCACGTTTCTTGCCAGAGGAGTAGTGAACACTAAATGTTGGCTGTAGACAGTGGTAGACTTGGGATTTGGTAGTTAACCAGTAAAAATATTAAAACAGGCAAAGTCTGTCATCACATAAGAGACAGCTTTCAACTTTACTAAATGTCTTTCTACTTACAAAGTTAATGGAAACCAGTCACAATGATAAAATCTGTGACTGTCTTAAATAGAAAGAATTCTTGGTTCCTTGTGGTAGAAAGAAGACTGGAATTTAAATTCTTGGGCTTTCCCTCCTCATTTTTAATTCCTTTCATTTGATTAAAAGAAAGTTTTTAAAATGAACAGTCCAATGCAGGAAGAAAAGAGAAACATCCATCTTAGTAAGATAAAAACCCAACCCTTAAAAAAAAGGATACCCAAACCTTGCAATTATGAGAAATCCAACGGCCCCAAAATATGTGGAGACCCGGAGCAGATAGAGAAGGTAAACAAAACCTTGGGCAAAAAAGGGTGAATGCAGGAATGTTACTGGAGGATGCCTGATAAACACATGACGGGAGAAACCACCATGCAAACCACTTGCAGCTCAGGGAAAAGAATAGCAACCAGGCAGAGATGGGAGTCGCAGATAACAACGTGCAGAAACTTTCTGAGAGAAACTGGGGAGAAAACTAAGGGCGATATTCACATAAAGAGGAATCTAAGAGATCCAGATGTGTTGAAGGGCCAGCAGAGAGGAGAAAATCATGAAGGAAAGAAGCTGCGAGAACAGGCAGTCGAAAAGTTGCAATAGCTCTGGAGAACCTCCCCCAGTTACCGAGCATTGTGAAAGGAGGAAAAACACGGCAGATCTTCTGCCTCACCTCAAACATCCCTGTCTGAAGATTGAGTCCGGGCTACAACATAGTGCTGCTGTTGCAGCTTTACTACGGGTCAGCTCTGGCAGCAAAGCTCACCTCTCGCAAGCACGATGGGAGAGGGGCTGTCCTTTTAGGGGTTTTTTTTGCACGCTGCAGCACACCACAGGCTCAGTCCCCTGCTCGGGCTCGGAGACAACTGCAGTGGCCCAAGCAATAAATAGCAGAGTATGATCTAAACCTCACAGCGTCAAAACTGAATGAACTGGCTCTTGTTAGCCTCCAAAAGATAATATTGGCCATCGCAAGGAAGCCAAAACACAAAGTCAACTGGTTTTTGGTGCAGCTTTTTGTCTGCCACTCTTTCAGAGTGATGAAAGGGGAATTAATATTTTCTACCCTGTGAAAACGTCTATTGTAAAAATGGTCTGGTCTGGTCTCTGCTAGAATGAAGCCATGACCCTCTGATGTTTTACCTGAACAAAGAGAGAAAGAGAAATACCCTCAGCACAGCACGTATTAGCCCAGTGACCTTGACACCTGCCTTTTCAGCCCTACCATTAAGGCCAGCTCTCACCTATCTCAAGTGGATCACCAGAAGGTTTTCTTGTGGTTGCGGCCTTTTCTTCATTTTGAGAAATCCTCCCCAGTCACCATTAGAACCAATGTGGTCCCCCTACCCTGACAAAAAAACGTTTTCATTTGGACAAACAGATATACAGACATTTCTCCAAATAAAAGGGCTTAATTGGGTTTTTTTCCCAGCAAACTCTACTTCCAAATGCACGTGTCCTTGTAGGGTCTGATCCAAACACGTCAAAGTCAGTTGGGTGGATTCTTCTAACAAAACATTAACCATGTGCAAGCTGGATATTTAATTTAAGCAAATCCTTTAGGTTGCTGTTCCGGTCTGTGGAGCAAGAGAGAACTAGCCATGGCTACGGACTCACCCATTTCAGGTACCTGTGTCAGGGTGGCACGAGTCATTCACTGGAATTTCTCAGGGTCTCATTAACTGGAGGCCGTGATTCTTCATGAATGAAAGAAAGCACCTACTTGCTTACCTACCGGTTACGTAGTTGGTCAGCTACACTGCCAAAGGTCACAGAGATTAATTCCAGTCTGTTTTGACATAGACTTGTGTTAGACTCAGGGTCCTTCCAGTTCCATTATAAAGAGCCTCTAATATATCAAATTAAGACAGAACTGAAAGCTTTTGCAGTCATAACTGGTCCTGTTGGAGGAGCCTGAGCTTCATTTGAGAGGCCAAACCATCACCTGAAAGCCTTAGATCTGAACCTGTCAAAACGGCATTCACTAAACATGGAACTTGTCCTTGTCTCTCCTCCTCCTCGCGCTCTCCTCTACTGACAGACCTGTATCTTAGCGATGTTCATGTTAAAATGTTAAAAAAATGCCGGTTACCTGTGCAAAAGCTTACAATTTCACTTTAAAAAGGATCTCAGCAAATGGCCAAGTGTAGCAGAGGCACACAGGCATTTGTGCTGCAACATAGCACTTAAATGATTCCTCTTAAATGTTTAAACTTAGTAATTCCAGTCAATTTTGAGGAATATTGATAGTTTTTCTAGGTTTTAGTAGTAATGGACAGTACATAATTACTAAGAACGTAATATTTTTACACCTGGGCTCTTTTACTCCTGTGCAAAATTAAATGTCAGCAAAAGAGTGATTCTAAAATGAAATTTTAAATAAATGTATTATGACGCTGAGGAGGTAGTATGGTGATTTAATATGGTGACTAGTCACACCTGAATAACTAAAGAGTTTGTTTTTACAGGGAAGCGCTAAGTTTACTAAAGCGAAGGGAAAGTATTTTATTACAAATAGGTTATCTTAGCGCTTTCACTCAGTTTGGTGCAAAACTTCACGTGGAGACTGGGATTTGATAGAAGTGTAGCTGGGGGGAAAAAAGAAAAGGAAAAACAAGTAAAAAGTTATCAAAGCAAGGTCCCTAAAGATGAAATGTTATGGAAGAAGTCCAGAGCAGCCAAGGTCCTTCCTGCAGCTGTGGGTCCAGGCTCTGCAGTGAGACCCCGTGGGGTCCCACCGGGGTCACTGCAGGGGTGGAGCCGGCGGCAGGACCAGGGGTGCCCCGTAGCTCTCTGGGGGGAGGTGTGCGACTGCTCAGGGCTAGAGCATCTCCCTCTCCACCGCTGTCGGGAGTCAAACCCCTGCTGCCAAAGGCTACTCTCCACCCACTGTAATTTACAGGACTGGAGAATTTATGATCCCTCGTTTTTAATTCTGTTTAACAAATGTACACCAGGTGCTGAAGGAACGCAAAAAAAAACCATTAGATTTTTTCATCTGGAAATTTCTGGAAGGAACCTAATTCCTCGACAGTGCAAATTCATAAGATCTATTTCATGATTACATGGCTAACCAGAGTTCAGGGCTCTGCAATACGGGCGGTTGTTTTTATTCTGCCTGGGAAAGGGCCTGTTTTCCTTGTGGATCTTCGTAGAGCTGGAAGGCAGGTTTCTCCTCGGACGCGTCCGCCGTGTCCTCCTGCAGGAAGGAGAGAGGTGCGGGAGGCCACACAGCTGAACTGTTGGCGAGGGCCAGAGGATGCTTACCTGCTTTTCTGACTCCAGACCAGAATATGTTGCATTTTTTTCCTTTTTTTTCTTTCTGTTTCAGCAGCACAAAAGCTGTGCAAGGGGTATTTGAGAACCTCAGCCAAATAACAGCAGAAAGATTCTGAATATCTTTCAGAGGAAAAGAAGGAGGTGCGTTCCCTCTGCTACCCACTGCCCCCTCAGCTTCCCTTACCTGCATCACTCAAACACGGATTCGAACCGTTTGGAGAAAAGTTCATCCTCTTGCAGAAAGTTTTTCTGCTTTCTCCTGAAATGGCCTCTGTGTTATTTTTTTGTAGCTTCCTTATTTTCCATCAGTACAGTTTCCCTTCTTTGCTGATTTCTTGCATCAGTCTATTCATTAGATAGGAGGATGTAAAAGAGAATTAAAAAATAAAGCAAAAATAAGGGTCTGTCCCCAAAGCCAGTGAAAACAATGGGAGCCAAAGAAACTGGCATTGACAAAACATTTTATTTTCCTCAGGAGAGTAAGAATGATCCTAGCCAAAGTTTTATAGAACAAAGATTCCAGTAATATGTCCAACACAGCAAAACGTAAATTGACATCACATTTAGGTTCTTCCTTCCTTGCTAATAGTGACACTCACCTCAGATTATGTTTGATGAGTACAGTGACAGTCGTCGTTATTCTATTAACTGCCTACAGCATGGTCTTTAATCTTCCCATGGGATTTTAGGCTGACTACTGTATATATAGTTTCTGACTGCTGAAAGCTGAGGGTAACCCCTAAAAAAGATACAATCTCTTTTTTTTTTTTTTTTTAGCTTTGGAAATTACAAACAGAAGAGCCTGTGATGTAGAGACACACACAGAAGGAAATGATCTGAGAGAGGAGACTTTAATAAGCTAAATAGGTTCAGCCTAATGTACATTCATGTCTTCATTAATTTAGTGGATGATTTTCAGAAGAGTGAGCCTCTCTTCCTCCGGTGCAGGCAAAATGCAGCTAAACTCACTCCCTGCTGATTTGCTATGGGTAAAATCATCTAGAAATCACTTAATCTGGAAGCAAAAATCCTCTTAGGTATTTTCCCAAAGATTTCCTTGAATAGGCTAAGCGTAGGCAATCGTGTATGGAAGATAACGGTTTAGCTGAAGATTTTCCTCCAGCACAGTCCCTGCTTCGCTTCTCTTCCCCTCAGCTGCAAACGATGGCTCTCCCTCCTCTGGCTCTGAGGAGGGAGCACCAGTGGTCTGCGCCCCAAGTAGCTTACAGCTGGGATTCAGATTTCATAAATCAAGTTGGAGGAAATCTCATGAGAGGGAGCCGTCACGGGGGGTCACATAAATGAAAAAAAACAGCTCTTAAGAAGCGGGCACGTCTCGGGATATTGGTGCCAAAACACCACTCACGAGGAGCTGACTGAATGGCAAGAACATCTCTGTTTCCATCCCGGCTGCTCCACGGCGCTCATTCATCAGCGGGGAGCCAACTTCTCCCACGGCAGGCAGAGTAAGCCAGGCAGGGAGTGAATGAGAGCTCCAGCTTCACCCATCACCTCGGCGTCCTGCGCGCGGTGGAGGATGCGCTGGAGCCATGGAAGGCAATTCAGAGCTGTATAAAGCTCTTAGGTTAAAAAAAAAAAAAATGAAAAAACCAAAAAACATATTACAGTATGGGAATAATCCACTTTGGCTGAGGAAACTTTAATGCAAAATAACAGCTTGCTCAAACGCTTTTATTTTTTTGGAAACTATTCGAGTTTTGGGAAATAGCTGCCTCTCCAGCATATTCGCCCCAGGGTAGCTGTTGGTTTTGTCTGGAGGTTGTGGTCAGGAGGCTTTCATCTGCAGGTGCTGTACCCTCAGTCTGGAGGGAGTCCCCTAGATAGGGTACTTCATTCTCCTTATTATCCTTTGAGCACAGAAAATAGACTAAGCCACATGAATTAACTTAAATAAATAAGGCCTCTTATCTCAC
This sequence comes from Larus michahellis, assembly GCF_964199755.1. Taxonomy (NCBI): domain Eukaryota; kingdom Metazoa; phylum Chordata; class Aves; order Charadriiformes; family Laridae; genus Larus; species Larus michahellis. The sequence goes on from NC_133901.1 coordinate 66,070,746, forward strand.
TGGTAATCTAAGTGCAATAAACTCTATTGCTTAACACCATCCCAGTGCTGACCTACTTTCTTTCGGGAAGCCTGGTATCAGAAATGGATTTCAACTTCCCAAGTACCAAATATTGCTCTTGCAATTAAACACTCCTTTTTTTCTTTTTTTTTCCCTTTTTTTTCTTCTTTTTCCTTTCCAAAACTGTTTAAAAGATCCCCTGATTAAAAGGCGTCGCATTTCAGTATTGATTACCCATGCAGCTTGTAACTGATACTATTATTATTTTGCTTTGTGGTTTTAATAGTATGCCTGACCTCTGCATTTGGAGGCTCACTTAATGCTTACAACTTTTTATTTGATTGCCATGATCTTTTTTCTGATTTCTTATCCACTGAATGTGACCAAAAATTGTTTATCCGTAGTGCCTGCCTCCAGTGAGATAAAAATATTTTTCTGTGCAATGCCCCCGTGGGGGTCTTTGCTACGTGACAGTAAGGCAAAGATCCTTGGTGTGATCCGACACGGTAATCTGCGCGAGCTGATTTCTGTTTTGGTCTCGGTTGATCAGGTTGAGAAACCATATTGAGAAAGACTTTTTACCCTTTAGTGGCTCGTTTGCCACTGGAAACTCGGCGCCTGTTGGCAGCAGTGTTGGTGCCATGGATTGACTAGTGAATTAGCATTAGGCTTCAGTAGTGAAAGATGAGACATTCTTTCTCCCATCCCAGTCTTTAAGTGATGTTGCTGGTCCAAATCCATTAATGTTTTTGCTACCATCCTCCAGCAATGTGGGAAAACAAAAGACAAAGACTATTCACGTCAACAAGAAATCTGGGAAGAAAAAAAACCACTAGGCTTTCATAATCAAAGAAATGTCTCTGTCCTTGTAGAGTATAAAGCAGGAGCAAAAAATGAAACATATTTATGATTCCCCAGCAATAAACATGCCTGTAGTCTGAAAAACAACATCAATATACACAGCGATAATCGACATGCCATCTTAACTGTGCGTGTTTCAGTTGAGAAACAAACAGCTTTGAGAACTCACCGAAAAAACCTCCCAATTTGAGGCGTACAGAGCATGTGTTCACACTGCCACATGATGGGTGCATAATGGTTTCCTCCAGCCAACAAACCTTAAAATATCTTTGACCTTATTGTGTTATTGGTGTTTATAGTTCCTACTGCAGTCAAGCCTAAGCGCCCTAGGGCCCCAATTGTGCCGTGGATGGCATAAACAGAGCAAAAAGACAGACCCTGTGCCCCACATACTGCAGTCTCAATGAAACCTTGTCTGTCACCTGCTCTTCCCTCTAGCCCAGGGTTTGTGTTTTCTCCAGCCTAAATCTTCAGAGCGTAATCTCTCGGAGGTAGGAATAGCGCATTGCGAGCACGGCTGGGGTTTGAAGGGTCGTTGAATAAACAGTACACTGAGTACAGCTTTATTTCTGCCCCTTTTTCTTTTTTTTCCTTTTTGAGAATGGTCTCCAATGGCTTTTGGAATATTTACACTGAGATTGTTTTTTTGGAACCCACAGAAACACAAGCCTTAATAACCAACAAATTTTATTTTCTGTGCTGTTGTGTAATTCCATTGTAATTCTCTGGAATTCTATTGAAATTCTTCTCGGAGATGCCTCTGTCCTTTGCTGGATCTGGCCAAGGAATTGAATGTGGGCTAGTGAGGAGCCTTAATACGATAGTGGAACATGTCCATCCACACTATTGTGATTCCAGGCAGCCAGCTTCTTTTTCAATGCCTTTCTTAAAGGCTGTGGCACTGAGTGAAGCAGCACTAGAGTGAAGTAGGGCATTAGAAGCCACTGCATTTTCTGTTATCATCTGACTTGCGAAAAACATTTTCTCATGTTTCCTTCTGCCATTATTTATTTTTAAGGAAATAAAGGTCTAGGCAAGTAGCGATCCTATTACTATGATCAGTTAGGCTTTAAACTTACCCAATCAATTCTAAAAACTGTTTCCATTCCCCAGGTAGATCCACCTGAAAACTAATTGGTGTCAGCTGTGTTTTAGTACACTCTTTGGATCAAGGTTGTCTCCTCCCTGCTTTGCACCTTCTCCAGCACTCTGAGGATAGCGGGTGGTTGGAAATCTCCACCATCTGTGGCCTTCCTCAAGTCCCCTCACTTTTGCCTTGGCTCCTTCTCTCCTTCCAGCCTCTCACAGCCTGTACTGTCACCTGTAACTTCTCGCTGGACGAGCCCTGCAAGGAAAGCTTCTTCCAGTGAACATCTTCTCTTTGAGAGTATAATTAGTGATCTGTAATAATGGTACATCTCCTTCCCTGGACAAGCCCGGATGGCATCGCTGTGTCGTTGCTGCTCAGCTGACACCCATGCAACTCCTCCTACCTCCATGAAGCCTCCCCTGGAGCTGCTGGTGAGGAGGAGGCTGAACCTTGCCTGGCAGTGGAGGTGTTCACTCTGTTCCCACCACCCTGCTTTCACCTAGCTCCTCCAGGCTGTTTAACTCAAGATCTCTCCATTGCTCCCTGAACAGAGCCGGGAACCCATTACCAGGACTGGAAACCCCATCACCACCGCTGTCCTCTCAGCATGGCTTGGGCAGTCAAGTGCTGCCGTGAGGTACGCTCCTTTAAAAATGTGACCTAGGCACATCTTAACCAAGTACCTGAAAAATCAAGGCACGAGAGAGCTCTCTTACTAACTGTAACCTGAGGCTGGTGCTTGTATTTGTCACTGACTGTGACTTGGGTTGCACGTTAGTCCCCTTGGATGATCTTCTGCACAAAGCCCCAGCCGGGCTGCTGGCTAGCCACCCCTACATCCCGAGGTCTCCTCTGCCTGATTCATGTGGCAAACTTCAGCCCGAAAACCGCTGCCCTCATTTTTGCTGCTTGGTTCTGCCCCTGCCCACTCTGCCTTTTACTAAAACTGCCTGTGAGTTGTTCAAACCCACAAAAGTCTGCTTCGTTTCTTCACCCAACCCTGTCATGATCAATTGTTTCAGCCGCTTTGAGATTTCTGCAGAACGTGTGCCAGTTGTGTTTCCAAGAATGCAACATCACCAACATTTTTCAATTATTCAGATAGGTTTTAGCTTGTCATCGTCTCCATCTCACTGGAAGGAATTACGCACGCCCGCCCTACCTCTGATCTCGCTGACACTAATGTGATGACATTGACTCTGCAGAGGTTACTTCCAATTTCGGCAGGAAGGAGAGAGCAGGATCCATCCTTCGCATGCCGCCTCTCCTGCCATGTGGAGCAACGCTGGGCTGTTCAGTGCATCTGGTTTCAAAATAAACCCTCTACAACAGACAAATATGTTAAACCTTTGAAAGCCTCATTTCCAGGTTTCAACAACATTCTCTTCAGAAACGAGCACTTAATGGAGTTCATTTAAGGTTGTTTAAGCCACAACTTGCTGTCAGCACTATTTACCACTTCAGTGGCTCGGCTAGAGCCTCAGCTGTTGTGAGCCAGTTCAGCGCTAATAACAGAGTCCTCCTGATTTACATCAGCTGAAAATCTGACCGAGCTTCTGCCAGGCTGACAGCCTTCCTCTGCTGGGTTCCAGTAGCTGTTTATACACTCACTCGGTGCAGACAGTAGTAAAAGCAGTTTTTCTTCTGACGCTCCTGTCTGTGCCCTATTTTTAATGTAAAGCCAAACAAGGCTTTGGGGTTGTTCAGCCTGGAGAAAAGAAGGCTCCGAGGAGACCTTATAGTGGCCTACCAGTATCTTAAGGGGGCCTACAAGAAAGCTGGGGAGGGACTTCTTAGGATGTCAGGTAATGGTAGGACTAGAGGGAATGGATTAAAACTAGAGATGGGTCGATTCAGACTGGACGTTAGGAAGAAGTTCTTCACCATGAGGATGGTGAGACACTGGAACAGGTTGCCCAGAGAAGTGGTGGAAGCCCCGTCCCTGGAAGTTTCTAAGGCCAGGCTGGACGGGGCTCTGAGCAACCTGACCAGGTGTCCCTGCCCATGGCAGGGGGTTGGGACTAGATGATCTTTAAGGTCCCTTCCAACCCTAACAATTCTATGATTCTATGGGTGGCAGATGTTCCAGCGTGGTGTCCTCTATTGACTGGGCACTTCAGGCAGGCAGATGCCAGGATTCACTTTGATGGCCCCAGAATGCAGCTGGATCAGCCCATCAGTGGCCCCTTGTCCTCCTCTTTCAGGGACTGCAGTCAGGGTATGTTCTCCCCAGTTCTGGTTTCTCCTTTGGGAACTAAGAGAGGCAGAGTTCATTGCACTGCAGTCCCCTGCTCCTTCTGCACTCCTTGGCTTTGCTCCTCTTCCATAACTGGGCTGAGAGGAGGGACCTTCCTTTTTCCAACCATTACTTTTTAATTCTCTCTGCTTTTTTTCCCAGGCAGAACAGCTCAGCTCCTTTACAGCCACTGGGCTTTTTACTTGTTGCTGTAATTTCTATTTCTGCTCCTTTTTGACTCCTCTAAACTTAACTCCCATAGACCCAAATTAACTTGGGGTGGCTGTAAAGCGGGACATGAGCCAGCAATGTGCATTCGCAGCCCAGAAAGCCAACTGCATCATGGGCTGCATCAAACAAAGCGTGGCCAGCAGGTCTTCAACCTCCACTCTGGTGAGACCCCACCTGGAGTATTGTGTCCAGAGCATAGGAAAGACATGGACCTGTTGGAACGGGTCCAGAGGAGGGCCACACAAATAATCAGAGGGCTGGAGCACCCCTGCTGTGAGGACAGGCTGAGAGAGTTGGATTGTTCAGCCTGGAGAAGAGGAGGCTCCAGGGGGACCTTATAGCAGCTTTCCAGTACCTAAAGGGGCTGCATCTTTTATAAGAAAGATGGGGATGAACTTTATAGCAGGGCCTGATGCAACAGGACAAGGGGTAATGGTTTTAAACTAAAAGAGGGTAGATTCAGACTAGAAACTTTTTACCCTGAGGGTGGTGAAACGCTGGCCCAGGTTGCCCGGAGAGGTGGTCGATGCCTCATCCCTGGAAACACTCCAGGTCAGGTTGGATGGGGCTCTGAGCAACCTGATCTAGTTGAAGATGTCCCTTCTCTTTGCTGAGGGGTTGGACTAGATGGCCTTTAAAGGTCCCTTCCAACTCAAACTATTCGATTATTCTATTCTATGATTCTATGAAATCTTCCCACAGCCATGGTGCTGACCCATTTCCAGTTATACAGATTAAAATTATCAACATTTTTTACTTTGAGCCATTTATCGTCTCCCAAGGTTCTGCACTGGTTAATGCTGGATCTGGAGCCTGTAGAAAACATACCGTCAACTTACACAGCCAAAGCCCCACAAAATGGCAGCCATCTGCTTCATGGCAAACTGGCAGCACAACAATAACTTTCAGTAAGCTGAGAAGTGGATGATTTTAGCGAATAAAACCACTACGCCTTCTGTCTTTTATTTTGATAGTAAATTTAATTTTATTATCTTTCCCCCAGTTTGCCGCAGAATTTTGCTGAGAGCCATCATTACTGGATTGCAACATGGGAGGTTTTGACCCTCCGAGTTATTAGGTTGATAAAATTGCAGTTTTCACCTCCTGCAGAAGCCCAGATTTTTTAACAGCGGGGAACGACCGCTTGCAGTCGGATCCAGACATCCCATTTTGAAAGCTGCCAAGGGAATGCTGACTTCCATAGCCCATCCCCGTTATTTACTAGGTGGAGAATGGTGGCATCACCCAACGGGTCATGCTGAGGGACTGGGCTGGAGCAGAGGGCACTGGGAGCTCGGAGACATGACACCAGTGGCCCTGGGGACACATGGGGAGCTGTCGTTTGGGAGAGAAAGCCAATAACCTTCCTGGGAGTTAACCCAGCTCTTGGGGTGGAGCAACCAGGATGCAAAGGGGTGCGGGGACTTGTCAGTCCACCATGTGGCCCCAAAGCAAAATGGTGAGAGGCAATTTTCGGGATTGCTGAAATGTTTTAAAGAGAGAAAAGTCAAGTCCCCAAACGCATGGGATTAGTTTAATAATAAAAGCACCATATTTGGGGTTCTGTCTTAATTTCCCTTCTGAACTTGAAAGCTTAGAGTTATTTCTACCATATTTTAAAGTTACTTTTCTCAAAAAAAATTGTTTTAAAATCAAAAATATGAGACTTTCTCCTAATCACATGCTTTCAGCAGCTGGAGCATTAAAGGAAAGTGTTATATATGGCATGAAAAAGTTGTGAGAGCTGACAACAAGAAATCTTGCTTAAGAGAGAGCTGTTCCTACCAGAACGTTTGTGATTTCTGAATTTAATCTTAATGTACAGATCTCACATTTTTGTGTCTTTATGAGCTGATTTTAAAGGGCATATCAGGATATTGTGCTCCAGCCCTGTATGTTAATAGTTTCCTGCCTCCCTCCAGGAAAAATGGAATATTTCTTCTCTGAGCTTTTCACACACTCTTCTGCCAAGTCAAAGCAGAAAGGAAAAACTGTGTACAATATTTTATTAGGCCAAATGTCAAATTGTTTTTCTGAAATCTTTACCAATCTTCCTGGCATTTAATATTCAAACAGAGGGGGTGAGGGGAAAGGCAGAAAAACAATAAGGCTTTCATTTCATGCGGCAGTGCCTGAGACATCCAACAGGCCGTGACACATAGAGCCACGTTTCTTTCATAGGTAGGAAAAGGGGCAGTTAAACACACTGGAGAAGGTGGATAGCATCTGGGTAAAAAGGAAAGGAGTGGGATCGCTCTGTATTTGTGAGCCTTTAAAATCAGTTTTCATTAATCTCTGCTGAGCCTGGCTAAAGACAGTGTACCTCCCATTTTATCGGACCTTGGTCTTGCCCACAAAAGATGGGTTTTTTTCCACATGTAAAAAAGATTTCCGTTTCCACTCCACTCGGAAAACTTCTCACATTTCCAGCTTTGTTGTTTCACTAGACAACACAGCATTGATGTAAGCTGAACCTTTTTGCCTATCAACATTTTTTTGGTACTTAATATATGAAACACATCAGTGCAGACACCTGGTTGGCCAGGAAAGCCCAGCTGGGTCAAGTAAAATGTCTAACGTAGGAGCCCAAGAGTTTGCAAGCTTCGTCTCCATCCAGTGCAGGGGCCAGTGCTTGATCACCCCAGTGAGAGATGCTCTTGAATCCCAGCCTCCCACAGAAGCTCTCCTGGCCACGTCCAAACGGTACGCTGGCCGTACCCTTGTATTAAATTTGGGCATCCCAAATGCGTTCCTTGGCCCCTCGTACATCTTTGCTGCACCCCAGTGAACCCCAGTGCACTCAAAGCAGGGGCAGAGCCTGGGCAGACCCCTGCCTGGGTGGCTGGAGTTGCAGAGCTGCTCCATGTGTGCCCACGTGCCTCTGGGATTCAGCCTTCGGCTCCAAGGAAAACACTTACCGTCTGCCCAGGGAGACCCTTCCATAAAAGAGAGACAGAAACAGTTTTGCTTTTCTGCTTCCTCAGGGCTGTGGAGACACTCAAATAAGCCATGCTCCTGAGCATTTGAAACAAGAACTAGTTTTTAATCCAGATTTGCTTTTGATAGGGACAGCTCTGTACCCACAATTACCTGCCGGCAAGATTTTTGTGACTTTACGAGTAAATCCAGCAAGACTCAGGGGCATCAACTGCACGTTTAAATGACTTCTGTTAGCTGGAACTCTTTTGTATTCAGTCCCACCATTTTAAGCACAAAAAAGGAGCCTGGATTTTACTTAAAAGGTTCAGTGTGGTAGCAGCCTCTGGGATCACTTTTGTCCCCTGGGTATTACAAAGGGATTCAGTTTGAGACCTTAGCCTATGTCAGGGGTGTGTCTGGGAGACAGAATTTATGACATGAGACAGGTGTTTTGCATTAATGCCATGGCCAGAAGAGCGGATTCTGCCCAAAGCCCCATTGGCAATGGGCTATTGGCACCAGCTGGTCTGAAAACATGTTCCCTTTACCTACCAAACCCAACTGCCGTCTTCTGTTGGGCTGTGAATTCCTGCTGCAGCAGCAGTTCTTTCCTCTGCCCCGGGAAAATGGGACCTCGATGCTTTGCCTCTTGCTATTTATTTCCCCTGCTGTTGGGAGGACACTGAGGTATGTCAAGGACAGCACAATAACACAGGATATCTACTAGCTTGTCTATTCCCATGCCCACGTGTTATTCCTCCTGCTGCATAGGAACATTTTCTCCATTGAGCCCCAGTCAAATGCCGACAGGACTCTCGCACTGAAATTCCAAAGAAACCTGCCTTCATGGATCATCATCTTAAATTTTTTTTTGCAGGGCTGTACAAGCAATACCTCATGAAGGGGAAGCAAGAGGTACTTGAAAGTAAGAGGCTCATCCAAGGGTAGCGGAGCCACATGCTGGCTTGAAAGCTTCTTCAACATATTTGTTATTTTCATAATATCATATATTAACTATTACTTACGAAAAAGTTTATGAGTGTTACTGTTCACCCAGTTAATACAAGAATAATCATTCCACTGAGTAATGCAGTTGGCTTGATGTTAAGGGATTTCTAATGTTGAATGTCAGCATCCACAAATCTATAAACCCGCTAAGCTGACGGAGACTCACGTGCCAGGGCTGCTGCGGGGTGTTACCATGTCACTGCAGCAGTCCTCCTTCTGCCATAACAGCTATTGCTTCATCACTGCTGCCTCCCCCTTCCTCCTGCCCATCTAAACGTGACAACTAGTGCTAGGTCCCTTGAGACCTTGTGTAAATCTGCTGGTAGGCTGGAGGACGGGCAGAGGCAGACGCCGCTGCGCAAGTGCTGACCTGGAGGCATTTCTCCTGATGGCACAGAGCACATTTCACCAGCCCACCAGGAGGATCCACTCACCAAACCTCTTTGGAGAAGGAAGTTTTTCAGAGTGCTGGAAGGAATATACATATCAACGACCCGGCAAGTAAGAATTCACAGCTTTTCCTTTGAAGTATCACAAAAATGTGACCATCCTTTGCCTGATGCTCTACCCTTCTGAAAAGATTACGCTTAAAAGTACAACTTTCAACAAAGAGCTTTTTGCCCAACTCAGATCTTTTCCATCTGGTGTGGTCTGTACAGGATCCATTAATATTTTAACCTTCTTGGCTCTTAGCCCATTGAAGTGATCTGGGTAGGATAAAAGAAAATGGTGAGATTACATTTTCCCCTTCTGGCATCCTCACACTCTTCTATTTTTCAGTAATAATCCAGTTTACAGCAGAAAGGTTCCTAAGGAGCTACTGTATGTTAGACATGGACAAAAAATTAGCCATAGGCAAAAAAATTGCTTTGAAATCTATTTCAGCAGAAATTAATTTTTTATTGAACTCAAAAACACCTCAAAGTAGAGGAAACCGGCTTTCCTCTACTTGTATTTTGACGGAAAAAAAATAATTTCAGCTAAAATATGTTTTGTTTTCTGCCAAAAAAAAATAATCTGGATTTGGCCAAAAGAAATATATACTTTCAATGGAATGTCAGGGAGCTCTCCTGTACCTGGATAAGTAATAAGAGGACGGCGCATGGCCTGGACAGTGTGCAATCAAAGTGATCTTTAGGCACTTTTAAAGCCTTCGCTACCACAGAAGTCGGCCTTGATTCAAGCTCCCTTCTATCTTTTCTTTTTTCTATGCCTTCAGCCCCCCAGCTAAAGGACTATCAGGGTAGAGGAAGGAAAGGTAGACTTGGTGGGTTTTGGCAGTGGCCTCCATCGTTGCCCCGAGAAGAGCTTTTCTGGAATGTCACATTCCTGCAGGAGATTAAGAAGGACCAGGCAGGAGATGGGGTCGAGCCCCTGCCTTCCCCTTGAGACTTCAAGGCTCACGTGAAGGTTTGTGGTCTTCCTTCTGCCTTCCACAAAGACGCCGACTTTGGGTCTGCATGTGGATGTCTCCAGGATCAGGAAACACGAGGATCCTGTGTTTCAGTTGGTTCTCCCCCTGTTTAAAACCTACTGTCATTGCCTTTGGTAAATGGTGATCGATGTCTCTTTTATAAACCACAGGGAGTCGTGCGGCTATCCAGTACCTTTCACCAGAGGCTCTCAAAGTACTTCACAGATAAATAGCCAAGTTTTACAATAGCTTCATATTCCAGGTTTTCTAGATAGTAGGCAAGCTGACATCCAAGTGGCTTTCCCACAGTCGCACAACAAAACTGCACCAACTTATGAACAGAATTTATAAATCCCGATTCCCGCTCTAGTTTCATCTCTCAAACAAGAGTTGCTATTTCTGCACTTCTTATTCATCCAAGGTCCCTTTCACTGCTAGCCAGAGATAGACATGATCATTTACACCACTGCACTTTTTTTTTTTTCCCCTCAAAACTTCTCCCCCTCTTTAACATGAATAAATAAAATGCAGAACTTGAGCGATCGGAAGAGAAGTCGTGCAAGGGCAATGAGGAGCGACAGGTTCAAACACCGACTGCAAACACCAAATCGGCCTTAGCTGCTCCTGAGCTGGCACGTCACCTTTGAAAGCTCCCTCGAAGGTCACCTGCAGGCGCACGACCCCTTCCTATGCAGTATAAATATGTAGGTATGTACACCTATATGCATTTGGTTATTTTTATCAGTAACTGCCACAGAGTATTTGCCGAGTGACGGCTACTGCCGTGCTGGTGGTAAAGCCGAGAAGAAGAGCAGCAGGAATGGGGGAAAGCAACAGGCTGTGTCTGGAAAAACTTGGAGATAAATCCAGTCCTGGTCAAAGCAGATGTAATTTGGAGTGAGAGGAGCAAAGCTGAGCCCTTTCACAGCAAAGTCATTTTGTTGTTGTTGTTGTTCGGGTGGTGTCCCGAATTCCTGCCCTGCTGTGGCAGAATGAGGTCTGAGGCCAAATACTTATTAATAATACTTATTAATTAATAATAACAATAGTGCTAGTGGAAAAATTCAGGTCCCATACTCGCCATTCGCTGCCAAGCTAGTCACTTCCCACGCTTACTTCTAAAATTAGAAACAAACAGGCCCCTTCTAAAGGCAATAAACAGCGGTTTAATTGGACTAAAACCTATAAATCTGTCAGCAACCAGTTACCCTGTGTCCCTTGTGTGATCAGCAGCTTTGAATGCCCTTCTGGGTCTTTCCCGGAGGGTAACGCTGCGATCTGATCTCATCGCAACAAAGGTGTGATGGAACAAGATGGAACACGGCCTGGTGGCTCAGCACGGGGCTGCTGGGACCACTGAGCCCAACTGGGCGTGCTGGAGGGAGGGAGGTCGCCCCGCCTGGTGTGAACATCACCAACAGGGCAGGAGGGAGAGACCTGTGCTGCAGAGCTCTGATTGTGTGTGGCCCGTGAATGCATCGATAGGAATTTATACACTAGGTACCTCTCAAATCCGGGCCACGGTGAATGTGTATTACAATGCATTTTCCTTAGCTAACACAGCGCATTTTCATCTCTGTTTTTTATGTGATGGGAGACTTTTTATGCGATGAATCCCACTTGGCTCAAAAAGATGCCAAGTATGAGCATCAAGATGCAGGAGATCCCATCCAGAGAACAAGTACTGACGCCCTGGTACCATTACCCCTGGCAAGAACACACTTTTGGGAAAAAAGAGCAAATACAAAAACACAGTAGCTGGTATTTCAGATACCCCAGTCGTTTTGGAGGGGGGAGGGAGGTGGCAGCCTTGTGGCAAAGGGCAGGACCTAGACCTTCAAGGTTTTCTCCAGTTCAAAGGGAATCCGTGCCCTGATCCCTAACAGGGAATGTGTGATGGACAGAGATGTGTCCCAGGCGACACAGGGCGGCCTCTGAGATCAGGGCTGCAGCGTTCTTGGGCTTTGATGACCTCCTGGAACCCAAAAGGCCTTAATGTATCATCCAGCAGAAACAAAACCGCACCAGAGACAAAATCAGCCCTACGGTCAGCAGGTGGGGGAAAGAGGATAGAACACACAGGTGACCACATTTCTTCCTGCAAGACTAGCTTCAGGGTGAAAAATAAAAATACCTCTTTTTTAAAAAAAGGGCTTGAGGGGAGGGAAAGAAAGAGCTATTTTTAGTACCACCTTGAGAACAAATCATAAAACCTTGCAGAAGGTTATTATTAAGTAAAAAATACAAGATGCTCTCATTGCAGGAACGGAGTGTGCTTCCCTGGTGAGGGTGATGTGAACCTCTTACAGGCAGAGTTCTGAAACTATGGGAATAATCCCCAGGTCTCAGAGGACCTGCAGATGGTCTGCGACACCACATTATCACGGGAGACAACTTCATTCCGCACGACGGCAGTAATCTCATTGGGGACATCTGCCCGGTCCTCCACCGCAACGGTGGGGGCTTATAGGGAGCGTAAGCACCATCACTGCCTTGAGTAGGGAAATCCTAGGGGATTTGGGAGGCAGGTCGGTGGTGACCAGTATCACCCAGTATCACCCAGAACCACCCTCTGGAGTACCAGGACCTGAGGCACAGATGCGGTGGGGCTGAACAGGGCAAGACAGAACGGTATCTTCCCTGTCCCATTCCCTCTCACACATGGCTCGGGTAGGAATTAGGAGGTTTCTTGTCCCTAGTAGCAGAGGGTGCGATCGCGTCCCAAACAGTGCGAGCATTTCACATAAACAGGGAACACGACAAATGAGAGGCGACATAGCGATGGCTGTTCGGTGCCATCTAGCCTTCCCCGACAAATCAGCAATAAATACACATTAGAAATAGATAGATATACACAGACCATACATATACACTCACTAAACACATATAGTGCTATCTTCCCGAAGAAGAAATTGCTGGCAGCCTTTTGGCAAGCTATCCTTAACTGCTAGTGATAAGCAGGCACTGCCTTTCTTGAGGTGTGTGGCACTTCGCAAATATGTCCAAGGCATTCCTGTGAAAGGATTGCTCCTAAAATCCTTTGGATGCCTTTCTACCTGGATGAAATATTACCACAAACTTCACATGCTCAGGGGTAGAGAAGGGTGGTCAATGCCACCACTCTAACAGCTGTGGTGATTTTATTTCTAGAAATCATGAACTGTCTACTTAAAATCAAAAGTCTGGCTTAAATAATCATGAGATTTTAACAGAAGTCATACATCCAAGACTTTCTTCTTTTTCGTTGTTGTTCTGGTTTTGGCATTATTTGCATCTGCAAGTATTTTGTCTATTTTTCCTGCTACTGTGAACCATTTAGCGCAGTTTCCAAAAGCTCAGAGTTTCCTAAATACAAAAAAAGAAAAGGGAGGGTAATATTGTCATTCCCTCCCACCCCTCGACTCTCAGAGCCTTATTAAAAAAATCTAGTATCCGTCCCAGGAGACCTGAGATAAAATCTGGAGCCAGCAACATTGAGTCTTCCTTTGGGTGGCTGGCAGCGAGCACCCCAAGGAGCTACTGCACGACGGATCAGGCCCACCCTCCCTATGGAAAACCTAAAGGAAGAGAAATCAGGGCACGACAGGCTGGGAAAGACCTTCTAGAATAGGCTTCCCCACCCCATCAGTCCATGAGAGACTCATTTTTTCTTTCCTATTCCTGTTTCAGGAATGGGGGGGGCAGAAGCTGGACAAGCTCTGGAGCTGCTCCAGGCCCCACCATGGTGCTGGGGTTTCCAGGACAGCCCAACTGCTGCTTCCCGGGAAAGGGGCTGCTCCAGAGGTGGAAAAGCTCCTTGTGGGCTGCAAGGTGGAGATGGTTTGGCGGTTCAGGTGATGGGGAGAAGGGTGGCCAGGCCATCTCCGTGCCTGGATCTCAGGAAGGGTGGGTGCGTGTCTGTGTGTGGATGAACTGTTCAGCTTTTAAAACCTGAAGGGAGGAGGGAACAGCCCCTTTCTGCGAGAGCAAAACTGGGAAAAACCATTGTACAATCTCCAGAACACTAGAAACAATCGGCAGTAGCTACAGATCCGTGCTGCTATTTACACTTCACTCGCTTTTTATTGCTTTAATTTTCACTCTTGAAAGGAAAAAAAAAAAATCGCTACACGAAACTGAGTATTTTACTCTAAACTATCCTGGTTTGAGGCGCTCTCGCAGTGCAGGAGGAGACAGCCCTTTTCATGATCCCCAGCAGCCGTGCAGCATCGCTTGTCACAGCCCGGGGATGGGCTGGGATGGGGTAACCTCCACCAAGCCGTAGCCACCCGCACCGCTGCGAAGCTGGTCCCTAACTGCAGATGTGCTCAATGCCTGGCTCAAAAGAAAAATAATAATAAGCTTCAGCAGCGTGCTTGTGAAAACAGCTGATTCTCTGGACCGTTAAAATACCCTGTATTTATAAACAAAAGAGAGGTTTAGTTTTGCTTGTCCTAGAAAAACACACTGGAACATTTTCACCACCGTTTTCTTACACTTTAATTAGAAAGGAAAGGGGGAATGTCAAAGAGCAATTATACAAAATATATACTGTGCTGATTAGGGATTTCTTTTCTGTAGCACGGAGAAGGCAGCTTGAAGTTCACATTAAATCTCTTTCCCCCTCTAATGAGATGTGCCTTACCCAACCCAGAAAGACACAATTAAATCGGAAAAGAATGCAGCTGCTTTCTCAACGGAAAAAAAAAGAAAAAAAAAAAGAGGGGAGGAAGGAAGAGTTAATGTTAAAAGGTGAAGTATGAAGAGCTGATCCTGCAGACCCTGAGTATGAACCTGACTCAAAAAAAACATCGTAAGTCAGCTCCAGAGCTTTAAACAAGCCCACAGCCTAACAAGGCCCAATCGTGTCCCCGAACACTTGTGGGATCCAGCCTGAAACCAGCTCTCCTTCCCCCCTGGTGGGGCTGAGCCCATTTGCCTCCCCTTGCTCAGGTGATGGTCGTTTCAGGACAGGGAAATCGAAGGATGAGGAGCCTGGGGGTCGGGCTGGGAGGGCTTAAAAGCGCCCCCAAAGGCCACCACCGCTGCGGACTGTGCTCTCGGGGGGCTGCGGAGCTGGGGTTGATCGCAGGTGACCAGCCAGCCCCGGCTGGACTGTGGCCACCCCACTGTCCAGGGGGCCGCACGTCCTCGGGGGCCGCCCGCCTCTCACCGCAGCCCGGCCTTACAGCTCATTTGTCGGGGTGTTGTGTTTTGTTTTGTTTTGTTTTCCCTGACGTTTGTTATTATTTTCTTTTGAAGAGGCAGGGCATCCCCCCTCCTCCTCCTCCCCTTGCCCCCCGCCCTCCTCCCCTCCGCGCAGCCTGGGGGTGGGCAGAGGGTCCCGCCGGGGCCGGGCCGGAGGGTGCGCTCTTCCAAATCCCTCCTCAACGTATAGCGGGGTCACAAGGAAGGGGGGGTGGAAAACCAACAACCCACCCCAAGCCAGGAACATAAATTGGACACAGAAGGGCAGATGCAGACTGAACAGGAAGCGCTGGCCCGAGGCGAAATGAAACAGCTGTTGCCATTGTTCTGCCTTCGCGAACTCCGCACGGCTCGGGCTGCGGGAGCAGATGTTTGCAATTACCGCACATGAAAAGAAGGGCACAGGATTAGGCAAGTGACGAAAAAGCCGAGGGGACCGCTAGATTTATCACTGGCGGAGCGAGGCAGCCCCTCTCCGGAGGGCGCCGGCAGCCAGCGCTGCCTCGGCCCCGGGACCCGCCGGCCGAGCCCTGCCCGCCCCCGCACCGCCGCCCCCCGGCATCGCTCCGGGGATGCTTTATCCCGGGCGGTGTTTTGCAGAGGGGAGCGGATCCAGCGACAGGGATCTGCCCCCGGGATCCCGGTGGGAGCCCAGCGCCGCCGCCCGGGATCCGTTCTCTTGGCTTCTCTTATTCGACTTGGTCCCATCCCGAGGGATCCCACCCTCGGGGAGAGCCGGGATAAGCCTAGGGACAAATTTCATCTCCTCCTCTCTTTGTATCAACAGGGAAAAGAAAAAAAAAAAAAAAGGCAAACGGGCCACAGGCTTTACGTTCCTTGTGAAATTTCTTTGTCTCTTCCATATAATCATAGCTGTGAAATAAAAAATAAACTAAAATAAAAAAATCTCTCGCAGCTTTCTTTTTTGCAAGGAGCGATGAGTATAAGAAAGGTTAGTCAGAAGGTAAAGCATGTGTTTGCCATCTTAGCTCCTGATATGGAAACCATATGCTTAAATACACCACCAAACATACTCAATATAACACTCTTTTTTATTAAAGGTGGTTTTATAAAAGCTATCCACCTTCCATCCACTGGTGACTCCCAAAGAGGTCACATATTCCTCATTGCAACTATCAATACATATTTGGGGTAAATTAAACTCCAAATAGACTGTTTCTGATTATTATTGCAAAGGGAGCAAGAGGCCATCTTATTTTCCCTCACTGATAAATTAAAAGAACTGTAATGGGTGATTTCTGCAACCTGTAAAAGGGCAATACCATCTGTGACTCATTTAGTGTCGCTTTAAAGAAAATTTATTTGATTAATTCGGGCAAAGTATAGAAAGAATATAGATTTATATTTTTTTTTAACTCTACTGCTACAGAGAAAGAAGCAGCAGCAGAAGAAAACCCTGACCCACAGTAAACATTTGGGGAATGAAAAATTACTAAAGTGTTATTGGAAGAGCAGAGGCTGCTGCCTTGCTCTTGAGATAGCTGGTTTTTACCCTGCCAACTAGCAGACCTGAACAAGCGATGGCTCTGACAGGGCCCATGGCACGGAAGGAGGAATAGGCCAGAAGCAAAATATGAGAAAATGCAGAACTAAGGGTCAGGCAGCTCCATCGCTTCTCTCTTTTGGAGTCAAAAGGAGCCAACCAGCCATCCCACTGGCGTCACACTTGCAAAATGCACACAAGATTATTTCCTTCAGGTTACGCAGCCAGAAACAGCACCCTTTTGTCAAATGGGCGGTTAGTTAATGCACCACCTGAAAACACCAACGAAGAAGAGCAGGGAGAAAGAAGAGGGAGAGGGGATGGCAATTTTCCATCCTATAAACCAGGGGTGATGGTAGCAACCACAACGTACCACCTTTGTCTGGCCTGACAAGCAGGAAGTGGAGAAAAGATCAAAAGCAAGTGGAAATCGAAAGGATTAAGATATTGAAATTCTTCTGTTTTGCCACAGGCTGTCACCCTAGCTCCACGTATCGCTCAGCCAGACAGGCATACTCCGTGCAAAGCAAAGAGAAATAGCTCTAGAAGTCCAGAAGTTTGCTCCTCCTGAAATTGAATTGGCCTGCAGGTTACCCACAACCTCATCTCCCCTTCTCACCATTCGGAGAATAATATTAAATGGTAAGGATAATAAATACTAATAGATTAATCTTTATAAGTCATGCCAAATTCTACGGGGCCTGGGCTTGGTAGGAGTGGTCTGCCTCAGATGTGGAGCATCTAATGACATCTTTACTGTTGCAGGGTTTGCACGTGGCAGACGGAGATGTCGTTTGCACTTTGACACAGGCTAAGTTACTTATAACTGTTGATATAACCAGAGGCTCGCTTTGGGCCAGCCTGGGCCCTGGCCAAAACTTGTTTAAAATCAAAGGATGAATTTGCTTTAACGTCTCTGGACTGCTTTTCGCTCACCCTGGGAAGAGGCAGGAGACAGGCTGTGTTCCAGCCCGCCCAGCTGAAGCACCGGGGCTCGTCTACTGAAATCACAAAGGGTCTTTTCGTTGGGTTCAGTGAGCCATACAGCAGGACCTTGGCAAGCCTGGGGCCCTGCTTGGTTATTGGTACTTGATGACCCCATACCGTTCCTTGTTCCTCTGTTCTGGGATATCCTAAAGTCAACCATTTTGTTTTATAGAGGTTGGAATCCAGATCTCTGCTCAGTTCTCAAATCCACAGAGAAGGGTGTTAAAGCGCGTAACCCCTCTGCAATCAATGGGCGTTATGTACCTGTACTGCCCCAGGGATCTGGGCCAAATAGAATTAGGTACCTCTGAGGAGCTGGATCTTCCTTACAAGTCAGGACTCATCCCATTGCGTTCACTCACCGCTAACATCAGCCCTGGGACAATCCCATGGGAAGTTCTCCATCACCCATACCTTGTATGTGCCGCCTCTTCCTCTGCTGAACTCTTCGTTACTCGGTTAGACCGGATCCCTGAAGATACTTGAGTGGCTCACTCCTCTTTGGAGATCTTGGACAAAACCACCTTTTCCAGATGGAAAGAGGATAAGGAAAGGGCCAGTTTCGCAACTGGCTGTGGAAAACATAGATGGACCTTCAAACTGTAAATGAGAAAAGAGGAAAACATGAATTTTTTCAGGGCATTTTGGGAACAAAGCAGTAAGGATTTCTAAAATGCGATAATGCAATGTGTGCTCTTTGGAGAAAAGGGCAGAAACCTGAGAAATACTGGTTAGGTTGTTTTATTGTTGAAGATCTATTTTATTAAAATACTGCTTGTCAAATACATTCGTTTTCCTGGTTAATAGTAGCTTAATTTGTGTTTAGTTTACTAACAACTCTCTGGCTTTGCTGTAATTTACACAAAGATGGTTCCATCATGCCCTGCAGTTGTTTTTGCCACAGAGAAACTCCAGTGTCAGGCCTGGAACTGCTGGAAAAAGCAGCTGTATTTTTCGTGCCCAGACAGTTCGGGTTTGGTTTGGTTTTCTCCCTGGCTCTTTGCTCTGAACCGGTCTGGTTTTGTCGAGTGGAAGTTGGGGGACAGGGAGTTGGGGATATTAACCGGGTGTGTTTCTCTAAACCTGATTATTAAAAAAGGGGGGGCCATCGGTTCAGGAGAAAACAATACTTCTTGTTGTGCTCGGCTAATTAGACTTTTCCAAAGTAGTACTGGAGCTACAAAAAAAAAAAAAAGGATTAAATTTGACTTTACGGTAAATTACTTTCATTTGGGAACAACATATTGTTAAGCACCAGTACAGGCTCCTGAGCTGTAAGACAACTATGATGTGTATTTCTTTGTGCTATTGCATCACACCACACACAGGGAAACCTCCGTGCTAATTTTTGCCCCGTGCAGCTGCCTCTCCAGCGGAAGATGATTGATGTCCGAATTTGCGGGTGACGTAGTGGCTTGGGGAATTAAGTCTTAGTTTTTCCTTCCTTTTCACCTCTCTCCCCTTCTTCTATTTGCTTGATTTTGTTTTCTGCTATGCGAGCCTTTCGTCGAATATCCCACAAACACACTCATCCCTTGGATGGCTTTAAGCACAATACACGGGCATGCCTGGGCACTGCATTAATACATCTTCTTCTTGTCTCTCTGTAGATTATCCTCTGTTACTGTAACTCGTAACTCCAGCCCTTTGTGTGCATGCTTCCATTCTGAAAATGTAATATCACGGCTAATTAAACAGTGTTTTAAGAAGTCGGCCGATAGCTCCTCGCAGCATCTAGGAATTAACCTCACCTGGGAGCAAGCTGCTGGTTGAGGCTCAAGTGAAGCTCAGATAAAGGCGGGGAAAGGAAAAGACATCAAAGAGCTAGTCGCCACCAAAACCTCATCCTCCACAAATTCTAGGTGTGGAAATGTTTTTCAGCCATAGGGATCCTCCCTCCGCTGGATTTCCAAATAACTATAATCATCAGAATTCCCTCTTTCACCTCCCCCTGGCCTGATTATCTCATCTTTCTCATTTGAACTTGCTTGTTATGAGCAATACATTCATGTCCTCCGCGCTTTATTACCTTGATGCCAAAAAGGCTTAATTTGGTTCAGATGGTGCTAATTGAGCGATGCAGGGTTTAGGGACAGCACTGTCCTGGTGGTCTGCTTTCACCCATGCACAAGGGTTTGTTCCTAATCAGAAAGGTCTCCTTGGGTTTGTTTCATGTATCCTTTCCTGGAGCTCTCTCAGAGCCCACGGGTTGATACTGGTGTATGCAGGGGACAGAGTTGTCTTGGTAGCTGACCAGTGCTTGAAATTCCTGTCAGCTTTGGGAATCTACTGTTTAGAAGCCTCCAATTTTTATTTTTTTTTCCCCCACAATTAAATATACTTCTTAGTGGAAGGCATGGAATAAACAAAGAAATCACAACCCAAATTAGGCTTGGAGCATATACCCCATCATAAAGAACACAGTATGGATATACAGCTGAGATAAGGAGATGATTTAATTCTGAAACAGATAAGAAGGGTAAATTTCAAGGGCTACCTAGGGAATTCATCCAGCTCTGAGGGTGGAACAATATCACTCCTGAGTATTATTAATGCACCTTGATCCTTTGTTCTCTTTCCTTTTTTTTTCCCCTTTTTTTTTTTTGTCCACAATTCTTAATAATATGTTTGGGAACTTATTAAACTTACAAATCAAGACTTGGGGTTAAAGGCAACCCTGTCTAACTATCTTATTATTTATAAAAAGATTATCATTAAACATCTTGCAGAGAAATTCTGAACCAGTGCAGAATCTGAAAAAAAAAAGTGGGAAAAAAAAGGGCTAATGTGTCTACTTTTTAATTAAATGTAAATATAATTTGTAAGGCTTATGGGTTTTAAACAGAGAAAATTTACTCTGCGTAATTTCCTTTCTGGTTAACCTTATAGACAGAAGAGTAAGTAGGGTTATTCAGAAGAATTCTGTAGCTATTAAGCCGGTTATCGCCTCCGGATCTGTTGTCGCAGATGACTTCGACGCAGCCAGGGTTTCACCTGCAGTTCCTAATTTACAATGACAACGTAGCGACTTCAAGCATTAAAACGAACTTTGTTAAACGACCTAGTTTACAGCTTGTTTGGGATGTCAGCAGATTTTTCATCTTTATTACTGCAGACAGATAGCAAGGCTCTTATCCGTACATACCTCATCAGAATGGCTCAAACACGCACAAGTGAATTCTTGGTTATTTTAATGTGACAAGTAAATATAAACCAGTTACAAATACAAAGGCAGGATAAATGTGCCTGACAATACAGCAATGCCTAAATTACTGCCAGCTTAGTATTAAAAGTTCTGTCGTGGTTTCTGGTTCAAAGAGTCCCATAAAAATCAGAGTTAATTTAAAACTTAGCCATCCATGGGAATATTTCTCGTTCGCACAATACAGGCTCTTTTCTACAGGTCTGTTTATATGTTTCAGCTATGGAGCAATTTTCAGTTTCCGTTCAAGAAAATACCCATGTTCAGCCCAGAAAAGTAATTAAGCACGTGGTTAGTTATGTGCTTTAGTTAGGCATGTGCCTGTAACGTCATCATTTCACCTGTCACATCTTTTTGACCCAGATACTTCATTATTTGCTTTTTTTTTTTAAAGGCAACTATTTCTTATCAAGATTTTGATACCATGTTACAGTAGATCAAATATTGTAAAACACTACTGATTTTCATACCAGATCATGGTCCACCCAATATGACGAGCCCGCTAGGCATCAGTGCCCAGAGAGACTTGAAAGTCCTAATCATCTATGGAAATCCATGGCAATCTTTCCCTAATTTCATCAGGAAAGTCATCCATGGGACCTTAACAAGCAAGAGGAAGGAAGGAAGGCATGCTACCAACAGGCTGATGGTCCCCAACCCTACAGAGGAGGCACTGTAGGAGATCAAACGCAAAGGATTACCAGGCTGATCTACGTGGCTGCAGGCTGGGTGTCCAGTGAGCATGGGGACAACCAGCACCCCAGGGACAATACCATCCAGCGTGGGCAGGTTTCTCTGAACACTGCACAGTTCCAGTAACAGAAGAGATTATTCAATCAACCCTGTCAGAAATAAAAGATTCTTTCGAGAAATGGAGAGAGCCAAATAGCCATTCCCAGCCCACGTTCAGTCATACAATTACTGTCAAAAAGGACCTCCTTTTAGTCTAAGCTCCTGCTCAAAGTAGGATCAAGACTGAATTCAGACCAGGTTGCTCAGGGCTTTGTTCATCTGAGTCTTGAGAACCTCCAAGGATGGGGATTTCACAGCCTTTGTGTGACCCTGTTCCACTGCCTAATTAGTCCAGCACCTTCATGCCATGGGTACCACCGTTCTCCTCGAAGAGCAGCAGGGCAGATCCTGGCCCAGCTTTCAATTCCCTGTTATTCTACAGCTGCTTGCTGTTACCATCTACTTCCCTAGCTTTTCCCAAAACCCTGCTGCTGCTTACACATCGCTCCTAGCTCACCCTCCAGAGCCCTGCAGAAGCCAAATAGTTCCTAAGTAGGAACTTCTGGCCCTTCCCTTTCCCAAACCAGAGAGACCTTTCCTGGCGCGCCGTCATACGGCTAACACATGCTGTGTCTACCCTGCCAGGAAGCTGGGATCCAGAGCGCTTCTCCCAGCTTGATCCCGCTGGTGGGGAAGTGGCTGGAGTACGTCTCGGGTCCCTGCAGCCGCCCTGCCGGGCTTCCTTCCCACCCGCAGTGGGGTGGGAAGGGGCAGAAGGTGTAGGCTTGTGTCTGGCTCCGGCGCGGAACAGGGTGCGACGGAGGCACATACCCGGACCAAAGAGGAGGAAAGCTTTCCTACATTGCACATTTTACTGTAGCCTCTGTGCCCAGGAACAGGACAGGGCTGGCACCAGATTAGTCGGAGAAGGAGGAAGGGAGGGCTGGCAGAGACAAATGCTTGTGGCCTTCTCTCTTCTCACCAAATATCTCGTGCTGCTCCTTCTCTTAACCTAACGAGCTGGGGCTCCAGGCAATGGTTTTGGATGCCTTTCCCTGAAACCAGTGTGTTTCACAATGGGATGTTTCCTCCTCAGCTCGCACCCAGTTGTGAGCCGGGTCCTCCAGGCTTGGGGCACCCTTGGGAGCTTAAACCGTGGGGGGAAACCAGGACTCGCCAGCCTGGTTGAGCTCTCCAAGGGCTGTGCTCTGTCCCTCCCCATGGCAAGAGGCATGAGGGACTCCACAGTGGGTGCTCTTTCTCTGCACCTCCTTCCACCAAGGGAAGAAAGTAAAATCTCTGTCCCACGTTGTAGCAAAGTCTTGAAAAAGTCCTTTCCTGTATTCTCCCCTCTGAAGGAGGCAAGCAGGAGCCTGCTGTGAGGAGTCAGGTTCTGTCAGGCTCATGGGGGCTCTGCTGCAAAAGAAAACACCTTTTCTCTGCAAGGAGCAGAGAGCCAGGACACAGAAAGGCATATTCCCAGCTGCTCGTCTGGAGAGACCGGCAGGGCTGTTGGGAGGAGGAGGGGGTGGGAGAGACGGAGGCTAGCCTATGATCTGGGTGTGAAAGAATCCGCAGTTGAGCAGGATCAATAAAACAGTGCCGAGGCTTGCGACGAAGGGAGCAGAGAATAGGATGGTGGAGAGAAAAAGAGAAGGAGCCCCCCTACAGCTCCTGAGAAGAGAGGGGTAGGTAAAAAGGGAGCTCTGATACCACCAGGCCCACAGGAGACTCAATGGGTTGTCTCATTATTATGGTGAACAGAGAGAGCTCATGAGCTGGGAAAGATAGGAAGCTTTTATTTATTTTTTTTTTTAAAGAGCGCAGCCTCTAGGAGGGTTTTTGCAGCTCAAATGCTTTTATTTTGTGCCAATTACTTATACAGGGTCTGCATTATTCCCGTAATCAGTCTAAATGAAAGTCAAACATGAAAGATTCCTAACAATGAGCTAATTGGAATGCCATTACCATTTAGATTTAATAAGGTATTTGTAATAATAAACTTGCCTCAGTCTATAGAGTTGTCTTATTCCTGCTCAGATCTTGCAAGAGTGTAAGAGTTGACATTTGTCATTCGTTCCACAGGACATTGGATATAACCTTCAAAATGTTTTAGTCTTGCCGTGCTTAGTAAATGTCAGGGACGGAAACAAAATCTATAGCCTGCTATTGTTCTGGCTGTGCCGAGCTCAGAGTTAACAGGAATTGTGTTAAAACTCAACAGCAGATTATATCCCACATATCTTTCTTTATTTGCAGGCCAAACATCTTGTGGTTTAGAGTGAGTCACTCAATGTCCTCTTATGTAGCTGCATTCATTATTTGCATTGAGGTCTTGCTGAGGAACTCCAGGCTGGTTCCAGCGCTGCTAGGTACTACACAAGCACAGAGGGTCTTTGCCTTGCATAGCTTGAGATCTAAGCAATTAAGTCAACGCAAGCGCTATCTTGAAGCCAAGTTGTCCCATCTGCAGAGGTAAAAGCTAATTAGAGCTCCATGCGTACTTACTTTTGAGAACAGTTCACACACAAAAATGTCTTGCTTTACCTTTAGGGGAGAGCTTTTTTCCCATGAAACATATGTGGGCTCAGAGACCTGGTCTCACCGCGCAGCCGGGGAAGTTTTACTCGACTGTAGTTCATACCACAAAAGCGAGGCGTAATCTTGGTGCGTGTTTCTTCCGTCAGGAAGGCAAAGAGCTTGGTACGAGCACTTTGTGCAGCCTGAGGGAATTCCCCTAGGAATAGGCTGAAAAGGCAGAGGTGGATCAGGTGTGTGTGTACACGTGGGAAACAGAAAGATAAAGCTAAATCAGCCAAAAAAGCCAACAAAGACTCAGGGCAGCACGGACGATACAGAAAACAGGGTGCTGGGGGCATGCTTTAAAATCAATATATTGCTTTTCCCTCCCTCTTCTCACCCCAGAAAGATGCTACAGAAACCCCTCCTCCCAAAGACATCCAACAAGCAACCAAAGGGGCGATGGAATGCTTAATTTCTGTTTTAAGGAAAAAAAAACCAACAAAACATCACCAAATTTCCCGGTGGTGTGTCTCGGCATGAAGAAGCACTACCTATCCGATAAACTGGGCTGCCGTTAGGCGCGGATGAATTATGTTCTGCTGACGCTCTGTGGTCCCAGCAGCTAGTCCTGAATGATCTGACTCAACAGAAAACTTTGCACAATAACTCAAATAAACGTCAAATCACTGGAAACTGGCAAGGACCATGGAAATTTGGAATGTGCCTTTTTTGAGGACAGTCTTTTAATGCAATCTGACACTGGGGATTCGGCTGAACATTGGTAGCGTCCAGGAAATTCTAGGCACAGTTGGTAAAATGACCAATGCTCTTATAAACCTACTTTTCTGCTCAAAACTGTATGTACTTCACGCCAAAAGGTTTTTCAGAAACACAGGCCAGCAATCAATGGCCTGAAGTTAACCATATGCCTGAGCGCTGTGCTGGATTGCTGGAGAAGGGCAAGGAAGCACGAAAATCAATAGCTTCCCT
The DNA here is from genome assembly GCF_964199755.1 of Larus michahellis. NCBI lineage: Eukaryota > Metazoa > Chordata > Aves > Charadriiformes > Laridae > Larus > Larus michahellis. The sequence continues at coordinate 66,095,630 of NC_133901.1, forward strand.
GGATATTTTCATGGAAGGCAGTTTGTCTAAGAGTTAAAATGTGAGCCTTAAAATTCAGGCATTCTTGCTCTTGATGGTCTGGTTAAACTACTTCGTCTTTTTCTGATTCACTTCGCACATTAGGAAAAAAAAAAAACCCGATGCTTGTTACTTAGATCACAGCAATGTTGTGAAGCTTAATTTTTTTGAGAGGTGTTTTGGGACCCTTGTATGAAAAGTGCTATAAATATATACATTCTTAGTAGTATTTAATTTACTTCCTTTACAATTCCTTTGAGCCAACACATGTTGCCAAAAATGCAATATTCTCCAAGATGTCTTTTATTCTTATATCTGTCTGGAGTCCAGGACATATCGCAGCCTTATAAAGCATCCGATATTGATGTATCCGCATGCAGCGTATATATATAGCTAATGCGATCAGACGCTTTTCTTTTTTTTTCCCCCTGCAGGAACCCAGGCTTGCTCAATGTACAAGATGGACGTGCTGAGCAAATGAGGCAGCTGCTCAATTTTTATTTTTATGCTCATTGTTTGCTGTGCGGCCACATGTCTCATGGAGTGCATACCATCCAACCTTTGTAGTGAATCAGACCAGGCTCCACCATAACTCGCTCACTCGGAGCATCCAACTCCGCCTTGCTCCCTCTTTGACGTGCATATGTGATCGCGTAATCGGGGACCGGATCCTAAGAAAGCTTTAACTTTGTTCCAAACTTCATTTTCCAGCCCCGGATTTTCTTCCCGTGGAAGTTTTTTATTGAGAATACCTAGGGATGTAAAGCTTTTCAGTAACAAAGCAGTCCCCTGAAGGATCGCATCACATGGTGCCGTTAAACAGCACCCCTGTCCTGCAGAAACAAGGACCTCTGCACCTGAGCATCAGCCAGTCCCTTTTCTGGCGTTACTGGAAGAACCAGCGTACTTCCAGGGCTGCTCCTGGTTTTCTCTTCTGCACTGTGTCATGGAGCACATTCCAGATACACTTTCATTAAGTCTCCTAATGAAGCTTGCAGCAGATCTGCCTGTGCAATTGGAGACTGACTTTTTGGTGTTTGGTAAGAGCAAGATAAGCCTGTTCCCACCTGTGCTTCCCCCTGTTTGGGGGAGTTGCGGGGGAGATGCATAAAGCACCACCATTTTTTATATTCCCCAGTTTTAGAAGTAGTGGCTTTTCCCGCATTTTACAAAAGGACTTTGTTCCTTGTTTCTGTCACTGGGGCTAGTATAGACACCTTTTAAGGTCGTTGAGTTAGACTGGCTCACGACTCAGTGGCTGCATCTGTCCTGTAGCCTCTAAGTAGAATAATCCCGATAGCTTTTAGTGGTTAACCGAGCAACTTGGGACCAGACTAGAAGAACAGAGAGATTTCGGTTTAGGAGCAGACTGGAGAAGAATGGAGAAACTACAGCACTGGATGCAGAGCTCCCTTTTGCATCTTCAAAGGCAAACATGTACAAGGAGGTGGCAAGAAAGCAGCAATTTACGTATAGGCAGAACAAAAGGCCAAGGGCTTAATCTTGCGAAGGCTTACACGCACTTATCTTTACACTCATGATTAGGCCCAGTAATTTTGGTAGTGCCTTGGCTCCAGGAGGCTTCTGAGCACGCAGCATTAGACTCTTGCATTAGCATGCACTGTGTTAAACCTCTGCAGAGAGCAAACTCCAGGAGTGAGCAAAGTGTGCTGCGGAGGGCCGCGGCCTCAGCGATTCCTGCAGGCAGTGCCTCGGCAGACAGGATGGACTGCTGTCCCCTGCTTGGCAGAAGTCACGGTATAATGTGATGTAGTGAACCTTTACGCAGGCTTGGGTGGTATTTTTAAATCTCAGCACCCCAAGTTTAACCCAAGTAGATGATGGAGAGGGGGTGATGCTGGAGAAGAGAGGGGAAAAGAGGGTAAGTCCCTCACAAGTCAAGGCAGGAAAACACCTAGGGAAGAACACCTAACGAGCCGACTGGGTGGGAATAGCCTGCTGAGTTGGAGACCACTGGAGTTAGGCGGTGCTCGTCACAGTACCCCGTCTCACCCAAGCTCGGCGTTGTCACGAAGTGGAGGACCGGGAGGCGCATGGAAGCAGACACTCTCTTTGCAAACATTCCAGCCCCTGGTCCCTTCGCTAAGCTGTGACAGTCACTTTGCGTTCCCTCTGCCGTGGCCCCATTGCCGTTCCCCGCAGTATGGTCTGCCTTTTGACACCCCGATCCTGCGAGGAGGACACATCTCCGTTCACAGCCCGCGTGCTGCCCCGTTGCGTTATGTATATTGCATTAAGCAAACGCAGTGCTCGGGTCTGAAGGATCTGGGTCCTCAACCACAGTCCCCGTGTCATTGGGGTGCCCCTAATCATCCCTCCTTCCCATATGAAGCACAATGGGGCCCACTATTCTGACTGGGGCCTCTAGGATCTCTTCTAATATAAATAGTAATGACTATAATTATTAATCATTACTGTGATTATATGATTATAATTAATAATCATAATAATGAATCATTATAATTACTCTACTAAATGACAAGCCCTGCTTCCTCCAGCGAGCTTCGGAAGCACAAAGAAGGAGCTGTTGTGTATATTTAGTGAACCTCAAACACTTCTGTACTTACAAGTCCAAGCGTCTCTGTTTGTTTTAAGGACTTCCACATTGTATTTCATTTAGAAATCTGCAGCTGCCTTGAATTGTGACCAGTGGAGTGCTGCTACCATATGCAGGGTCCTTTTGCTTAAAATCCAGCAGAGTCAGGAGCAAAGAGAGATTGGCAAGGGGAAGGAATGTGCATATGGATATTACTTGAGGGACGGAGAGCCAGATATGCCTAATATTGCATTTTTCCATCTTAGATTTACAACTGAAAGTAATTCAGCTCATTGAAGAGCATTTTCAGAGAGCCCAAATAAAACGGCAAATGCAGAGGCTGCAGGCACTTGAAAGAGAGAGGGTTCGTCATGCCCCGCCACTTGGGCCTCGGAGCCCTTGGGCACGACTGCTTTGCTGCTGTTAGCTCAGGAGAAGGTAGAGGAGTGTTTAAAAAACATTAATGCAATTTTTAAATTGCACTTGAGGTGCCGAGCCTTTCTCCCTTGGCGACATGCATGCCCCGAGCCCAGGCGGCGAAGGCATGCTAACTATGGGGGTCGGCATTTTATATGAAATACCCGAAATCCGGTCAGCAGCACGTGGCTGCTCTGTGAGTCGTGGCAGAGGGTGTGGAAGAAGTGCCCTTGGGGAGCCTGCGGGAGTCACTGGATATATGGCGTAGTTACCTTCGGTTAATGGGCAGCTGTGAGTCACCAAACTCCTTCCCAGGCGTAAAGGAACTGATCTTGCAGAATGTAAAATCCACCCAGGAGATGTCATTGTTTAGGATTAACGTCTCATTCTGGCATGCTCAGAAAGGGGACCACACAGGCATAATAACAAAGTAGAGGAATCCAACCAGGTTTTTAAGACAAAATGTTTGCTAAGGATTAGTTGATATGATTAGATTCAGTGCTGGTGACTTTAAAATCTTATTATCTCTTGGTATAGCTGGGCTTGTGTATTCGAGATGGTGTATTTCTGAGTTATTGTAGCAATTACTGTAATAAGAAGGGTACAATTAGCAAAACAGCTGCTGTTGCCATTTCCACATTACTGAGTACAATGATGGTATAGGAAAACTTCTGCATTGCCCTTCTGAGTTGTTGACCTTTTCCGAGATTTAACACATTTTGGAAGGAAAGGAGTAGGATAAAGGGCCTCTCTCCCTGTTTCTGTATCAGGAATGAGCCTGCACACAGCTCTCCAAATTCAGTTACACTAACAGTGAGAATATCCCTGCAACAGTTTCTCCGTAAGTAAAGTAAAGAAAGAAAATGAAGCTGATAGTTAAGAACATTAAAGACTGATCATTTGGGCCATTCATAGTAGTAGTAGTAGCAGTAGTAATCAATGACGTCTACTTTAGGTTTGCACTGTTTTAAGATCAATACGTGGGTCTAGAATGAGGTAAGCAGAGAGGTAAAGGATTGATTTTATTTAGAATATCTGTGCTGTGTAAATATTGTCAGGTGAGCCTTTCCAGAGAGCGTACGTACAGCATGTCACCCTGATACTGAGCAGCCTGGTGGTGCCTGTAATCTCCTTCCAGCGATAACGTGTCCGGTGGCAGGGGGACACTCGAGAGGCAGAGTGTGGGTGCATCCTCAGCCACCTCCTGCAGTGGCACCAGCCGTTACCCGGTGTGAGGCAGGGCCATTCCTGCTGTTGTTTATACCTCTCTTCAGAGAAGATTAAAAAAAAACTACTTGAGAGCTTAGAAAAAGAAACTAAAAAGGTAAGTATCTAATATGGCTTAATTATAACAACTGCTCTCAGGTCTGAACTCGGAGCAGAATTTAGCCATTACTTACTGTATTCATAGAATCATAGAATCGTAGGGTTGGAAGGGACCTCTGGAGATCATCCAGTCCAACCCCCTGCCAGAGCAGGGTCACCCAGAGCAGGTGGCACAGGAACGCGTCCAGGCGGGTTTGGAATGTCTCCAGAGATGGAGAATCCACCACGTCTCTGGGCAGCCTGTGCCAGGGCTCTGCCACCTCAAAGTAAGGAAGCTCCTGCTCATGTTTAGGTGGAACTTCCTATGCTCAAGTTTGTGCCCGTTACCTCTTGTCCTGTCGCTGGGCGCCACTGAAAAGAGCCTGGCCCCATCCTCCCGACGCCCACCCTTTAAGTATTTATACGTGTTGATAAGGTCCCCCCTCAGCTGTCTTTTTTCCAGACTGAAGAGACCCAAATCCCTCAGGCTTTCCTCATAAGAGAGGTGTTGCAGTCCCCTCATCATCTTGGTAGCCCTTTGCTGCACCCTTTCCAGCAGTTCCCTGTCCTTCTTGAACCGGGGAGCCCAGAACTGGACACAGTACTCCAGGTGCGGCCTCACCAAGGCAGAGTAGAGGGGGAGGATGAGCTCCCTCCACCTGCTGGCCACACTCTTCTTGATGCCCCCCAGGATGCCATTGGCCTTTTTGGGCACAAGGGCACGTATTCCTGTTTGCAATGGTTGATAGGCACTAGGTATCGTATGTGAGGAATGAAAAGATGAAGGCATAAATCCTGAAGGTTTTTTTAGTGTCTAATCCCATCAAGTGCTGGCTAGAGTCGGGCACCAAAATAACTGCTGGAGTCTGGGCTCAGGAGTCTCCACTGAGAAAGCAGCAACACTCCAGGGAGAGGTCCCGAGAAATCCCAGATGAAGAGCTGATAGCAGGACTGGCACCCACTGTCTTCAGGCAGGACGGGGGTTTCACACCGCATGCTCTGAGGTGGTGGGAGCCCAGAGGAGCTGGGGCCTAGGGCAGCCAGGGCTTCTTCAACCAAATATGTGGACATATGGATGATTTAATTACCAGACTGTTTAGGAGAATTTCTAATCTCTCCTCAACCACTCATACTGACATCTCTGATGTGTGATACCATTTAGATTGAAAAGAGAATCCATTTAAAGCCTAAATACTCCAATTACTTTTTTAGATGCCTGGGAGCAGCTCAGAGTTCAAGCACATGATGCTCTTAAAACCCTACTAAATTAGAGGCCATGGGGCGGGGGGAGAGCGAAGGAATGTTAAAGTACATTATGTTTTGAAGGATGTGGTTTTCAAACTGACATGAACGAGTTTTTAACTAGAAGCGTAACCTAATATGGGTCAAGGTTTCCAAACTGAGGTGCGCGTCGTGCCAGATACATGCAAGCAAAAAAAAAAAACAAAACCCCAACCAACCCCAAAAAAAACCCCACTGGGGCCGTTGAGCTGCCAGCCTGAGCGTGTGACAACCTCCTGCGAACATCTGGCAGCTCCTTGCAGGAACCAGGAGCTCCTGAACGCTGCTCCCAGCCTCCCTTCGAAACCCCGGCTTGCTGAGCACTGTGTGGGCCGCTAATCAACGCGAAGTGACTTAGTCTGTAATTGCAGCTTGAATAGATCGGGGAGGGGGGGAGCGGGGAAGACTTCCAAACTGATTCTTCCAAATCACTTGAGGCTGGCAGTTAGGTTTTGTGATTCACAAATTTGCTGTCTTGTTATAAATAAACATTTTTTTTCACGATGGTGTCACGGGGACTGTGATGGAGAGCCTTGCTAGTTGTTTTGGGTTTTTTTTCTTTATTCTTGGCATATCGGTACGGTTGAAAGACACACGCTCTTGCCTCCTTATACTTGTTGCCAAGCCACAACCACAAACCATCCTTTACAACCCCAAAGCGCTTTTGGCAGTTGTGACATAGAACGTATGGCTCATGTGGTAAAATGTGCTGGCAAGTTCCCGATAGGCCCCATCCAGCCATCCCTGACGCGGAGAACGGGATGCCAGAGAGCAGCTGTTGTGTTGAGTATCACACTCATGAGCACCACACCCATCACTCCTCTCGCATCCTTTCTTTTCCCTTCCCTGTCTCCACCTGCTGCTTTCTTTTCCTTTATATTCCCCTCTCTTCTCTTTTTTGTATCTTAGATTGAGACTGGAAGTGCTCCGGGGCAGGGACCATCCTTTTGTTCCGTGGTTCTGCCTCTCGCCGCCGAGTCTGCTTGCCTGGCGCAGCGGTAATGCAAACAGCAATGCCAAAGAACACAGCCGGCGCCCGACGAGCTCTCTGGCAGGTTGCGTGGCGAGTGACCTGAAAAACTGACTGCTGTGGGTAAAAAACACAGCTCCGGGGAACCTTTTAATGAACTTTTTGAAGGTAATGTAGTGCTGCTTTACCTAACCGAAAGTATTTGCATAGCAGAGGCCTGACCGGTTATTTATTCTGTTTTGGCTGCCTGCGTGTGTTGTATGTTATTGTTTGGTAGCTGCTAATGTTTCTGATCTAAATTGCAGAACACGAACATGGCTGAGGAAAGCTGCCCGACAGACAGCCTTAAGGGAAGGGTTTGCTCAGAAACGGTGACGGTCTGCAGCTTCTCCAGAGCATGTCTGACAGCAAGAAACGTGCTTGGAGCCGAAGGTGGAGTTCATCGCTGGTTACGGTGCGGTCGCCGGTCTGATGGAGCTGAAGAGGAAGGCCAGGTGGGAGTGGAGATGTATCTGCAAGCACTTTACTTTTCCCAGTCCTTTCAGTCAGCTTCCCTGGCTCCTGGCAGGTTTTGATTAAGGTGAAGTAGGAAGCCATGGCTGGAGCTACAGCTCCTTCCTCCTGGTTTGGGACTCTCCAATCTAAGGATAACAGAGGAGGTATCAGCGCCTATTGAAAACATTGGAAAAAACAGGAAAAATAAAAAACCTGAATAAACCTGATGTGATAGATTCCCTCTGAGGCCTCAGTTTTCCTCCTTCATTTTAAGCACAGACACAGGTTACATGGTGTCGTTGTCAGAAAGGGGATTTGGCAGTAAGCTCCTTCCTCCGAGCTCACATGGGAATTTTTTGATGACTTGCTCACTATTTAATTGTTCTAAGTATGAAAGGAGATTTTCTATAGGAAGTATTAACGAAGCATTGTTAATAATGACACAGAAGCTCAGAGAGTAAGTGTTGCAATTCCTAAATTGCGTACGCGAGACACCTTTGCTGTGACTGCATGTCCTGCTTCTGCGGCTTGTTCTGCGATTTGTTTTTTGACATTTTTGACGGTCTGTCTCCATACCAAATAATGTGTAGCATGGCATGATGATGCACTTGTTTAAGACGGTAGGAAAAAAAACAAGGTGGGAAATACTATTTGAGAGCTAAAGGCAATCATTAAACCATCGTTCAACAAGGTTTAATCTTGCACTCTGAGTATCAAGAGGGATTTTACCACTGAGTTTAGACAGAGTAGAAAACAGTTGATAATGAGTACACTGGGCTTAGTGGTGTCCTCCTGTCCTCAGCTCCACCATTTCTCACCTGTTGCTTGCTGTAGTTTTGACACCTTCTCTTCTTGCTCCGTTCAAGACACAGACACTTGCTTTGCCCTCTAACTTAGACCCCTGTGCCAGGGGTTGTCGTCTGTGCACTTAAGAGGAGCCTGGCATAATTGAGCCCCAATTCTCGACAGAGTCTGATGAATGTTATTGCAGGGCAAACGAATAATCCACACCCAAACACTCCTCCGGGAAGGCTCTTAGATGCCAGAGTAGCAGCGTTCCATTGAATTCTGTGGAGTTTACGTGACTCCAGTGATCAGTGCAGTGATGGAATTCGTGAAAGCTGCGGTTTCTCCGGGGTCCTGGATGTTCACATGCAGCTCTAGCGCAGAGTGGGTACGCAGGTGCCTGTAATTCCCGTCTTCCTCCCTCCGTGTCTGTTTTGGGGTGTCCAAAGCAAGCGAGAATCAAGCTCTGGACAAGTCAAGCACCGCATTTTCCGAGAGTCTTCTGGCTGGTCCCCCTGTAGGGACTTCCTTGCGCCTTCTGCTTCCAACAAGGTCAGCCACAAGTGGGCAGTGTCCCACCGCGGCATCCCCGCGGGGCCGGGGATAAGCACGGGCAGGAGCAGGCCGGGGAGCTCGGGGATTTGCTCCCAGCCTCAGGAGGAGCAGAGCCCTCCACAAGCACCAAACCAAGGCTCTTGGGGGCGATTCGAGGGTGGCCAGCTCCGCTCAGGCTTTACCGAGCATATTTTTACAGGAAATGCCCGCCCATGGTAGCAGCGGCAATGAAAATGTATTTAAACACAAATGATGCTCATTTCTTTGTCAGCGTCAATTTGAGAAGCGGTTGTTTCTGGATGTGCTTCTCTCAAGCACACACCCTGCCTGCTACGCTGGACGGCTCTGCTTTTATCCTGACTTCCTTCCAAGTGCTCATTCCTCTGCGCTTCCAAGTGTGCCACTTGAAGCTAACGCTCCTGTTGGTTTCTGTCCACATAGGCTACACCGCTTACCATTCGTGGGAAGCCTCCCATTTACCAAAACTGCAATATTTTAGCCATTACTAACATTTCTAGCAATTAAAGCTGCCACATAGTTTAGTCAAAGACGTGATTGTGCTGTTTGCTGCTGTCTCCCATTAGGAATTTAGTTGCCTAAAACTTTCCGTGCTGTCCAGCAGAGCGGAATGGGCTGTTGACGGCTATGTGCTATTTTTTCAACTGCACTGGGATAGAAATGGTTTGGTAGAATATTTTCACACTGAATTGCAAATGATCCCATGCAGCTATTCTTTTCTTCTCGGCAAATATTTTCCATCTCTGGTCCCCAAACAGTTAAATGAAAGGCAGCCAGTAAAATGGAGATCTCTTTAATCCTGGGATAGGCAATTGCAAACAGAATAGAGGACACCAACCTCTTTTTATTTCCCATTTAGGACTTGGAGGTGAAAAGCCAATATTCCTCTGTGTGATGCATCTAGCTAAACAGATGCTGAACCGCATGTGTTCATTTTAGTCCGCTCTGCCAGTTTACGGAGAGCAGAAATATTTACATGCCAAAATAAGTCTCTCACCCCCTCCAAACCCACAAACTTGACTTCCAAACCAGGCAGCTCCAGTGCAAAGTGCCTGTACCACTGGTTTTAAAGCATGTTTACCTGTCCCGCCGGGGGTCTGTGTGCCTCTCGGTAAAGCAGAGTGCGACCTGCAGTCCATGGGCCCGAGCCCCACCGCTGCAAGAGACCCCCGGCCCCGCTCTGTGGCTCTGGGGATCTGCGTGGCGGAGCAGTGGCCCGGTCCCGGGGGGCGCTGGGGCCGGGGGGGTGCAAATCACGCTGCTGGGGAAGGGGATGAGGGAGAACCAGCAGGGTGCAGGGACGGGGGTAGGGGGAAGCAGGCATAATTCTGCAAAATGGCCTCCTCGGATGGGGGGATTCTGATGTGGGGGAGCAAAGCCTCCGGTTGAAGGTATTTGCAAACGGGATCGGCCCAAAAAGAGTGTGGCAGTGGTGCTTCTATATAAGGAGCAGAGCCGAGGGTGCTGGGGAGCGGAGGCGGGGGGAGACGGCGCTGCGGAGGGGCAGGATCAGCCCCACGCCTCGGAGCCGAGCCGAGGGGACCCCCCCGCGCACACACACATGTGCAGTAAATCACGACTGGGGCGTGCACATCCCCCCCGGCCCCGCAGCCGGGGCTGAGCTCCCGGCCTCGGCCGCCCCATCAAGCCCCCCAAGGGCTGGAGGCGCCTGCAGCCACCCTGCCACCAGACCCCTGTCGCGGGGGGGACGGGAGATGCGGTCAGCCCCGGGGACCTCGTGGGGCAGCTCGTAAATCACCGTGGGGTTCGCGGCTACGTTTAATACCGAAGGTTTTATTCATTATTACTAGTTCTTTAGTTTCTTCGCTCAATGGCGTTGCCCGACTGCGCCAGAAAGAGCGTCTCCTGCTCCCTCCCGTTCTTGGCAGAGAAGTTTTGTCACAGCGATCCCGCCGTGGTCACCGCTAACGCCGGCTCCGCGCCCGCGGGGCGTGTGGAGTCCCGGGCCCGGCGCTGCCCGGCGGCCACGGAAAGGGCACGGGGGGGCCTATGGTGGACACTTCAAGCGCCGTCTGCTGAAGCAACGTAGCCGGGCGCTCGCACCATGGGCTATTTTCCATCAGTCGTGTAAAGAATAGTTAGCCATCAGCTAAAATTCAATTGAATACCTGCCCGGACCGAAGTATAAATATTATTTTTTAAAAGAACAATATGTAATTAAAAACTAATATTTAACAACTTAAACGCCTATCCTCTAGGAAATAACAGCCTTTCTTCGCAAAACCTCCGAGATTGACTTCGCTTCCTCCTGTAAACTGAGGCCAGATTTAATTCTCCAAAGATCAGTGAGATCAAGTACTTCAGCGCTCAATTTACAGCTCCAGGGTATGTGGGACCCTTTCCCAGCTATCTGGGTAGGCTAGGAAATAACTCCGGGAAGGAAGAGGGGGGAGAAGGAAGGAGAATTAATTCCCCAACACGGCAGTAACACCTGTAGTATTTCCTTAACTCAACGTCACTGCGGCGATCGCGGACTCCTCCGCAGCAGCGCGCCGTTAAATCGCAAGCAGGGCAACGGCACAACCCTTACAAACAAATAAACAAGCAAACAAACAAGCACATCGGGTTTGCTCGTTTGTAAGGAGCGGCCCTAATTTTGGAAGATCGCTTCGTGGAGCAATTCGATCCCGTCGTGCTACAAGCGGGGATGCCGGCGAGGATCTGCCATCTCCGTAAACATCCCCGCCTGTTGATGCGCGGACTTGTTCGCTGGGCTGGAAGGAGCGAACTACAAATAAATCTGTTAGTTTCACTGATATATTAAAAAAATAAATATATATAATACATTATAGCGACTGCGAGGGTGCCCGCTGCCGCGGGGGGGGTCCCGTACCCGGCAGCGGCTTGGCTCCTCTCCGCAATGTCACACAGCGGCCCGGCTGCAACCTTCCCCAAACCCTCCGCAACCTTCTCCTCTTCCTCCCCTGCTCCCTTCTCCCGAAATAACAGCGCGAGGGGATGCAAGCCCTCCCGCCTTAACCTCCCGGGGAGGTGGGAAGCGGAGACCGGGCGGCCCTTTCTCGCCGCCGCCCTGCCCGCCACGCTGCCTCCGCTGCCCGCTTTTTGCTTTACCTACGCGGGGAGCCGCGGGCAACGCTGCCCGGAGCTTGGCTGCACCGCGCCGGGGCGCGGAGAAGCTACGGAGCAGATTTTTAGGAGCGAGACTTTGCTGCGGCGCTGCGTGTGGAGCAGAGCCCTCGCAGCCTCACGCACTCCTTCCTGCCCGGAGATCCAGGCTCCTGCTCTGCCTTCCCCCTGCCTTGAAAGGCTGCAGGGAGAGCTCCCTCCCCGGGACCCCCGCAACCCCTGGCCGGAGCCCTCGGCGGGGCGCGGTGTAGCTCCCCTGCTCCGCCCAGAGCTCCGGCTGCCTGCTCCGACCTGCGATCAAAAAAACACCACTTCACCACTTTCTTTACCGTATAATTTTTTTTTTTTTACCCTTCTTCTTCTATTTTTCCCTCCCCCTGTAACCGTCTGTGGAAAGTGAAGAACAATTGGAGGTAGGCTATTTCTGGAGAGAACCGCCGTGTGCGCGCTCGCTTTGCCCATATGGAGAAAATTATCCCCCGAGTTCAGACTTTCGTTGGATCACAGCATCAAACGCCCCAGACCTAGCAAGAGTCGTGAGAGGGGGTCACTTTCGCTCCCCGGCTGCTGCTCTTGCCGCCTGAACGGCCGGAGAGGGGAGCGGGGAGGCCGGTTCCCCGGAGCCGCTGTAGCCCTCCCGGGCGCCCTGCCTGCCGCCGGCAGCCCTGCACCCTGCCCGGTAGGCGGCTCGCCCCCCTGCTCCGGCTATTCCAGCACCGGATCGGTGTGTCTAAGGCGCTTACAGAGAGGTCTGGCGGCTGTGAAGGGGTCGACCGGGGACCACGGTCAATGTCCCCCCGCAGCCCGGTGCAGGGTGCGCGGAGGCGGGCGCCGCGCTTCTGCCGTGACTCCCCGCAGAGGCCTGACTTTCCCCGTTGTTCCTACGGCGAAAAAAAAGCCGGACAAGCGGTGAGCGGAATGTGTCCCCCCGAGGGGAATGGCCAGCGAAGCGACCCGGGGGAAGGCGGGCACCTCTGCCCCAGGTATCCCCTCACTTGTTCATTGCAGCGAGGTGAAGTTTTCTAAAACTCCGGAACAAGCTTTTTTCCTTATTTTTTTCCCCTTCCAGTAAGGAAAAAAAAAATAGACTGTAAAAGCGCCTTTAATTCGGAACCACTGTGGTGATGAATGCAGTTATTGGATGGAAGCACCCAACACAACGTAACGGAGCGGTAACCCGATGGAATCACACACACAGTTTAAGCAAGTCCCCACGTCTATGTTTGACATACATTATGCATGTAGGAAAGGCCACCCCGGGTCTGAAAAATCCACGGACTCCGCTGATTTTGCTTTAGGAGCTCTGTTTTATTACACCCTGTATGACTTCCACAGCGCGCACATCCCTGCGAGCTTGAATATTTGGGAAGGAATTCAGCGAGGTTATGCGTGTCAAAGCGGCATACTTATGTTTCTATTCCAAGATGCCACTGCAAGCAGTTATGTACTTCAAGTCCTCAAAAAAAAAAAACAAAAGCATGATTTAAAATGAACTACGTATTAATTAGTATCCTAAATGACACTTTAATGTGCTAATATTGAATCGCTATAATTTAGAAGCTTGGAGAATTACTGGAGAATTGTTCCGCCTCTTTCATTGCAAACTCCTTCTGCTTCATGCGGGTCACCGGGAGATAGATGTCTCGGGTGGATGGAGGGAGGTGCAGAGTGAATTCTCCCCGAAAAAACTCTCGGCTCTTTGCAAGCTCGAATTTCCCCGAAAGATGGGCAAGAGTGAACGCAAAAAACCCAAACCAAACCAAACCAAAACAAAAAAAACCAAACCCCAAACCAAAAAACAACCCGATCCGACCACTGAGGAGAGAGAACTGACTCCCAGCTAACTTTCCCCCAGGCTCGACCCAAGCGCCTGGGTCCGCAGCTGCCAGGTGAGGGGGCACCGGCCGCCCCGTCGTGTTTGCCGTTTCCCAGGGTCCCCCCCGGCAGGATCAGGCAGGGGCTTCCCGCTGAGGGGGGACAGGACGGGAATTCAGCACATGGCACCGTCCGTCGCATGAAAAGTCCTCGATCCCATAGAAAATAGCGAGGACCCTCCCTGTTGCCCAGCAAAACGCTTCGTGAAACGAAACGCAAACGTGCTTTGGCCGGTCCGCAGGATCGGGCCCCTTAGGAGCACATTAAAAAGGAATAATTAACAAAATTGAATGTCTCGTCGAAAAACTAAAAGTACTCCACTAGTAACAAAAAGTGCCGAACAGAACTAGTGGCAAATAATAGTGTGGTTTTTCTACTTTTCCTTAGAACCAAAGCTTTTGAAGAATTATTTTAGTTTGTTTTGTGGTTTTTTTCGCCCGTACCGACAGTAGTGCGCTCGGTCCAGAGGAAAGTTAAGGAAAGTTTGTAACTACAGCCCCCTCTTCGGGCATGATCCCTCCCCGCCGGGAAGTCCCTCTGCCACCTCGGGCCGCTGCCGGGGGCTGCGGTGTGGGACCGGCCGGTACCCGGTCAGGGCGGCAGCTCCGCGCCTCCCCGCCCGTTACAAGGACCGCCCGACTCCGCCGCACAGGAGCGGCACTGATGAGGAACGCTAATTGGGGGTCGGGGTGGGGGAAGAGCGAGGAGAGCAATGCCGGCGAGACATCGCTGGGATCCACCCGTGTTCCCCCCCCACAGCCCCACTCGGGGCAGTTAACGTGGCGCCCAGGGTGAGAGCGGGGATTTATGGCACGGACGGCGCGTTTCTGGTTTGGGATGCATCGTATTCCACCAAGAAAAATAAGCACCAGGTGCAAGAGCTTCCCCCGCACGCTCTTCCCACGCAAACGCAGCCTCGGCGGTGGAGGCTCGGGCACCTTTTCGCTCTCGTACGAGACGAGGAGTATTTTCCCGTGGGATGTCTGGAGCCCGGACACCTGCAGCCCCTGGCCGGCCTGCAGGTCTGCCTCCGCTTTAGTCTATTTTTTTTTACTTTGAATGTGGCGAGTTTTCACGCGGGGAGTGCCCCCATGGCAGACACGGGCTTTTACAGAGGAGATACGGTCAAAAACCCCGTAGTTTCAGGGGCTCCCCGTGTAGCTGGTGCCGGGCAAAGCCTGTTTATCCGCGAGTCCAGCACCCGGCTGCTGGAAACGGGCAGTAACTCGCCGGCGTTGGGGTACCACCGAGCTTTTCCGAGCCCACGGGAGTCCCCACGGGACCGGCCCTTTGGGGTTGGAGCCGGCAGGTCAACCCGTCGAGCTGGCAGGGAAGGCAGGAACGTTTAAAAACGCCGTATCGCATCGCGCACCGACTGCCAGAAGTTGCCATGCACGGCGCGTTAGCAAGCCACGATTTTCAACGACGTGTGAAAATAAGCGCAGGGACGTTCGGAAGCCGTTACGGCGGCTTCCCCGCAGCGGCGGTTTTTAGACGCGCAACTGGTGCGTTGGGGGCGGGGGGGGGGGCTGTATTTAAAAACGCTGGGCTTACAATACGCGCTGTGACAGCGGGCATCGCACTGGGGAAGATTTAAAGTGCGTGGACGTGTGCGCATACACACGCGTGTGTGTGTGTGCGTGCGTGTGCACACTGTGCGCCCTTCCATAAAGCCCGAAAGCCCTTACGGGCTTAATATATATATATTAAGCGGCCTTAAGGCTCCCGGTGGCTCTTCTCCGCGCGGATCTCCCGCAGGCAGCTGCCTGCGCGCCCCGGGGCGGCCGCCGGGCCCTGCGCAGAGCGGGAGTCTGTCCGTCGGCCGGCAGGGGGCGCTGCCGCCCCGCGGATGCGCGCCGGACCCGCGCCTGCGGCTGCCGCCACCGCGTCCCGCGGAACGGGCGGGGGCCGGGACGGGCCGGCACCGGGCAGGGAGAGGAAGGGAGAGGCAGGGAGAGATAGGGGACCGGTGCGGGGATGCGCGTCGGGGCCGAACGGTGCGTCCCGGCGAGGTGCGCGGTGGTTCCCGCGCTGCCCGCTGCGCCCTCCCGCAAGCTCCCGTATTTTCATCCTCGTGTTGACGTTTAAAATGAGCCGGGGTCTGGCACGGATGGGCGCAGATTACGGCTTCGTGTGTAAAACGCCGGTATTTGCTGTTTTTCTTGGTGTCCCCTGTTACTAACGTCATTTCGGAACCGCAAATCCGACCTTCCCGAGACGAAAACAGACGTGCGGAACAAAAGCGGGGCTACCCGCGGCTGGCGAGCGCCGGGCCGGGCTTGTGTAGCCCCTCTCACCGCCGGCCGGGGGTGCGCGGCCAGGTGGGGGGTTTCGGGAGCGAGAGGGAAGGATGCTCTGAATTCACGTCGAGAAGAAAAAAACTAAAGCGACCGTCCCGGATCGCTGTTCCCCGGGGCCGGCGGGAGAGAACCCGGGCAGCGGGGCCCTTTCCCGGTCTCCCGCGGCCACTGCAGCCCCCGGCCGCCAGTGAGACGGGCCCCCGGCGGCACCAGCGCTGCCCCGGCTTTGCAGGGCCGAAATAGGGGAGATGTGAGGATTTCGGGGCTGCTCTCCTCGACGGGGAGGCCCGTGGAAAGCACCCCGTGTGTCCGCCCCACTCGGGAGTCATGGCTCCGCGGAGAGCGAGGCCTTGTCCGCGCCGTGCTCGGGGGGAGCCAGGGCCGGCAGCGACACCCCCTCGGACTAAATACACCTGCACTAAATACCGGTGTCCCGGTAGGACGAGGACCCCGGGAGCTCCCGGAGCCCCGCAGCCCGTCCCGGCTCCGGTGCGCCCGGCTGGGCTCGACTCCGCGCTGCGCTTCGCGGCCCGGGCACGGATTGAGCTTTTGTGAAGGGCTCGCAGCACGCTTACACATATTGACAGGGATTTAGGACGTACAGAAACGAATTAAATTATGCATTTCACCCGCTCCTTTAATTCACGCAGCCCCCCTCCAGACACGACCTGCCTGGGACACCTCTCCTCCCCGCTGTGGGCACGGATCCCCGGTACCGGAGAGAGAAGGGGGAGACGTATCCCGCCTGGAAAACAAAGTTAAGGGGAGGCTGAAACTTCCCTCACCGCCATCTCCCCACCCGCGAAAGTTCAGGCTGGATCAGCCCGTAAACAACCGTCTTACCCCGAGGTCTCCCGCATCTGAGGCCTTCCTCGCATTTTCTTCTTGGCTCGGCTTTTAAAAGATGAGTATTAGTTTGGAAATCCGAAGCTAGTGCCTTTGAGGCCAGCCATGTAATTTGACTGCGAATGTAGCGCACCCCTCCCTCCGAGAGAGGCTGCCTCTAAGTGCGCTTGGAGCAGATCGGGGATTGCTGGGAAGGGAGCCCCTGCCAGATTTTCTCCTTGTAGACGCCAAGAGGACAAGCGAGAGCAGCCTGTCAAGACGCTGGGTAGGAAAAGTTCAGGAGAGGAGCTTTGGGAGATGCTCCCGGAGCAGCCCGGGCTGGAGCGAAACGGCCCCGGACGGGGCAGCGCCGGGCACCGGCTCTCCACGGGCCGTGGGCTGCGAAACGGCCACGGCGGCGAGCGGGAGAGCGATACAGAAATTTAAGGGGAAGCGGAAAATACTGGGAAATCCCATCCCGAGTCCCCTTGGTTTTTGTTCCGACTGTCCCCGGCCTATTTTCTCTACGACAAAACCCAGAGAGAGACGGTGCTCCCGGGGCTCTATTTGCGGTTTCTCTGCCCGTATGTACCCGCGCACACACACGTATATCTATACCCATCGATATCTATATGTCTGCATGTAGGCACAGAGAGCCAACAGGGCTCGGTGAGGCGCGGGGACCTCCAGGTCGCTGCGGCCGAGAAATCCCGCTTCTCCGGGCGAAATCGGACTTGGCAGAGGCAGCAGAGCTCCCCGCCGCAGCTGCAGCCTCCTCCGCGGAGCCCCGGAGCGACGGGACCCCCTTCGCTAAAGGATTTTAGGTATAGAATATTTCCCCGGCCGTAAAAAGGGTCCAGAGAAATTTACCGAGCTTTTTTGGAGGGTTATCCCCCGCGCTGCGTGTGTGACGGTGGAGTGTTGGTTTTTGGGGTTTTTTTGGGTTTTGTTTTTTTTTTTTTTTTCCACAAGGATATAATTCCTCCCTCCCCAACTGCTGAATTACTTGATGCAGTTTTCAAAGGAGCCCTGTGATTATGTCAGGATGTCTGGGGGGAAAAAAAAAAAAAAAAAAAAAAAGAAGGAAAAAAGGAGTTGAAGTTTTTCCAATTCAGATTCATTCTGCAGTCCCGGGGAAGTGTAAATACGCAGATGCAGGACACGGCTCTTCCTAGGAGAAGAAGTTTCTCCTTCTTTTTCCTTTTCAGTGCTCAGGAACCAAGACCCCCTGTCGAAATCAGCCCATCAAACACCCTTCGTATTTAGGGCGCTTTCTCCGCCTCGCTCATGTCAAAACCCCCAGATCTCTGCGAGAAAAGCGTTGCCGCCGGTTGAGGGGGAAAAGGTTGCACGGAAAAGGGGCGAGGGGACTTCAAAAAGTTAAAATACTAGCCATTCACGAGGGACACGAGGGAGGCTAGAGGGAAAGCCTTTTCTCCCCTCCGCGGCAAGCTCAGCGCAGTGGGGCCGGAGCCCGTCTGTGCCCGGGCTGTCTGCGGGCAAGGAGAGGTTTTCTCAAACATGTGAGACCTGGGAGAACGGCACCTCGCTGCAAAATCTGTCAGGAGACTTGAGTTACGCCGTACAAACATCCCTCTCACTTTGTCTCTGCAATCGTACGCACGTGTGGCGATGGATGTCTATACGTACAGACGCCCAACGCCTGGAGAACAGATTTACATTTCGTACGGAAAGTGAACTTCTCCCTCCACAAAGTGCAGACACCGCGGGGTGCACAAAGGAAGACACGTCCCCGAACAAAGGCGCACGAACCCCGGCATCCTTGCGTGCCCAAGACTGTTTTGTCACTTCCATTTAGTCCGTCGGTTTGGTATTGTGTTAAAAATATCGGGTAGCTGCAAACAGGCACTTTCATGAGAGAGCGGGGAAGGCGAAGAGAGTTCTGCTCGCCCTTTACTGGGAAGAAGCGAGGACCGTTTAGACAGCGATTTTTTTTTTAGCATATTTTAATGCAGCGGAGTAACGGATTCTTTGTGTATAAAGTGGAAAGAAAATAGAAAACAAAGTCCGGGAACGAAGGAAAGAAACGCTAGACTGGTTTTAAGACTCCCCCCATCCCTTGGTTGAACAGAAACATTAATTTACATTAGCAATTCCGCATCTTTAAGATAAATTACACAGCGGCGTAATAGATTTAAAGTACGCCAGATTTTTTATCATTAATTGTAAATGTGCAAAATACCTGCTGGTACTTCACTTTAGAAGAATGTAATTGGCAAAAATGGGAGGCTGATGAATAGATAATAGATCCTTAACTACCAATAAACAGTAAGCACCAGCCAAGAGTATTAGGATGTGATCATAATTATTCTGCAGCCCCAGCCAATGGGAGGAGGAGAACTCAGCCCTAAAATCATCCCCGGACCCAAAGGTAATCGCGAAAATACGGACAAGGCTGGAACCGGAGACTTGCTCCCCTGTCCCGTCTGCGAGAGCCCGGCGTGTCCCAGCTTTGCATCATGCAACTGCCCTTCGCTTTGTTTTCCGCACCGCGCGGTGCGGGGAGTGCGAAAGAGCCAAGGGGGGAATAAATAAGTTCGGAGGAGGAGGAGGAGGAGGGCGACCCTTTCTCTCACCGGGACGAAACCTTTCCCAAGCGGGGCATCTCTCCCGGACGCCCCGGGGCCGATCAAGGTAACCTCGCCGGGCTGAGAGCACCCGAGAGGTGGCAGGGAGAGGGGTGTCACGCTGGCGGAGCAGCCCTAATTCCCCCCCACCCCCCTCCCCCCCCCGAGATGCGCGCACCCCCGATAAGCCCCCACACCCCCCCGTGCCCTTCGTCCCCCCCTACCTTGGTGGCCGGGCGGCGGCGGAGCGGGGCCAGCTCTGCGCGGGGGCGGAGCGGCGCGGAGGAGGCTGCGCGGGGCGCCGCGCTCCCCCCCGCGCTGGCAGGCGCGCTCCCGCCGCACTCCGATCCGCGCCGCTCCATCCCTCCCGATGGCGCTGCCCGGCGCTCGCCTCCCCTCTGACGCACTTTAAAGAGTCTCCCCCTTCAACCTCAAGGCGAGTAATAGCGACCAATCATCAAGCCATTTACCAGGCTTCAGAGGAAGCTGTTTATGTGATCCCAGCACTAATTAGGCTCATGAACTAACAAATCGTTTGCACAACTTGTGAAGGGGCCGATCACATCCATGGATTGTCTTTGGACTTAGGGAGGGAGGGGGGGGGGGGGCGACCGCCTTTTCCTTGCAGGAGGGAAACTTCTCCCAGCAACTTTTTTTTTTTTTTTGAGTGAGTGTGTGTGTGTGTGCGCGCGCGGTGCGTGTGTGTGTGTGTCTCCCTTTTGGGTACCGCTGGCTGCCGCTGCCTCCTTTTCCTCCAGCCCCTGTCTATTTATGTGTGTATCTATCCCTCCTCAAGTCACTCCCTGCTGCAAACTTCCCCGGATCGCCTCCCGCGCACCAGAGAGAGACAGGCAGAGATTTGGTCGGGGACTCTCGCCGCGGCAGCATGTTTCAGCCCACACCCAAGCGGTGTTTCACCATCGAGTCGCTGGTGGCCAAAGACAGCCCCTTGCCCGCGTCTCGCTCCGAGGATCCTATCCGGCCGGCGGCGCTCAGCTATGCCAATTCCAGCCCGATGAACCCTTTTCTCAACGGCTTCCACTCCACTGGCAGGGGGGTTTACTCCAACCCGGACTTGGTCTTTGCAGAGGCCGTCTCCCACCCGCCTAACCCGGCCGTGCCGGTCCACCCCGTGCCCCCTCCCCACGCCCTGGCCGCCCACCCGCTGCCCGCTTCGCACTCCACGCACCCGCTCTTCGCCTCGCAGCAAAGGGACCCCTCCACCTTCTACCCCTGGCTAATACACCGCTACCGGTATCTGGGCCACAGGTTCCAAGGTACGTGCAACTTTTCTTCTCCCTCCCGTCCACCCCTCCATCCTCCGGCCGGTCCCCGCGGCCGCGGATGCGGGGGGAACCGCGGGCGGCCGCTGCCCGGAGCCGCCGGCTGGGCTGGGTTGGGCCGAGGGTCTTTTGTGCCTCCCTTCCCCGCCGCCAAACTTGAGGAGCTGTCAGAGCCCACGGGTTTGGGCTCGGTTTTGCTTTGCTGCTTTTCCCGGTTTGTTTTGGTTTCCCTGGGAGGAGCGGGGGGTGGGGGGCAAGGCCGGCTGGGACTTTTGCGGCTTTCTCGCCCCGATTAAAACCAGGGGGGAAAAAAAAGGTGGATTTTTTTATTTTTTTTTTTTTGTTGCGGTGGGTTAAAACCTACTGAGGAGAGCCCAAAAGGAAGCCGCCCCGCAGAGAGGGGAATGGAGGGGCGGCGAGGTTTAGGCTGCCCCAGGAAGGCGGCGGTGCCCGCCGGGGCCGGGCTGCCGGGGCCGCGGGGAGCCGCCGCCGCAGCACCAAATTCGGCCGCTCTCCTGGTTAGGGGGGACGGGGGTGGTGGGGGGGAATGAAACGAACCTCAGAGAAAGGAGAAGGCAAAAAAACCCCAAATAATAATTCCAGCACTGGAGCAGAGCGGGGAGATGGGGCTGCGAGGGAGAGCCAGGCTGGGGCAGAGGGCGATTCCCTCCGTACGGGCAGGGAAGGGCTCCCAGCTGCCAAGCGATTAAGAACCGGCTGAAGGAAAATAACCAAATCCAATGGCGCACAATCAATAAAATCCCCCTTGTTTAACCCTTTGCCACCGGCAGCGTCTTCTCCGAAGGGTGAGACGATTTCTCACGTAATGGGTACAGCTGCCGCCTCATTCCTTACACATACACACACCAAAAAAAAAAAAAAAAAATCAGCCTCCCTTCAGAGGCATCCGTATGCCTTTATTTCCCCCGTATTTTTATTTATTATTTCCGAACGAAAACAAACCACCTGCAACATCCATTTCCCCGGCCTTCTGCAGCCGAGCCGTTGCACCCGGTTTGGAAAAGGAGTCGCTCCCTCCGAAGCCAGGCGGACGGAGACACAAAATGGATTATTACCCTCTCAGAATAAAATTACAGGTTTCGCCTCACCAAATTATTTGCCGCAGTCATCAGGCGATTGGTAAAGAGCGGTAGATGAAAGGCGGAAATGTCCTGGTGTTGAGCCACAGCCTGGTTTCAAGCACACCCTCCTCCCGCAACGATTTTTAATGCGCTTAGGCAGGGAGACCCGCGGTGGCTTTCCCACCTTGGAAGGACCGACCCGGAGAAGCGGCACAGGGTCAACCCGGTGGGGAGAAACCCACCAAAAAGCCCCTTTTGACCCCCACCACCCCCGGCTCCCCAGCAGGCCGGCCGGGATGGCTGCCCCGTGGCTTTTCCCGAAGTTTGTTTCTTTATTTCCCCGCCGGTTCCCCCACCGCCGGGGCAGCGGGAAGGGGCACGGCGGCGGCGGGAGCCCCCTTTGCGGGGAGCACAGGGGCAAAACGAAGGCGAGCGGGAGGAGAAAGGGCCCCGGCCGGGGTTTTGGGCGAGGGAAGCGGGGAGAGGCCGGGGGAGCGGGCTGGCGGCTGCCGGAGCGCGGCGGCCGGCCGGGGAGGGACGGGGGGGGCTCGGCCGCTGCCGCACCGAACGCCGCTGCCCGGCTGGCCGCCCCGGGAGGGGGTAAATAACAAATAAACAAGGAAAGATGTGAGGCCGCCGGTGGGCGACGGGAAGGGGGGCAGCGGCGGGATGAAGCCGCAGACACCGCAGCCGGGTTCTGGCCAATTCTATCGCTTTTTTTTTTTTTTTTTTTTCCTCCGTAGTGTTCCCCTGGTTGTGTTTTAATATTTGAATTTCTCCCAGTCCTCTCCTTCCCCTGCTCGTTCCCTCCACCTATTTGTCAAAGGAAAATTTAATACAAAAAAAGGCGCTGAAAATAAAAAAGAAACTATAGTGAGATTTCTCCTGCGGGTTAATGGTGGGAGACAAAAATTCTTGCGCTAAAAAAGTCCTCGTGAGTGTGTTCGGGGAAGGTGTTTTGCTAATCTCTGTTTTACCCTGTTGCCCAGGGAATGAAACCAGCCCGGAGAGCTTCCTATTGCACAATGCACTGGCCAGGAAACCTAAACGGATCCGTACAGCTTTCTCCCCATCCCAATTACTGAGACTGGAACATGCCTTTGAGAAGAACCATTATGTAGTAGGAGCAGAGAGAAAACAGCTGGCACACAGCCTCAGCCTCACGGAAACTCAGGTAAGGGGGAAGCAGGGAACGGGCAGTTGGGAAAGCGAAAGTACTGGGATCTCCTTGGGAAAACCCACCCGGAGATGTGGGGAAAAAATACGGGTAAATTCTGGGGGTCTTTAGGCCTCCAGCCCCGAGCCGGTGGAGCGGAGTGAGGGGTTCCCCCGCCTCGCCTGGGTGTTATAAAACCTTCTGCCGTTGGTGAGAACCACGGCCTGTGCCGGGCACGGCGGGGCCGCGGGCGGGCGTGGGGAGCCGGGGGGGGCGGGTCGGGGCATGGTTTGGGGCTCCCCGGAGGGACCCGGCCGGAGCCCCGGCCCGAGCGGGAAGGAGAGCGGCGGGATTTGCGATCTGCACATGAAAAACGGTCCTGGGCATTTCTGTGTGGGACTGGGGTGACCCGCCAGAAGTAGTTGAATGTTTAGGGAAAAAGCCCCCAAAACAAAAGGCGGAGGGGAGACACCCCCCACACACACACTCCTTTGGATCCTACGGCAGAAAGACAGTTTCTCGGATGATTTTTCACTCGTTTCTAGCCCCGCGTCCGGCAGCGGGGGTATGAGGAGCCGGTTCAGGAGGGCATAAAGATGAAAAATAAAAGCAGAGAAATTATTAACTACAAGGAATCCCCCCCTCCCGCCCCCCCGCTGGCTGGCTGCGGGCCAGAACCGCACCGGAGACTATTTCGGTCGCCTATCTGGAGGGACGATTAAGCGACGTTTCTGCTCCGGTTGTCCCGGGGCGAGGGTCTCGACGGGTGCCGAGGCCGGACACCCGTGGGGCGGCGGGGAGCGGGGGCGGGCCCGGCGTTCCCCCCGACGGCGGGGACCCACGGCCGGCGGCCCCGCTGCGAGGGCGTTTTTCACGCGGTTTTCTCCTCGCCGGAAGAAAGGCTGGGGTTTGGGAGGGTTGTTTGTTTGTTGTTGTTGTTTGTTGTTGTGTCGGGCTTTTGTTTTGTGCCCTTCCAGGAGACTCGTGGAGACAGGGCTCCAGATGGGGATTGTCTCTGCTACAGTATGTGGCACTGTACTTAAAAAAAAAAAAAAAAAAAAAAAGAGCCAAAATACCCAGCCTCAGCCTAGTTCAAAGTTCCCAGTAAACACAGCGTTTTCTGGGCGGATTAAGTTGTAACACTTTTTTTTTTTTTTTAACTCCTTTTCGTGGGGGAAGCAATAAAGAGGTTGGAGCTTTTGTTTTAAAATGTCTTCCTAACAAAACAATAAAAAGGGATCGCCACTTTTATGAGGTTCTCCGAACAAGGGACCGGTCACAGGCTTATTTCCACTGGAAAGCTGTATTTAAGGTGGTCTTTGTGCTGCTTGATTCCGAAGCTGGTTGGGGTCTTTTGTCCGGATGTCAAACCCCCAGTCCCCTACAAATGAGCTCCCTTTTGGGAGATCAGCGTGCAGAAATGAACCGTCCTCCCCTTCAATTAGCAAACTAAAAGCAAATTAAACTCACCCCTTGTTCCCCGCTCAGCTTTTTAATGGGGGACTTTTGGAGAATATGAAAATGCAGCAGAGATGTGTGTCCGGCCAGGCAGGTCTCTGTTCTGAGGAGGCAGCGAAGCGGGTTAAACCAGCTTATTAAAATGCTCCAGTTCCCCTTTCCCCCCTTGCTGGGGCCTTTATCAGGCACTTTCAGACAGAACCAGAGTTTAAACTGCTTTAAAAAAAAAAAATAATGTTTACCTTTGGCCGCTACAAGGAGTGTGGCCAGCCCTGGAGATAGCTCCCAGATCAATACTATCTGTAATTAAAGCACTGGAGTCAGCTGCCGGATGGTTAAGTCAGATTTATTCGGCGCTGCACAAATTCAGAGGGATATTTACGGCGGCACTTGCAGGATTCGCCGCACCGCGATCGCTCCTGGACGGCGCGTCCCGGCGGGAGGCTGCGGGCGGCGCCGGACGTTTTTCGTTTTGGGCCTTTTTCTTTCATTTTACTCTCTTTTTCCAAGAGGAAAAGGTCTCGCCTCACGGCCTCCCGGCCCCACCCCGCCGCTCCGTTAGGAGGGACGATGCCCTGGCTCCGCTTACCCCCGCCGGGCCGGGCCCGGGGCTGCCGGTCGGGGGTCGGGCTACCCCGACGGCGCGTCCGCCGTGCTGACAGCCCACGGCCGCGCAGCCAAGCTCTGTTTTCCCCCGCGTGGGCTGCCTGGCGGGTCTTGCGCGGGGCTCCTGGTGCGCGGAAGATCCGCGCCCCTGCGCCAGGTGTGCACATGGTGCCTCCCCGCCTGCGCGGCTGCGGGGAGTGGAGCGCACACGCACCGCGGCGGCTGCCCGCTCCTACACGCGTGGGTGCGCTGGAGGCGCCTGGTGGGCGTGGGTCAGCGAGAATGGGCCTTTCCCAGTGGTGGCACACGGGCCCCGGCTCCCCTCGCCCCCCTGGAGCAGGCAGGGCACGGAGTAGGCAGGACATGGGTAGGGCATGGTGCGGGCAGGGCATGGTGCAGGCAGGACATGAAGGAGGCAGAGTAAGGTGCAGGCAGGACATGGAGCAGGCAGAGCACGGTGCAGGCAGGGCACGAAGCAGGAAGAGCCCGGAGCCCCTCGGCACGTCCAGAGCAGGACATGGAGCAGGCAGGACAAGAAGCAGGCAGGGCATGGTGCAGGCAGAGCCCGGAGCCCCTCGGCAGGTCCAGGGCAGCGGGCGGAGGGCAGTACCGGCGTCCGGGCAGGCGTGGGACTAACGGCCGGTGCCTTCCCTCCCGCAGGTAAAAGTATGGTTTCAGAACAGACGGACAAAGTTCAAGCGGCAAAAGTTGGAAGAGGAAGGCTCAGACTCACAACAGAAGAAAAAAGGGACTCATCATATTAACCGGTGGAGAATCGCCACCAAACAAGCCAGTCCAGAGGAAATCGACGTCACGTCGGACGATTAAAAAACTGGCACTTTGGGACTTTTCAAAGCCAGGCACCCCACCAACAGAAAGTGTTAAAGGCTCACACCCCCCCCACCCCCCCCACATCCGCGGCGTGGCGGTGCGGGGAAGGGACACGGAGATCTTCATCAAAAAACGCGATTCCCGCCTGGGAGGGCAGCTGGGAGCGAGCGAGAGATCCGAACTGTGGCACTGCCGGCACCGCTCTGGCAAGGGGGATCTGTCAATCAGAGCCAAAAACACCGGGACGAGGTGATTGACAGGTATTCCGTTTCTCGCAGTCCACTTTTAAAAGCGTAACGTCAAAAAATTAAAAAAAAAAAAATCTTGAGAAAAAATCTTAAAAAAAAGAAAAACAAACAAACAAAAAATTAACAAACCCCAACCAAACCAGAAAAATTACCACCTTGCAGGACATTTTGCACTTCACAGTTTTTTCCGTCTTTGAAAGAGAAATTTCCATGAGCAGCCAAAACCCACACCTGTTTCAGAAACTTGAATTGCATGTGTAAAGCCGTCTGGGCAAAAAAAAAAAAAAAAAAAAAAAAAAAAAGGAAAAAAAAGAAAAAAACGGAAAAAAATTACCCCGGTTCCTAAAGACAGAAATGAATTGTAATTTTTTTCCCTTTAAGACAGGTTCTGTGTGCTTTTTAATTTTATTTTACGAGAAATGTGCAGTCTGTAAACATTTTATGATAACTTCTGGCGTCAAAGTGTTTGTGAAAGCTAAATGAAGTAGCGGTAACAAAGCATAGTGTTCCTTCCGGATGGACAAACACGGTGGGGCAGGGGAGGGACGGGAGGGAAAGGGGGTGGGGGGGTGTTTAGGGCTGGTCGTAACTTTTGCTGCCAAAAAAAAAAAAAATTAAATCAAATTATTCCCCCCTCCCTCCCCCCCCCCCCCCCCCCCAAATTGTATCCCCATTGCAAAACCGGATGATGATTATTTTTTAAGATTAATAAAGCGCAAACCCAGCGACCAGGTTTGGCGGTGGGGACACCTCCCAGGCTGGGAGGATCCAGAGAAAAGGGACTTAAAATCACGGATTGATTTTTATTTTTTTTTTTAAATATTTTTTTTTCTAATGGCCATTTTCATTGGGGCAATTTTCAAGCACTGACCTTATAATATTCCGAAATCATAGAGCTACTAAAAAAAAGTGACAAATGTTTCCTTCATGTCTTCTATACCAGAATGTAAATATTTTTGTGTTTTGTGTTTAATTTGTTAGAATTCTAACACACTATATACTTCCAAGAAGTATGTCATTGTCAATATTTTGTCAATAAAGATTTATCAATATGCCCTAAATTTTTAAGCAATATATTTTCCCCTTCCCCCAAAAAATTTCTGGGAAACGGATCGTTCCCCGCCCCCCCCCCCAATATCCCACCTTGTTTTTAGCTGCTGAACCCCTGCGGTCGGGAGCCTGCGCTCCCCCGGCCGCGCCGCGCATTCCTGCGGCCATAAGCGCGTTTTCTTAATGAATTCACTGCCTGGTAAATAGACCTCTAAAAATAAGCCGCAGAGACCCACTTGCTGTAAATAAATACCTTTTTTTTTAAAAAAAAAAAAAGCAAACCAAAACCAACAACCCCAACCCCTTCCCTGGTTAGAAACTGAAGTGCGAACCGGCTTGTAATGGGAGGGTGAAAATGGTGCGCAGCGGCTGCACTCCGCTGAGAGGGAGAGGGGCTTTCCTTGGCAAAAATAGGTATTTTATTTAAAGGGAGAGGATTTATTTTTTTTCCCCCCCGTCTTTTAAATTCCCTCGCCAGGTCGAGCGGGTCCTGAGCCCCGGCTGCTGCTCTCAGGGAGCGATCCCGGGCACAGGGTGAAAACTCTGACATTGAAGACGTGGAGGCAAGGAAAGAAAAAAAAAAAGGGAAAAAAAAAAAGTTTGCTCTGGGTCCTTGAGGAAACTAGCTGGTTTTCTGGGGGTACACAGTTGTTTTTTCATGCTTCATTTGCTCCTTAGCCTGATAGACTGCATTAATCAGTTTTATTTCCATTGATAGAGAAACCTCGTCTGCTCTGTTCGAGCTACAAAGAATCCTGCAAGCTTTTGTGAAAGTGCAAATCAGTTTAGGCAATTATCATACCAGGAATATGAAGGGGAAAGAGGAGGCATTGCCCAGTGGTCTCCTTTAATCTCTTAATCCGTGGATCCAGGGGGGCTAGTTGGACATAATTTAGGACAATCTGACTACCCTTTACACTGTGATAAGGCGAAGTTACAATGCATCGCGAAAATACGAGCTTTGTTAAACATCCTGCCTTGAAAAGTTAAGATTAGACATTCTGTGCACGTGTTGGCTCTATCGGGTACTATGTAAATTTATGGGTTTTTTTAAAAATCCGATTTTTTTTTTTTTTAACATCGCTCCTTATACAATCCCGGTGACTTTCCATTCACTGGGGCTACAAATATGAGAGAGGCCCAGGCAGGGTTAGGACGCATGTCGCAATGCAGTCCCTTCCATTTAAACCTCGGCTAATTATTTAGTGGAGCTATTCCCAAGGTAAACTTCTCGTGGCGTTTTCCCCCCTCCTCGAACAGCTGATGGTGCAGATCTTGAAACCAAGCAGGGCGCGCATTTCACCTTAACTCGCCCAACTTGGCTTGCGCTCCACTTCAAACCCATGCAAATGGGCAAACATTAAACGGATCGCGGCTGAACAGCAGACTTGGGCCTTTCTAGAAATTGTTTCCCATCTTGATAAAAAGCTTATTTCTGCAGGAACCATATACTTTTTTTTTTAGCCCCCCCCCCCCTTTTTTTTTAAACCGTGAGGGAAGAGAGGGAGAGAGGGAAAAAAAATTAAGCGTCCTATGTAGCGTAACAGCAATAAAATCTTCAGAGAATGCCATTAGCTTTGAAAAAAAAACCCTAAAAGCTTTATTACAAACCAAGCTTTGAAAATAGGGGGGATTAGGAGTCTGAAAGGGTCCCACAATGGTTAGAAGAAAAGGTTTCATGCTAATGAGGTTAATGCCCTTTGTATCTCAGGACTCCACAACTTCATTACTCCCTATCTCCGGCTGCACCAAGCGGCTCAGAACACTGCAATCCACTCCAGCTCTCCCCTGCCTTGCCTAGAGAAGGATTTGATAGCAGCTCTGTTCAAACTAGATAATTATATCTTTTCAAGTCGGAATTAAGATAAAGAAAGTGAAGCAAAGGCGGCTAGCCTTGATCCACTGCAAACAAATTTGGCGCACTTTCTAGTCTCTCTCCCCCTGCCTCAATAGGCAGGACAGTCAGCTTATTAGACCCTCATTTGCTTTATTAATTCATCTATTTAAAGTGGCAGGATTAGAGAGAGGGAGAGAGAGAGGCAGAGTCTAATGTGGGACAGTGGATGCCAGGCAACGTGGAAATATAAATATTGGCGAGATGCTATCCGAGCGGGTGTTTAAAAATACATTTTATATTAAATAACTGAGAGGGGTGGGGGAGGGAGGGTGTATTTTGGGTGGCGAATTGCAGAGTCGGGCGGATTTTTACTGCTCTTTCGAAGGAAATCTCGGTGCCGGCTGCCGGAGGCCTGCTGCCCCCTCCTCCCTCCCCACCGGACGCCCCCGCGGAAAATCCGCTGCTCTCCGCGCCTCGCCAGGGATTTCGCCAGGTGGAGCCAGGGGCTGGGCAGAGGACTGCGGGCCGGGCCGAGACCCCCCCCCAGACTCCCACCGGGTCCTCTCCAGGGCCCTTCCCGCCGGCAGCGCTGCGCAGGGGCGGCCCGCGGGTGCGGAGCCGTGCGCGCTGCCCCGGTGATCGCACCGGCAGCAGCCTGACCCCGCCGCAACTCCACGCTTTTCCCTCCCGGCTCCGCGCCCAGGATCTAGCCCCTCTCGCCTTGGATTTTTAACCCTTTCCCCTCGAACAAAGCCGGTGGCTCCCAGCCCCTCCGTGGCCGCGTCCCACGGGCGGCCACGCCGTGTGACTGACATCCCCCCCCGCAAACAGGCACCGACGCACCCCTCTTTTTGCCATTCGGCCAAGGGTGAGGTCTTCGGAGCCTTGTCGTGTTTCGAAAAATTGTTTATTTACCTCCCCCCCCCCCCCCGCTTTGATGGATCGCGTTGTTACTTCGGAGGGCTTGGCGGAAATTAGCGGTCCCCCCGCTAATTAGCACACCGCCGATCTTGCCTGCCTCGTAGGAAATAGGCGAAGCAGCTCCTGCCAGACCGGATTCCCTGATAAACGGGATTCTCCCGGCGTCCATCAGCGGTCCATCACCGCTCCCAGCTAATACAGCGACTGATTTACTCCTCCAAAGGGTCCCGCTGCGAGGGGGCCGCGGGAGTTTAGAGAACCTCCTGACCCCGAGCCGTAACCTCTCTCCTCGCCAGCCCTTCTCCTGGTGGGACACTCGCCCCGCCGGGAGAGCCCAGGCCGTGATCCACGCTTGAAAGCGAAAGGGCCATTAATCACCTTCCCTCGCTCGCCTTTAATTGGCCTTTTGCAATTAGCGCCTGTTGCAGGGAAAGGGAGCCGTCGGCGGTGAGGCAACCCCACCGGTAGCCCCCTCTTCCCCCGGAAAGGGGGACCGTGGTCGCCCCAGCTCCCTGGGTCCCCCCCGCAAGGCGCGGAGTGGGCGACCGCTCCCCGCCGGGGTTCAGCCGCCTCGCAGGTGGCTTCCCCGGCCCGGGAGCAGGCAAAGCGGGCTCGGGCTCTGGCTCTGCCGCTTCCTCCTCCTCCTCCTCCTCTTCCTTCTCCTCCCCGCTGTGGGGCTGCTCGGCCCTGCTGCCTCGGGAGTCCCTTGTCCCCCGCACGGCCCGGCCGGAGCCCTGGATGCTGCGGGAGCTCCGGGCGAGCATTTATAGACGCGCTCTCCATCGCCCACGGCTGGACCTGACGTCAGGAAGAACTTGATCTCGCCCGCTTTGCTCCTGCTTCTGAAACTGATCCTTGAAATGAGAGAACAGACTCTACACAATTCCCATGGCCTTGACATAAGGTACAGCGATAAATATACACCACTAATGAGCAATTACCATATAATCACCTTCCAATTAGCTCGCATAATGATGAATTAAACATTCTAGCCTGCTGGATTAGGTTTCTTACTTTGTATATTATTTACGAAGGCTAGCTTCTGCTGAGCACCAAATATCAAATTAGATAGGGAATTTTCAGTTGGGGGTAATTACGCATTCAGTGCATGCCCGGAGTTTTTGTCACCAGCTAACTAAAGTGTGTTGGAAGGTAGTGTCCATCCTTTTGTGTCTTTCCCTTTTGATGTCTTAAAACAAAGTCCACGCTTTTTCACCAGTGCTTTGCACGTCGCCTCCTCCGTATTAATACTTCTTTCTTTCTTAAAGCTGGACGGTCAGGAAAACTGACCGATTTTTTTTCCCTGGGACAGTTAAATAATGAGGAGCAGGCAGAGGTAGGAGCTGGGGGAAGCAAAGGAGCTCTCAGGGCACACAGTCCTCTCGCTCATGGTTGTACCATCCCTGGGAGATGGGAAGAAACCCGTCCCGTTGTGTCCCGGACAGGTAGAAACGCCTTGGTCCTTTGCTCGGGGTGGTGGGGTCCGGCCGGGCAGAGGCGGGGACATCACCCCACACCCCCCGCGATGCTCTCCACCCAGATCCGATGACACCCTCCCGCGGGTGTCCCTGTTTCCTTTGCCATTCTGGGGAGGCTGTTCCAAAAAAACCCACACCATCCAGTCCCGGCTGAGTTTGGTCCGAGGCGGGAGTCAGGGAGGGAGCGGGAAAGGATTTGGACGCTGGGTGCCGATTCCCCTTGGAAGGGAGGGGAGAGGAGAAGCAGCAGCCCCATAAGAGGCTGGATGCTCGGTAGGAGAAGGATGAGGGCTGGCAGGCGGAGGTCAGGAAGGGATGGAGGGACGGCGTCTCCGGGCGGGGAGGGGGCCTCGCAGCCGCCGTGTGCGAGTAGGAACCCGGCTCGGAGCTGCCAGGCTTTTGTTGGTTTAAGCCGGACCCTTAATGTTTTCTTAATTAACCGTTTGAGTGTGAGTAAACCTCCGCGAGGCGTTTACAACCTGGCCATAAAGTGGGAGCGGGGGATCTCCCTGCTTCCTGCCGTGCCTGAAAACATTCGTTGGGGACTAGAAGTCGGGGGGGGGGGGGGGGAAGGATAGAAAGCCGCCCCGCAGCCCCACCAGGAAAACAGGGTCTTAACCAGCCTCTTCCTTGGGATTACCTGGAAAGGAGAGGACAAACCGGTGGCCCCTTCTTTCCCAGCTCTGCTCCCCCCCGCCTGACACACGGAGCTCTGGAAAGTCTCAGCGATTCCCAGGCAGGAAAGGAACAGCCCAAGAGAGCTGCGATGCTCGGCTTCACCCGCTTTTTTTTAACCTTTTTTTTTTTTTCCTCCTTCCTTTTATATAATTGTGAGGTTTTTTTTTTTTTTTTAAAAAAGTTTTAAAAAAAAAAGGCAGGAGGAATTCAAAACAATTTCAGTCCTCGAGTGAAAGTGTTGACTAAACGCGTGTTGGTGACCTGGTCCCCAAAACAAGCTCAGATAAGATGTGGAAACTCATCCGTCAAGTCCCGAACCTCTGGGTGCGGCAGCCGATCCAAGCCTCCACGTAGTAAGAAGTTGCTGAATTCCCGTGTTTTTGTGGGTTTCACTCACGGCTTTATCAGTATTTGAACACCCTTTTTGTGGTTTTGTTGTGTTCACAGAAAGCGCGAAGTCCTGACTTTCTCCATAAGGCCGGAGAATATAGCCACGGCTGTTATTTTATCTTTAGATCAGCAAGTTGGTATCAGAGGCAGGAAAGAAAGTGCATTCTTGTGGGTTGCGAGAGTGAGATATTCCCAGATAAACTCTTCTGTGATCTCATTTCTAATCCGCAAGATCACGGCTATTTTATTTGGCATATGTATGTCAAGAGGAGACGTTTTCTGTGATAGGATGTTTAGGATCCAAACGTGATTGTACAGCCTTTTCCAGACACTCATCTCCCGTGTCACCCCCCCTGTCCCGACAAACACTTTGCCTTTTTGAAGCGGTCTGTAAGCCCGAACCGTACCTGCTTGCCCGTGGGCTGCCAAATGACCCTTCTCAGAGTCATGAAAAAGGGACGGAGGAGGAAGACGGGATTTGGAAGAGTAGCGGCTGTTCAAATAAAACGCGAAAGGTTCTTTTCATATGAATAACTTTATTTTATTTTAATTCCCGGGGAACGCAAAGTAATAGGAATCCGGATCCTCGCTACAGCCCTGACTAAAATCTGTACGGAAGAAAAAGAGAGAAAAAGAAAGAGAAAAAGAAATGAAGAGCGAAAGAATGAGAAAGAGAGAAATAGGGGGGAAAAAAGAGAAAGAAAAAAGACAGAGAAAGAAAGAAAGAAAGAGGGAAAGGAAGAAGAAAGAGAAAAAAGAAAGTAAGAAGAAAGAAAAAAGAAAGAGTCAGAAAACAGAAAGAAAAAGAAAGGAAGAAGGAAAAAGAAAAGAAGAAAAAAGAAAAAATTAAGGAAGGAAGGAAGAAAGGAAGGAAGGAAGAAAGGAAGGAAGGAAGAAAGGAAGGAAGAAAGAAAGGAAGGAATAAAGGAAGAAAGGGAGGAAGAAAGGAAGAAAGGAGGGAAGAAAGAGAGAGAGAGAGGTCACATGTGGAAGGAGAAGCCAAGGTCGCAGTGCGGGACTGAATTTAAGTGTCGCAGGGACATTGTCAGAGGGAGTATGGGGAAGGGTCGTGAGTTCAGCGTCGGACCGTCTGGGAGATTCACGCCAATTTGCCTTTGGGAGAGTCAAGGGCTTTCGGAAATCCGCTTTCTTTCCACCATTGCGGCGAAGTCCTGAGAGGTTGGGGTCGGTCCGTTCTGTCCTTTTTCACTGACAAATCAAGGCGACCCCCAAAGAGTTCGGCCAAACGGAGAGTCCTGCCCGGGCGGCCGGAGCGGTTCTGCCTGTGCAGCGCCGAGCACCGGGGGGCAGGGCGGCCCCGCGGCGGGGGGGCCTCTTTCCTCTCCCCGGAGGATGTTTCTCTTGCCCATGGGCCCGATCCCGGGCTGGGGAGGACAGGCAGGGAGACGAGGGGCTGCCCGGGGTGGGCAGCCGCGTCCCCTCCGTTGCGGGGACCACCCTCCCGCTGCCACCCCGCGCATTGCCATGGAAACCGCTGCAGCTGCAGATCAAAGTTTGCCGGCGGCTCAGCCCCGGGTGCCCCGACGGGGACCCGCCAGCCTCCCCCGGCGCCCAGAAGCAGCCGGGAGAGGGGCGCAGCCCCCCGACACCGCCGTCGGTGGGCAAAAGCGCAGCCTGGGGGCAGCTCTGCCGGGTAGAGAGTTTCTGGTGCCTTTTCCGCCCTGCGCACGGGCTAAAAGACGGGCAGGGGGTGGCCCTGAGCTGGGCGGCAGCAAAAGGGGTAGGGACACCCACTGCCAACCTTCTCTCGCCCCCTCTTTGCTGGGGGGACAGCGGGGAAAAGATGGAGATGCGCGGCGGGGGGACAGCGGGGAAAGGATGGAGATGCGCAGCGGCAGGACGCGGGGCCGGCAGATGCCGGAGCAGAGAAGGTCCTGCTCCTCGGCAGCTGCCCTCCTCTGCCCTCCCGGGAGCTTCGTCCCTCCCGACCTTCGGCCCCCGCATCTCCCCGGGCTCCCCGGCCCCGCGGGTGCACCCAGCGCTGGGGACCCGCAGCCCCGCCGGGTTCCCCCTCCCGCGGGACGGGACTGCTTCTTCGTTTTGGGGTATAAGGGTAAAACTCGGGCAGTCTCCCCGCTCAGCCCCGTGACTTAAATGAAAACAGGAGTAAAAGGCAACGTTTACACCAGTTTAATTAAGGAGGGCTCTTGTACCTTCGGGGGGGGATCGCATCATTTGACATGAAATATTCATACAGGAGGTTTCCCGAGCTGCTCCGTTTAATCCGTCCTGCTGCCAACGAAGGGCTCTGTCTCTATACATGTACGTAATTTGATTTTAATGTCCCCGTTTTTCCATCTGCACATGTCCGGAAGGTAAGTCCCGGTGAGGAAGCCAGGGCAAGGGAGCGCTGCCCAGCCCGGCCGGGGCCCGGTCGCCCCCCCGGCTCCTGCCCGCCCCGGGATGCGCCGGTGCGGAGGGAGCCAGGACCCGCCCGCACCCCCCCCGGCCCTCCCGCAGCCACCCTTCACCCGAGGGATGCGTGGGCTGGGACGGAAGCTCACGGAGGCCGCCCCACAGCCCCTTCCCGGTGGAGGCCGGCGCCCTCCGCACCTGCGGAGCCCTCCGCAGCCTCCAGCGCAAGGTGCTCACCTCCCTCGCTCAGCCCCTTCTTTCTCTCCCCCGCTCCCCCACTGAGCTGTTTCGCATTCAGCTGGGTGAATTACTGCAATTATATATTCCTATTTAAAAGGGAAAAAAAAAAAAAGGCAGAAAACAAAACACACAGGAGGAAAAGAATGTGGCGTCGACTAATTTAAACCAGTTCAAGTGGAAGGGCTGTCAATTCTTTAAGTAAACGATGCTGTGTTGATTCAGATGTTTCTCGCCGTAACTGCTGTCTGAGGGGGAACGGCAGCGGCTCCAACCCAGCGACTCGCAGCCGGTGCGGGAGGGGGGCGACGGGCCGGGGCCGCTGTCACCGGCGGGGCTCGGCCCCACTTCTCCCCTTGCTCCCCGGCTGGGGAGGCTGGATGGCCGGAGGGCTCCACATCTCCTGGCCACGCTGTCTGGATGGGGAAAAAGCTGAAAGGATGTTTACCCCTGAAATGATAAGGCCCGCTCCCCCCTCCCTGGGTGTACCCAGGCAGACTTCTCTATCAATCACGCTTTTTATTGGGTGTCACCAGCTGGGGTGTTGGGAGAGAAGTGCATGTTAAATGATGCCATTAGACTGTAGTGCAACAAGCAGAGACGAGGTAATTGGCAGCAATTCTCAGACCCAGTCCGGTGACCTGTTAATCTGTTGCCACCAGTACTCAGCCGGGAGGGGGGGGGAAGCTGCAGAATGGAGAAAAAGTCTTTGACTTATCTCAGACCTGGTCAGCTCGTTAATGTTCAACTCCTCAAGAAAGAAGAGTTTCTGGGGGAACCCCTTTTCCATTCTACCAGACCATTACTCTGATTTGCCGAGTGTAATATATTGTCCATGGTTTAATTTGTTCTCACAGGTTTTTTGGATCTTTTTCTCCCTTTCTTTCATTTGGATCACGTAAGGTTTGGCACCAGAGTGCTGGAAGGACAAACCGGAGGGTCTCTGCAGAGCGGGGAGCACTGTTCAGCAGCTCTGCCTTTGCACTTCCCGGCCAGAAAGCGGCTGTGTGAGCGGAAAGTTTGGGAGGTACATGCAGGCCTTCACCCCTCCAGAAACTTGGCTCACACACACCTCCCTCCTTCATTCAGAGTAAAGCGCGGAAGGAGCTGCCGTCCCGCTTGCGCAGGCGGGGCTGTTTGTGTGGAAGGCTTTGTACAGCCCTTGGATCCCGGACCAAACATCCACAGTGGCTGGAGATGTGAAAAAGAAACTCAAACAGGCTGAAAGCAATTGTTTAAAAACAAATCCTTCCCAAGGTTACTTTGCGTCTGAAAGAGATAGGCCCTTGGGTAGCTTAAAGGAAAACAGATTTTTAACAGGTGACTTGGAACCAGTGGTGTTTTGAAGAGCTCAGGGTGGAAACCACGACTCCCTTCTAAATTAAAAATGTTTTACAGAAAGTGGCAATCAGATGGGAGCCACAGAACCACTGTCACGATGTATTTTTCCAGCACTAAGCAGGGGACATAAAGTGTGTTTGAGTTTGCTTTATTTTATTGCAGCTTTACGGCCTTCCTTGATTTTTTTAAATTTTTTTTTAAACTTTCGGTTTATCGGGATTATCAGGAGACCTCCCTAAAAAATGGTCTGGTGATCTTACCACAAATATAGGGCTCAGACCGGTGTCCCTTACTTGATAAAAGCAGCCACCATTTCTGAAATGGCTGCTGGGTGGCACACGAGGAAATTCAGGGTATTTTCTATTATTCTTAAATATTTCAAGCAGGTAAGTTTAAGACTTTTTCGTGGCTGATGAGCTATTCTCTCTCTCTCACACACATGCACACAGACAAGGGCTACTTAGAACACACTCCGATTCGAGTCCAAATCAATGAATAAATTATACAGATGGGTTTCATTCCTTCTATATTTTCTACATATAACAAATCGGCAAAAATGTTCAGCTCATTAGTGGGGACAATGCCATGTTGGAGGGGTCAAATGCAAGAATGAAAGAAGTGCTCATTTTTTCCTGTAATGTGACTGACTGCCTGCTGAACAACTGTGGTTTATACCAGACCTTTCCCTTAATATAACACACTTCTGCAAATCTTGTGAGAAAGCCCAAAGCATTAATACACGACAGAATTAAAAATAGCTCCCTTAAAAAGGCTAAATTACATGTTTTGGAAAGTTTCAGCTATGTGCATCTCGTGACACTACTTTAATGCTGAGGAATTGTCTTTTTTTTTTTTTTTACAAGAAATAACTGCAATCCAGTAGCAGCTAAACCATTCCAGTGGGTGTATGTAGCGTATTTGAGCTCTACATTAAGGACCACTATATCTACATGCTCTGAAATACAGATTTTACATTTTATCTTACACATGAAGATCAGTAAATTGTGAAAGAGCTGTGCATATATTTATAGCCCGTGTTGCACATTGTCACTTTTTCTTAGTTTTTTAGGGTGATACAAAATATCTGTCTTTTTCTGCCTATCCATTGTCACCGCGGAGTTATTAATTCAAGGTGAGATTGCTCTTCTGAATGGTCAAACGTTGGAAACCTTTCTGTTCCTGGCCCAGGGATGAGGAATGATGGGAAGACAGTGAGCCAGCTTTGCCTGGAAAAGGATGCACAAATTTGTGCAGAGCTTTTATCTGTCGTGCTGAGACAAGTGGAAGAAGTCACCTTTTTTCAATTTTTCAATAAGCAGGACTTACACGTTGTGATAAATGAGGCTGCCTTGTGTCATGACCGGTGTCAGAAGCCTTTACGTTCACTGCTGGGATGCCACGCAGGTGACCGCGTAGTAAGACTCCTTTGAGCAGACATGCCACTGGTGAGTTTAAGGCACTCAGGGTACAAGTATGTCCTCCTGATTCTACATTCCTACGGCTATTTGAGTCTAGGTTGCTTTATTTTTGTGCTGCTGACTGATACAGGCTCTGTGATCCATACATGGCACAGAAAATCTTCTGTATACCACCAAGACCGTTACCAATTATGCATCTCTTGGACCATTTCCATTTAAGGAGAACCTCTTCCAGTGATACTGATCCACAGCTGATCTGTGCAGCCAGCAATTTACCCATGTGAAGGTTGGTGTGGCTCCTTCGTTTCTCTGTATGTGACCATTCCCCAAGCTTTCCACCGTCTCAGGGACACACGCTCACTCACGTGCATTGCTTTTGCAGAACACGGAGCCTGATATTAAACTTGTTTCCTCGGCACACGCAAAACTCCTTTCAGAACCTGAAATTTTGGATCTTTTCCTTATTTAAATTCTATTCAGCATCTAAGTGAGGTATAGATAGCAAGTTGGGAGCCTGGAACTAAAATGACCTTTCTTCCAATGAGTAACAACTGCGTGTAATGGGAGAGGCAAGGGTTTTCCATGGGAACCTGAGTCACAGCCCACTCAAGAAAACGTGAAAAAAATTCACTAGGTTTGGGATCAACCCAGAGTTTTGCAAGGAGGTGAACAGGAACACCGGCTCCCATGCGTGCAGCATATTTTGACGTGGCCTGTGATACAGATCTGAGCGGCAGCTGAAGTCCCACCACGGCGCCGACCCCTGCTGGGGGTGATGCTCTCAGGGACTGCTACCGAGCTGGCCCAATCCCCAAATCCCCAGTCTGGTTGGGAAATTTGGTTCACGCCAGCTGAAAATTTGTCCCCCCCCAGGGCGTAAAAACTGGCAATATGAGCTTCGGAGTTAGAATACCTCTTAATGAAAAGAGCCCCTTTAGCCTCTGAGAAGAGGGGACCAAGTAGACCACCCGGCTAATGCCTGCCCTCTGGTACCCTCTGGCAGAGTGTGTTGAGCTCTTGTTCAAGTGAGATAAGTCGGGGAGGTGAATATCTGCTCACAGGTATTTTCAAGCTAGTTTGGCAAACCAGAAAGACAAATCCTTTTTGCTCTGTATTTGTACAACATTTAGCACGGCAAAGTCCCGGTCCGTTACTGGAGCTGCCAGGGACTTCTACAGTACAAATAATAAGTACATAATGCATCTGCTAGAGAGCTCATGAACCTTTCATGTTATTTATGTACTAATCTGAACAGCGTGGGCCAGATTTTGATCTTAGTTATTCTGGAGTAAATGAGATAAGGGTTTGGCCTTACATCCATAAGATCTATAGTCAATCAGTGTTTCTAATGTGCTCATCATGGAAATATCTTGGCATTGTGCGGCTGGCCCACTTCAGTGTGACTAGAATAGCAAAGCATTATATTAAGCAAACAGAACAGTTTGATTTATAGATTTGTGGTAAGAATAGTTCAGTTTTCCAGGGTGTTCAATTTAATTAACATTCTCCAGGGAAAAAACTGCTATTGTTTCCCTAACCACATGCCTTCCAATACAAAATAAACTCTTGCTGGTGTGTATGTGCTGCTTAATTATCCTAAATGGTTCCTTTTGAAAGTTGTCTATTGACCTGCTTCTACACTTCACAAGTGGAGCATATCCTATTCACTCAAGAGTGTGTATCTACCTGCACTTAGCGAGAAAGAGATACCAGATGAATTTAAACACTGCTAAAACAAGAACACAACCTGCTGCACGCAGCATTCCCAAGTGGTATGTGTGAATAAGGCTGCAAGGAGAATTTATAAAGCCAAGTAAGTCGCAACAATACCTGTAAGTCCTAATTCCAGCCACTCTTAGATGTTTGCAGGTGTCTGGGGATAATGCTACAGCAAGGGGCTGTGCCCGGATGCTGCTGGAGTGCAAAGCATGAGAGTAGGGGGCAGTCTGTCTGTTTGGCCCCTAGAGACTAAATCCTGCCACCAATATTGACTCCGAGCCGCTCCATGCTTTTGATGTGCTGGGTTTTAGAGGGGTGAGCTGCAGCAAAAGCAGGTCCCAGGCACTTGGGTCACCCCTTGCTTGCGGGGCTGTGTAAATCACACCGCCTTTCGCACCAGCGCGCCGTCTGAGCCGCCGTCTCCATCTTCCAGGCGCTCTAGTTGCTTTCCAAGAGCGCCAGGATTCAGAAGAAGGAGATGGTGGAGCTGCCTTGACTCCATTTATTCCAGCACTTAAGTGGAAACAGAACTGGGCCCAGTGAGCATTGCAGTGTGGGATGACAGGAGGGCGAGTTTTCGTGTAGTTGAGTCAGTAGTGAGAGCTGGCTGTAGCCGGCTCCGACTGAACACAATAAACAATTCCACTTGCAACATACTGTACTATTTAAGGGCTCATAGATGCCAGTGGGAGTTTTGCCTGAATAGCAGGCAAATAACAGGTC
Organism: Larus michahellis; assembly: GCF_964199755.1. Lineage (NCBI taxonomy): Eukaryota > Metazoa > Chordata > Aves > Charadriiformes > Laridae > Larus > Larus michahellis. Next base: position 66,135,560 of record NC_133901.1, read on the forward strand.
CTTATTCTCTATCATGTCTCATGAAATATCGCAGCCCCACATGTGTTGCAGAGGCAGATAACGAAGCGGTGGCAATAAGAGGGAGCTGGGGAGGCGAGCGGTGCGGCGGGGCAGTGCCAGAGTGCCCATGTCCCTCCGGCTGGAGACTTCCCATCCGTCCGGAAGATGGTCTACGGACGGCATTGCGTGGGCCAGGGAAACTACAGGGAAACTACGCAATTAGACCCTAGAGACTATGGATTAACTCTGTAAAGTAGATGACATGATTGCAACGATTCCCTTTAGGTTTAACATCTATTCGTCCCTGTCACTGTCTCTCCAGTAGTTTTGCTTTGTAATGACACCATCCCATTTTTTTTTTTTCTCCTTTTGTGTAAAAAAAGGAATCCATATTTTAGGGAAAGATTAGAAATATTTTTCTCTGCTGTGCAATGTGCAAGTAATTTATTGAATGGTCTCAGAAAGCAAGATATGTTGCTGTCCTCCGGCAGTACCGTTGATTCAAGCATAAAGCAACAGGTTAAAATATATTCACATTCTCATTTGTTGTTATATGTTATAAAATAAAACTTGTCAAAACAAGCGGCAGATTTCTTCCTAATATTATTGTATATATTTTTCATAAATGTGGAGGCAGCTTTTCTGAGAAGCATATTTTAAACACATCTAAATTATATTAAGAGTCAAGGCCCAATTTGGTAACAAGCTGTGAGACATCAAGGGTTCTTTTAATGAAGAATTCACGCTGGAAAAATGTATGTCACAAGACATATGAATAGACGCCTCCATGATTACTAACCCTTTGCTGCCCATGCATTGATTTACGGTTAAATGTACACCCACAGAAAGGGATTCAGATGAAGTCCTTGACTCCAAATAGCCATTTGGGTCTCTTCGTTAGTACACAGCGCTCCGAAACAAAGCAGCATCAGCAAAGATGCCTGAGGTTTGATTTGAATTTTGCTCTAGTTGACTGATACTATTTATACCCTGGGCTAATCAGAACCAGGGCTGTTTCATCATACTAAATGTCAGGAAAAATATATCATGTGCATCAAGGGAGAGATCTTGGCCCCACTGAAGTCAATGGCAAAACTCCCATTGATTTCACTGGGGCCAGGATTTCACCCTGAATAAAAACTCATGTTTTATACAGAGTTTAAATGGCAATGGGTTTATCTGAGAGTGGTTTTAAGAATTGTTTTGGGGAAAAATGTATTACTGAAATGCAATTATGTATTTATTTAGCCTTTACAAAGCAATAGATGTTTTCACAAGCAGTGCAAATGCGTTTAAGTGGAGTACCTCCAGGCTGAATTTGTATGCTATGCAATTGGGCAACAATTAGAAGATGTTAACTGCATGTGATTCAATGTCTTCAAACACAATTTCGCTAAGAAGCTCCTGGGTTTGCATCTGGATGATCCAAATGTGAATAGTTTTCCTTCTGGATGACGTAATAGCTCACCAGGACGCCAGTGCAACGGATGTAACATATTTGACTTGACGAGCCTGTTGGACATGAGAAGGAGCTTGCAGTTGTCGCTCTGTCTTGCTCTCACACTAATTGAACACAGGCCTGGGACCTACCAAGGCTCTCTGGGCTTCAGCAGCCACGGAGAAGACTTGCTGTCTTTGGTGCCGTCCCCAGCGCAGGAGGTGGACAGAGTGTCACTGAGGGCTTGGAGCATCATCAGAAAGGCTTGGGGAAGCCCTCAACCCCAGCGTTATTCTTCTTTCGAATCAAAGAATTCTTGCCTTTCCTTGTTAGCGCAATAAATGAGCGAAGTGTTAGGATTTGTGAGCTTCCATATTTGTAAAAGTCACATTCTGCTGAGACAATTCACAAGCAGAAAAATGGGCTTGTTTTCACTGGCTAATTAGTTCATGGTGCGTATTTCTTCAGCTGTGTACTTAATACTTCGAAAAGTGTCATGGGATCAAGAAACTTGCTTTGCATTTCAGTGAAAAGAAGAGCCAGTGGAAAAAAACCCACCCCTACATGAACAACATTCAGTGATTGGAAAGCTCCATGTCCTCCCTCAAAAACTCTTTGAAAAGATATGTTGCAGTGAATGAATCTCACTTCATTTAACCAAACCCATAAGTCTGGTGTACGAAATGTTCCCTCATTTTGACCGGATCTATTCAAGATGATTAATTTTTCACAATTTTGTCTGAAAACCACACTGTGGCATCACTTCAGCACTAACTGCCCATCCTGCACATCGGTTCGTTAAATACTTAAGTTTCCTGTGAGTTTAGAATGGGTGCCTTCCAAGTATTCACTCGGTCTGATCTTGTTTAAATTATGTGAATGGACAAAATTATAACCTTTGATGCTATGTTGCGAAAACATTTAATCTATTTTGTTTTTAGCTTTCCTTTGACTGGTACAAGAAACAAAGCATGAGAAAATAGGCAAATCATGACTTATGGGTGAGTGGCTAGTCACATTTGGAGCTAATTTGTTTTCCAAACATTTATACTTCCTAAGAAACAGTTTCTCCAAAGGAATAGCTCCTGGAAGTGGGTACAGTACCGGTTGGAGAAGAGGAAAACATGACATTTGGTGTAGTCACCTCGATTAAGGTCCTGTCCAATTAGGTTTAACAAGACAGGGTTAGAGAACCATCCTAAAATATACCGAGGAGAGGAAAATATTAAAGAACAAAGAAGCTTCTGGTCTCAAAGGACCAGAGAAAAGAATTTCAAACCATCTTGACAAATCAGTATAACCACAGCTTGATGGAGAGGCAAAAATGGGATAACCCTGGCTCCGAGGACTGGTGTTCAGACTAAAAAAGCAAACAAAAAAATAAATCCTTTCACTTTTAGGCCACTAACTTAACTCCATAAACCGGTTAGTCACGATCATCTGATAGTTATTGAACACATCCTCTCTGGAACAAACTGGTGGTCTCAATACCAGCTTTAGGAGACATATGACAGTATTCAAACAAAACAACAATTTTCTGCTTGGCATTATTGTTGGCCAACTCCATAGAAAGGCCAAAGGACTGATGGAACAAACAAATAATAGCAATAAAAAATTCCAACAATAGTTAATTTTATTTATTATTATTAATTCACAAGACAAAATTATACAGTTGTCTGAGGATGGCAGCAATTCCGCAACTGAATGGGATTCCTGTAAAGCAGGGCTGAGATGCGGGATGCAAGCTGTGGTTGGATTAGGAAAGCATCTGTGGCCACTGGTAACTTGGCTAACAGAGCAGGGATCGAACCGGGGTCTCAGTCCCTAGAGCTAAAAAGCACCAGTTACTGTTGCATGACCCCAAAGAGTCCTACCTCTGTAGCCAGGGAGAGATGGAGATACTGGGTGGTGGGGGGAACCGGTGACACACGCTCACCCATGGGTTACGTCCTTCCTTCTGGTTTGCCCCCAGCAGTTCAAGCCCCTTTTGCGTGAAGACTCCTCCAGAGGATGACGCACCAGTTAGGAAACCGGCGTCTTTCCCAGGCAAAAGCATGAGTTGTGCTAAGGCTGAGCAAACTCTGTCTAGCGGGCAGCTCCTCTTCTCTGCCCTGGGGAGCTACTTTTGCACCAGGTCTGGCCTTGCTTTCCTGTCTTCTCCGGATGAGCAGAATGAAACCGTCAAAAAGCCCATCACTCCTAATGCTCTCGTGATCAGTTCACTGGTGTTTAAAAAGAATATTGTCACCAAATCTGTGATAACGGTTGCAACATAACACTTTATCATTCCTATGTTGTCCCTAAGGTGGTAATTTAAACGAGTTTTGTGTTCTGTGTTGATTTATGGTGGCTAAATTAACGTAATAAAACTTCCCAGGTCCTTTTAATGTGTATTATTGATAAAAGCATTCACTAAAAGAAATGTGAAAATCCATCTTTGTGAGCCTTAATACTCGATGGTGGCATCTGTTTTTCATTTAACAAGATGACTGAAATGAATGTAACTACAAAAAACTCAAAGAGCCAAATGTGTACATATCATTGCGCAAAAACGGCAATTTCATCACTCCCTCATAATCAGCCCTGATTTATTTGAACAGACTTCGAGGGTCTGACTTCACTTCTCACCCAGGGCTTGAGTTCAGCAGGAGTTTTCCTTAGGCAGGGTCTTCAGGATCTGACCCAGACATATCCATTTGCAACAACATCCACTGGAAAGGGCTTTGTACATTGTAATAGCAGGGTGCATCAGAAGAATTTAAGTTTGCATTCAGTCACAGAATTCCGTGATTTGACATACCTTTAGGACATTTGCTAAGTGAGTACGAGTATCTTCTGCACTATCTGATGACAAAATGGCCTGTTTATGGCATGACAGCGTTTATGGATATGGAGAAAACCTACCTTTTATCATACATCATGTGCAAAGATTGCATAAAAGATTAAAGAATGAAGATATCTGAAAACAAGAGAGTGCGCGGTGCCTTATTCAGCACCACAGAAACACGGTGTGCAGGAAAAGAGGAGAGTCTCTGGAGGCTGGGTTGATTGTTAGTGTCGCTAAGAACAATTGATGCTGAAGCTGTCTGGACCCCTGTTTGTGGTCAGGAAGGGTTTACAAGAGATGCTGCACTTACTGTGTACTGCACATAGCTTTGTACGTGAATTCATCGCCGACACACAAACAGGACAGCGCAAGCGTAAGGTAAATAATCTCTCCCTGTGCGTGGTGATGGAATACCTACAGTTCAATAAAGAGCAAGGAGTTATCTCCCCAGATACAGAGATTCCCAGAAAAAGAACAGGTGCAGCTCTGTTGCGCCAGATGGGGATCAGATTTAAAGCATGGGCAGGTAAGGGCAAGGCGAATACGACTGCTACCCCTTTTTCCCTGGCACAGCTATAGCTCGAGCTGAGTCTGGAGAGTGCTTTTGCACTGATTTCCCCCTTGCTCTCCTGCATCAGCGCCTCTCCAGTGTAAACCCACCCAAATGCCCAACAACATGGGCTCAATGCTTTCTCGGAACAATTTCCTGGTGTAACTTGCACAAAATTGCGCTGACCTTGTACTCATGAATAATGAGACAACCATAATGGTGCAACCAGGACAAACTTTATGCCAAATTCATCAGTCAGGCAATGGCAGTAACATCATCTCTGAGTGCCGCAGTGAGCTGCTCACCATCTCTAAACAGGGCTAGGAAGCCAGGGATGATGATGGAGACATTCGGTTAGGATGTGCCCCTCAGTGATTCCCCAGCTATTCCAGCAGCTATTCCTCATGATGTTTCATTCCAGTTCTGCTTAACATGCAAAAAAATCACAGCTCTATGGCTGTGGAATGAAATAGGGCCAGATTCTTAGGAATTTTGGACCTGCAGCCTTCAATGAGCCTTGGGGGAGTTGTCCAGGCTCAGAAGACATCCATCAGGTCCTTACCCCAAACAAATCCTCCACCACCTGCCTCATTCCACACCCTCTGAAGCCAGTGGGAGTCCAACCAGATAATTCAATAGAAATTGGCCCAGGACTCACCTAAAACCGCACCTGTTTCTTACCGCATAAAGTGATAAGCTGCAAAGGTTTGTTTTTTAATTGGACACTTAATACCAGCTTTGGCAGGTGATTAAACTGTGATTTACTTCCAAGGGAGATAAGAAGTAAATTTCTAAGGAATTCTGGATAGGCGGTTAACAGCACAGTAATTATACAGAGACATTTTTGGAAGAACTGGGCAAGTTAAGGGAGAATCTGACATAAATAAGGGAGTTAGTTATTTTTCTTTCTACACTCAGAAGACTACAGGAGATTAGAAAATGAAGAAAAAACCCCCACCAAAACAGAGCAGTGTTTAAGTAGTTAGAAAATAAGAGGTTCTGAGTGGACATAAAAATTGCCTAACAAACGTTTAATAAGGAGCCAACAAGGAATGTATTTCCACTCGAGCTGAAATAGAAGTGGCCAGTGCTATCAGAAGATCAATGTATACGAATCAAACAATGCAGCTTAACTGTCTCCCATGGGTAAAACAAAGAGGCATGAAGTGGGGACTTGTCAGTCATTGAGACCTTTATTAATAACAACTGCAGTTTAAGGAGCATGGGTTCTCGTACTTGCAAACAGGAAGCTGCAGCCCTCCAATAAGAAAGCAAACATTTCATTGCCTGTAAAGCAAGATTATATTTCAGAGGGGAAAAAAAAAACAACAAATTTTTCGAAAAAAAAAAAAGCCCAAACCAAACTAGAAGACTGAAATGAGGTCTGGGACACTAATAAAGCATTCTTGCCTTTTGCATAATAAAAATATAATATTCTCAACTACTGTATTAAAGTTCTGTAAGTAGTATTGCGGCAAATATGCAATGGGGAAAGGGAACAACAGTTCAAACCGGTCAAAGAATGGGTTTTGTGTGCCACACTTGCCAGGCTGCACAAGTTTTTGGTATTTTGCAAGGACAAATTAAAATAATTTTTCAACTGTTTGCTTCTGTTTGACTGAGGGAGATTATTTCAGGCGTCCTGGTGTTGGCGTCAACCATAGTCCTCTATGCAGAAGGCATTTTAAGCACTGGGGTTTGGATAACTCTATGAAGACAAGATGGGGACCAGAATTATTTATCCTCAACATCCATGCATGGACTGTAGGTACTGCTTTGGGCATACATAGCAGTGGCTGGATGTGGCTACTGTCTTGGGCTAAACTATGCCCATTGAACCTTCCTTTTCCTCTGGTTTCCTTGTGTTTCCACAAGTCCAATAGGAAAGATCTACTCTGATGGATAATTCTGCTTCCGCCCTTTCAGCACTGTATACCAGCCAAGAGTGGAAGACTTGAGCCCGTCCTCTCAACCCTCCTCTGTTGCGTGTGTGTTACACCAGAGCTCACAGAGTCTCATCCTTCAAGTAATTCCTTTGTCAGCCTGTGGTCTGACGGGTTTACTGGTAATTGGATCATTTCTACCTTGTTTTTCGCAATCCATTGCTAACACGAGTGTTCACTGGGGCTACAAAGACAGACACAACTCAAAGCATTTTTGTATCTGCCTCCTGGTAGCTGTAAGTCAACCATTTTTCACACGAAAAAGAAATATTTCTTCTTTGTCCTTTCCCTGGGAATACTGAAAAGAGCAGCACCCTGTAAGTTTTGTGTAACTGGGTCAAAAGCTGTAGTAATTATATAATAATGGCTTGGAAAGGCAGTATTTCAGGACAAGGTGTTTCAAGGCAACAACTTCAGTCGTAAGAATGACAATGGTATTTATTGCAGGAAATCCCTTGCAAGAAAAATATCTGCCTATTACAGACAGCAATAAAGTAAAAATTTTGCCTTAAGCATATTTCTGCCTCAGGCAGATCAGTAAATATCTGAGCTGCAGAAACATTAAAATACCTGTAACTAGTAAGAATTTACAGTTCTACAAAAACGTTGTCAACAATATGTATAGGTGCTTTAGAGATAAGTAGGTATTTACCAAAGATTTATGGATTATGGTATTCTGTGACATCGTAAAATGTGGGGAATCTGAGCGCACGACTGTTTGAATGGTCAGCAAAAGAGTCTTCTTAGACTATTAGGCTGTGCCATACATCATTCCTAAGGTTATTTCCTTGAAAGGTCTTGGAAAAGGTGTTGTATATCACAAATAGCCTGTGACCTCAGAAGTCAGACTGGGAGCACCTTTTAGTCCATTAGCAGTGGAAGTTAATACCATTTGTTTTTTTCAAAACAAAGTAATTATCTTGAGGTTTGAAATACTTTTTCCAGATTGAAGCCATGACCTCAACATTATGATAATGTTGGTGTTGGTAATCAGCCTTATTTCTGAGATTAATGATTCATCATGCACTCATTGTAAGTGATTTTCTTGTGCGTTGGTATAACACATTGAAAGCAAATGGAGTTACATATACTCATTTAAAATGGGCTGAAGGGAAAGTCGCCCACACTTATTTACTGCTTTCATGCTATGTGCTTCTACTGTTCACTGTGACCTTGCTGGAGTCAGGAGTTTACCTCTAAATTTCATAGCTATGTAATATACACTGATATTAAATGGGATGCATGAGGGACACCGGTATTGTGGAGCTCGTGTTAGCTGCTTTGTTGCATTGCATTGCCCTGAAAGCACATTGGACTCAATGGTTCAAGATCAGAGAGGCCATAAATAGAAGTGGAATTAAATATAGATTAAGTACAGCAAGGTAATTGGGACCTGTACCTCTGGAGGTGATCTACCCATTCGTTAAGTTCTTCTTTGTTTCCCGCATTTCCTCTCCTTTCCCTTTCCCCTTCCCAAAGGACCTGGCCTGGTTGTATCTGTCATCTTGCAAAGCTTGAGTAGAAACTGGGACATAGATCTCCTGCTGGAACCACAACCAGGACAAATTGCCTGGGAGACTTGCCCTGGCTGGGGTGATGGGACAGGGAAGATCAAAAGGGACTGGAAGAGGAAGTTACTGGAGAGACTGATCTGCGTGGAGATTTCAGTGTGGTTTCTCTCTTCTTTTCATGGAAAAGGGCATCGGGAGCAAACGAAATGTCTTTATTGCTGGAAAACATCTGAAAAATGAAGCAGCAGAGAAACTAGTTGGCACAGAGGAATTGCAGCAGCCAACGAGAATGGAGGGATTTGCATATCCAGAGTGAAGCTGCTGGGAAAGAGCTGCAAAGGGATTATGCAAATCCCTGATTGGGTGAGCGGTGGCTGATTGCCAGAGCAGGGTGATGCACACACTGCTCTGTACCTGGGCAATGATTATGCAAATTACACACCCACGGCCAGAGTGCAGGGCAATTGGCTAAATGAGAAAAGCGGCGGTTACGCATCAGTAAATGCACGGTGTTCAGCGCTCAGACCATCGCACCGCGCTCGGTACAGAACAAACGCGAACCTACGCCTCTGCCATCCCTCGCACAGCTCCGCAGGATCCATCTAACCTTTGGCTGCTGGGGTGGCCACTGAGCGTCCCTATCAAGTCAAAGTGAATGTTTGGATGCCCATTTCCATTTACTGTTGAGTCTAACATCAACGGGATAAGAAAATGGAAGCTCGGATGAAAACTTCTCCGTGTTGCCTGCAGTTTTCTCATCCCAGGGAAATTCTACTGGTTGTCAACGAAAGGATGCACCTGCAGATGGGCTCAACCCTTAACTTTACACTATGCGTGGGAAAGATCTGGAGGGATGGGAGATGTTATTAAAATGTCTGGTTTTTAATATGTATTCCATGCTTTTTTAGGGGTTCAATGACATCTAGATTTGTAAGAGGATAAAGACATTTCCCTGACATACTCACAATCAAAGTTTAATATTCAGAAGTTTTTTTAATTCCTTTTTATTCCAGTGTGCACAATTATGTGCCTATATGTGTGCAGTCCAGCACCAGTTCTCAAATCCAGCGTAATAATATCTCGCTATAATTTAATTTTGCTCAGAACAGTCTTTAATGTTTTCAGGAGCTTCTCACAAAAGGAATCTCATTCCCATGGACACCTAAGCCTGAAACACCTCTGTAATTCTCACTGCAGAATGTTGGAAAGGCATGACTCAGAAATCCTGGAAAATACACTAATTACATTGTACAACTAATTGCAGGGTGGCATTCCCACTCTGCAGTTTCCATAGCTTACTGGCAGATGGGTGATCCAGATTCCAAGGTGAGGAGGCCAGTTTGAAAACAAAATATAACTGAGGAACAGCTGGACACATCGGAAGAAAAAGAGACAATTGTTCATCTCGTACTGTGGCACAACAAGAGATCCCACTGAACGCTTTGGCAATGAGTTCAAACACACGGTGACAACCATTCGGTCATAGGAGTCAGTTCATCAGTACGTCGGGATTATAAGCCAATTTCCTAGTAAAGCCCATGTGAGTGAGGAAAAGAGTAAAAAAACCCTCCGTGAAGTTTTCTCCACTGAATTTTCTCCCTAATTATTCCCCTGGGTGGGCAGAATCCGCTTCTGTATGTAACAGGTTATTGGCGATATCGATGAATGTTGTTAGTCCTGGGGGACCAATTAATTTTAACAGAGGCTCCACTGAAAATCAAGGAACGAGGCCAAATATTATTCCAGTGGAAATCAGTGAGCGATTACATGTGGGAAAAAGAAAGGGGAAACATATAAATATATGAGGCAGAAAGGGAAATGTAAGCGTGGCCTGTAGGCAGGACAGGGTGGACGAGCCTGGCTGGGGGAAGCCCAATCTTTATTAGTCCCTCCACTCGTAAACCAACTAGTTTATTTTTCCGTATTTACTCTCAAAATTAGCTGCCCGGTGCCAAAAAGATGGTTTTTTGAAACCCAAGGGTAAGATGTGGGCAGTTATTGCCAGTCGCCACAGGATGCGGTTGGTGATCCAACCCGGGGAGCTGTGGAGAGTAGAAGCTTACAGGAGAGGTTTTCTGATCAACGCTCCGCTCTCTTTTTTAGCAAGTTACGAAACCCTTGAAGAATGGTAAATTACAATAATTGGTACCCCCTGGAATATTTCTAGCCCGCTTTTGTGGAGGTATAGAAGAAACACAACTCAAATAATTTGCATCTGGCACAACAGTCATTCCATAAAGAAGTGAGATTTGAAAGGAATGAGTTGCATTTCGTTTGTGAAATCACTTTCCAAAGAAGTTGCCACCTCAAATGTTATATAAACGCATGCACGCATACGTAAACATGTATTATCTGTTGATACCAGAGTTGGTTAAAATGTTTTGCTTTTCTGAAAGCCTAAGTGAGATTTCCCACAGACGTGTTACATTTTTAATTAAATAGTTAATTCCCTCCTCTTTTTTTTTTTCTTTGCTCGTTTCTTTTTCAAATATTTTTGGTGACAGAATAGAAAAAAAAAAGGCCACAGGAACGCTGAAAAAAGAAAGATCTAGTCAAGGGAAAGTAAAAAAATCCTACTGCCAATCACAATAAATATATCTTTCATGGAAAAAGGGAATATTTTCATAGAAAAAATATTAAAGGCTGAGAACTTTGTAAAAAATAGTTCAGATTCAGATAATTCAAAGTGGAGGTATTTAGAAACATCGTACAGACCAGTGAATACATGCCGTCTTTACACAAGGCTAGATTTGCATAGTGATTTATGGCTTCTGGTCAAGGGATCCCAAAGCACCTTCTTAACCTGTGCAGTTATGAGACCATTTTCTCCACCTGAAATCCATCTAGGTTTGGGCTGAAATGAATTCTGCAAATCTAACCTCCCACAGCACTGCTATACCATGTCTAAGCGTAGAAAGTTGAGGGTAGTTATAAAGGTAGGAGAAATTTTTCTAAGATCAATTCATTTTCTGAGGTCAGAATGAGACTATGACATTGGAACTGGAACCTGTCTTCTATAAGAAATACTGAAGGATATTTATAGGCCTTGCTAACAGGTAAAAATAAATACTGGGCAGGAAAGGGAGTTGTGAGATCTTCTAAGCAGTTTTTCAGAACTGTTTAGAACACGCCCTTGTGTCAGCAAATTGACCTCAGTTTCCTCTTGGTGTTCTGGCACGATGGAGGATAACACAATGATACCAAGAGGAAACTCCATCCCTTGCACTCTATGGAAATGCCGGTTTTACTGGCAGTACCATCTCTGGGTTTGACCTGTGGGATGCACACGCTAGCTCAGATTTTCTCTCCTGCACTCTGGTGGTGCCAGTTTCATTTGTGTAACTAAAGGCAGGATTTGGTCTTGTGTAACTAAAGGCAGGATTTGGTCTTGGAGTTTTTTAATCTAACCTCTATGATTTCCCCCTGCAAGCAAGCAGAGACCAAGGTGAGGAGAAAAGCCCATGCTCTGAAGACAGACTTCAGCCCTGCCTTATACCCTTCGGCGTGGGATTTGGTGTGCTCAGCTGGGGAGCCTGGGGGCACTGAGAGACCGGTAGATGACATTACTGCTAGTGAGACTTTTTGCCTTACAGACATGGCTACCCGTTTCACACCTATCACAAATGTGACCCGAGGAGAAAACCCCCCATCCCATTACATCACTGTCAAAATCCAGTTTAAATATACTACTGTCTTTAAAACACACCGTGATTTTTTTTTTTTTTTAATCTGATCTGCAGTTTTAGTGCTTGTGGACTCAGCCTACGAATATAGCTCCCAGGAGGTCAGAAAGGGACAAAAAGATGGGGACATCCTAGGAAACCCTGCGGAATTTTCCTGTCCACTGTTCTGCCAGAGCAGATGATGTCTGGGCGGGCAATCTAGTTTCTGGACCAAGGAATCTGAGAACTTTGTAAATGCTTTGTGCATCGCTTAATGGTTACACCACCTTCATTGAAATAACTAAAATGATTTCTACCTTCTGCCTGTCACATCATGACTATAACTGTGGTGTTGGCCCACGCAAGTATCTCTCCATCGGCCGGACCCTGCAGCGGGCTGAGCAGGGAAAGCTCATCACGTTGTTTCTCAAGGAACTGTGGATGATGTTAACTCCCAACGTGCTGTGGAGCTGCTGCAGGTTTTTGGGGACCAGCCGCGGAACAGGGCTGGCCTTACTGATGTGGGGGGCTTTTTTCCAAAAAATGTAATTCTGCAGTGCATGGAAAAGCTAATCTATAGTGGTGGGAAGGGCATCACCTACCGATGGAGTGGTGGTGGGCAGTAAGTATTTTTTAAAGATGTTTCAGTCTAAATAATTTGACCTTCTCACCACGAAAGCCTAACAAGCTTGAGGCAAAAAGCCAGATGTTTCACTTGTTGCAGAACTTGTTTTTTAGCAGGTTTTACATGGAATAGAAGTATTTTTTTTTTCTTCTTCTTTTTCACAGGCTTGCTCTATAGCCGTCCGGCAAAGCTGTGTAAGCAGCAGCTATCAATGAAGTACTGATTCATGTCAGTTTGCAAAGAACAAAATGGAGATTTTCAACCCTACTGCAAGAAAGAGGTCACGGAAAGAGGAAAAGACCACAGCAGAACCAAGCTGTGCTCCAGAGACTTCCCCTCCTGTTGAACTCCGGCTCCTGTCCCACTCGTGTTGGTAATGAATGGAGTTGTGATGAGTCAACGCTGCCTCATCGCCTGTGAAATTATTTATACACGGGAGCATCACCGACAACGCTGCGCTGTCTCAGCTGGTGATCTCTGTTCAGCTCCTCGTGGGCAGGTGTCCCACTCACATAAACCACCACGACAAATGACGTTAATTGGCACCCTTGTTGCAGTCTCAAAGGGGAGGCTAAAGATTTAATGGGCATTGAGAGCGAATTATTCCCATATGCCTTAAGGTGGTCCCTCCAGAGCTGTGCCGAGACACACGGGCAGGCCAGTGCTAGACGCCCGAATTGCCACCATTTGTGATGGATTTGCTTTACTGATAGTTTTAAAGAGGACAAGGACAAAAGGGAGCGATGAGAAACCTAGGACAACAGGGGAAATAAAAGAACAGCATGCTGTTTCTCAAGATGCCTTGGAATTGAAGCAAATATTTTTTTTCCTGGATGAATGTGAGGCAAAATGGGTGAATTCTTCACATACGTAAATTGGTGAATGTCTTGACTTCATGGAAGTAACCGGCTGACATAAATGTACAGCTTAACACTAAATACTGACATTTTTTGAGAGCTGAATGATTTTACCAGCTACTTATCGAAGTAATACAGATTTTATTGCCACCTTAAATGAGCAAGTGTTAAATATCGATATTATTTTTAGATGGAACCTGTTTAAAATCAAAGTAACAAAACATTCCATGGAGGAACAGTTTAGTTCTGAAACTCCCTGGCTCCTTTTTCTTTGCATCTATTATGATTTATCCGAAGTGTGAATAACATGCATTTTTTTGTGGGCTGCATGATTTTAGAAATAATGAAAGAATGCTTTGGAAATGTGTCATCTCCTCACAGTTATAACTCAGCAGCGCAGGAGGCAAGATTTCCCAGCGCTAACTACTCTCTCGTTAGCTATCTATCTTTGTGTCCAAAACAATTTATTTTCAGATTGACTATAAAAGCAAGGCATCACATAATTGTCTGTCTATAAAATATGTAAAGTATTGCACTACTGGGGCTCATTAGCAAAAGCATAGATGCTTTTTAGTAATCCATAAGGTGATAGTTGTTAATGAATGCTGCAAATTATTCTACTAACTACCTAAAGATTAATAATAGATATGTCTGCTGCAACAAACAAGCCTAAAATCTCTGGAGAAAACTGGAGAAAGTGGATAATAATTAGAATTAGAGCACAACAGATACTCTTATATGCAGTTTTGCTCCTGTCAACTGAATGGTGGTTATGGTTTGTGTTATGTCTGCTGTAAACACTTCTTGGAGCAAACTTCTAGGTTAAGAATAAGACGCACAGCCTGGGTTATGGATAAGAAGAGAAGCTGATTTTTAGCTTTGACTCGTGGGTTTAATGCTGCCTAATTTCAGTAGAGTTAAGCAACTTTACAAGACTTGAAACCTTACAGAAGTTCAGGCATCCCTGTGGATCCATCCATCCGTTTCAAAGGAACCTGAAAACAGGCACTGTATTTAGGTGCCTATATTCTGGATAATTGACAAGGATTCTCATAGTTTTAGTTTTAGTTAAGCCTCTAGCTTATCGCAGTATGTCCAGCTCAGCAAAGGAAGTACAGAGGATGAGCAGTGTTTTGAGCTGTAATACGTTAACTGCTCTAGTCAGGAGAATAATTAAAAATTGAACAAATATGTCAGTGGTAAATAGAACTGGACATCTCCCAAACCCTTAAATCACACCTCTAGAAGTTTGTTTCTCTGAGACACACGTCATACTGTTGGTTAGCCTTTGCTGTTGGCCAGGCTTTGGAGGATGGTGTGCAGTGCATCATTCCCACTCACATGGGCAACAGGTTTCACAAGGGCAGAGATACCCCAGTGTCCATTTTGATTGGATCTGTGTGTCAGTAGAAGAACAAATGGATGTAGAAGTTCTCACATGAATCACTGAGACCAGGGCTGGCTGTTGTGGACAACCATGCAATACACGGTCATAGAATCACAGAATCATAGAATGTCTTGGGTTGGAAGGGACCTTCAAAGGTCATCTAGTCCAAGCCCCCTGCAGTAAGCAGGGACATCTTCAGCTGGATCAGATTGCTCAATATCAATATGTGCCCAATCCAGACAGATCCACAGAGCACCCGCTGGATGAATCCCAGCGGGACGCAGCCTGGTTCCCAGCATTCTTCAAAGGACCCCAGCAGCTGTAGCTTCAGCCTTTTACCATTCTGGGTCCCCGAAAGACAGCAGGGGAAATCAAGGGCTGCACAAACATCTGAGGTCCCTACAACTGCACTCAGTCGTAAGTGGGTTCCTGTTCCCATGTCAGGGGAAATGCTCAGATGATCCTAAAAATCAAAACACCCCAGAGAGAGAAAGGCCAAGACACCTCAGTGGTCCCTGACAGTCTCTTGAATCTAATCAAATGTAACCAAACTGGCTTCTGTGGGGTGTAGCGGGTATGAAGTCGTGCTTGCTGCTTAGAAATGCTTTGTAAAGGTGCACCGTCGCTGATCTAGGCTTGCTCTAAACCTCATCGAATCCATGGGAACACCCTCAATTGACTCCTTTAAGCTTTGGATCAGTTTTCTGCCCTGGCAAATGAAGGCCTGGCAATTCTCGAGCCCCTCACAAAGCCTGCCAAATGGTATGTAATTCTGCCAAAATTTATGGTGATTTCTGGAGAGGAGGAGGTTCTCTAGAAAGAGGAACCTCACAGTTTTGTTTTTTTTCCTTCAGATACAAGAAGGTAAATGTTAAAAGACTCCTGAGGTGCTTTCTGCTGCTCCACCTGCACTTCAGCAATGATTAAAAATACTTTGTCAATGGCAATCCGGCACAGCACAGTGATCTCAAATTGTAGATAAAATTATTCAAAGACAATGATTCATAACTTGCCTAGTATGCAGAACAAGCAAAAAAGGCAATTTAATTTGAACATGCAAGCACACACCAGTCCCTGCACAGTATCCCTCCAAATGGGTAAGTTCTCTATTAGTTTCTGCTTATATTAAAAAGAATTCCCAGATGGTCCTGTTTAAACAATGTCTAAATAAATACTTTCCCGATCGTTTCATAAGTTGCTATAGTGCCTCAAGAAACTCAGTGAGCACGCTCACGGCTGTAAGTTTGGAAATGAATGGTGTAATTGTTATAACACAACGTTGTGCTGGTCTTTCTGCATTTGGAGCTCCCGCTGGTCCGAAAGATGTGTTGATTCAAAATATGTGTCTTCCACATTCACGATTGATTTTTCAGTGTTTTGTCTGCTTCCTGACAGGGGGCTGTGGAGTCTGAGGCCCTGATAATTTGTTTTTCAGGCAGCCTGACCTCCTGCATGTAGCACTAGGTGCTTCGCAGGGACCTGCCGCTGGCCTGCAGGATCATCTGAGACGCTTCTTACCCCACGCTCCTTACCTTGCTGGCTCCTTCTGTCAAATTAGAGCATGAGATGTAGTTTTCCTTTGTAAAACCCTGAAGCCCGTAGAGGAGAGGATCTCCACAATGCTAGAAAGCTGCTGTTACACAGACTCCAAATCATCGTTACACATCACTTAACTCATCATTTGCCTTGTATGGCCAGGTAGAAAAGCAGTGTCAAACCCTTTGGATTTGACCCTGAACTGCTGACGTGACTCAACATATTAGATATGTCTCAGCACTAGTTGAAAAAAAACCAAAACCAACAAAAAACCCCAGCCAACTTTCTTTAATTAATCCTCATGAAAACTTGATTTCTAAAGGAAACTTCCCTATCCTGACAAGGCTCTAGGGAACTTCACAGTATAAAATGACATAATAAAATTCAAAGTCAAAAACAAATACGAACATTTACCAGAAGTTCAAAAACATTTAAATTATAAGAATACAGTGGTTAAAACCATAGGGAGCTTACTGTTCACACACTATTGAAAGTAAAATAAAAAGGGCACTTCTTTATTTAAAAGTGTGAGTACTTGTTATTTTTAAGTAGGATTAAGTATCCGGACTTCCAATTACACAATGGAAAATCCCTTTTTTATTGGTAAGATTTTAATTAAGTACCTTGATTTGTATAAATGGGAGCTTCATTTGACACTTGTGGCCAACTTTGAATAAGTGCTAATAGAAACTGAGTAAATTCTGCTGAACTGCATAATGCTGAGCGCTGCTCAAAGAGCAGTCTGCCTCCAATTTCAGTTCCTTCAGTGAAAATCTGAAATAAGCACATTGAAGTCCATGTTGCACTGGTAGAAATCAGAGCAAGAACTGAGCCATGCTTAGGCATACGTTGGTTTGTGCACAGTATTGAGATATTGTATTGGCGGACACTATGGAAATGTACGTAAAAATGAAAATATTTTTAAAGCCCTGTTACATACAGATGGCTTGTAAAGGAGTAAAGGGGCGAAAGCCTTTCCTCCTGTGCAGTTTTTTAGCCATGTATCTTGCCTTCTGGCAAGAAAGCCTATTGGGGAAAATAAATACATTGCCACTTGCACAGGAACCAGTGGGAAAGAAGAGATCGTCTCGCATATCTACCTTCAGAGATGGTTTATTGCCTTAGATTCGCAGGCTCCAATGCTCCTTTTCTTAGCTCTGTGTTTTAAATATAAGGTCTCCGAAGTAAAAGTAATAAGCATCGGCACATATGTTGATACATTTATTTTGTTAAGCTATCCTGACGATGTAACTTGGATACGTTGAGACATTAACCTAGCGAGAGATTCTCACTGTGTCTTCATTAGGCAAAAATGTGTAAAGTAGATATTTACAGAACACCGACTCCTATGCATCTAGTAAAGGATGATGTATACCTCTGGGATAGATGGCTTTTCATATTTTTATATTATATATTATAACAGAAAGACATAACTAAATAATCATTTAATAAATCCTGAAGCTTTGTTTACACTTATAGTTTTTTAATTACATTAAAGGATACTTCACTGTATGAAGAGTTTTCACTTTTCAGCCAGCTACTGAGCAGCTTAACTATTATATCACAACACCGGAAACTACAGGGAGTTATATGAGGAAGTGTCTTTTATTAATACAAAATTTTGTTTCTTTGTTGCATATTTCTCCTCTGAGTTTGATGGAACATGCACATACGTGAGGTAAAGTTCCTCTCACCTAGTTTTAGCTACTTGAAATACGGAAATCTTCATCTGGGGTATTTGTCTGGATGGAGCCTGGACTCCTACGTGACTGTTGCAGTCAACAGTGAAGAATAAGGTACAATTCCTCTGAGTGTTTTAGATTTCTTTGATAGGATGAATTGATCTTGCAGTGCCCATTCCCCCCACCCCCAGTTATAAAGAAAAGTTAGACAATTCTCTTGAATCTAGATGTCTACTTTTAACTCGCTACTTTATATGATTTCTTGGCTTATTTGCAACTATGTAGTCTAGTTCATATTCATTACTACTTTACTTTCAAGAAGTCCCATGGACTTTAATGGGAGGAATTGTTCAACTTAATTTAAAGCCTAATGTATGCCTTTGTAATAATTTATATTTTCCCAGTACTTAGATTGCATTCCCATATGCCACTTTCATCCTTTTTCATCCCTCCCCCACCATACACATCCTGTGGATTCTGCATCCATCCTCCTACTATGTTTTGTAGCAGCATCCCTTGCCTCCCAGGTGGCTCTTCATCATGTACACAGCTTTAATGAACTATATCCTAAGGTGGCTTGGAGGAAGATTTCCCATGAGGCTGTGAAAAAAAAAAAAAAAAAAAAAGAGATAAGAAATGTTCTTTTAGAAACTGGCAGCTCACAAATTTCACTGGGCACGAGTACTGTTTTATTGCAACTAAAATTGCAAGGGGGATCCTTAGAAATAAGTTATTTACTGTTGCAGCAACTCTAAAGTGTTGTTGACAGTCCCAAGTAATACACCGAGGGAAAAGTGCAAATGATAATAAAAGCAGGTTGCTCACGTAATAAGGGTACTGTTTGAGCAATATATGTTTGACAAAGAAAGCAAGTGACATCATGTTATTTACAATAAATAACTTATTCAGTGAAATTTGCCTGTTTCCTGCCTTCTGACTGTCTCTTGGCAGGCTTAAAACCCCCCACATTTCCTTCATAAGAGCTTTTGTGCTGCTTTCCTGGTGAAAAGATGTCGCTGAAATGATTTGATAATCAATGTCTGAGGTACGTGACTGGTTGTGATTAGTTACCTGTATCATACATACAGCATGGTTTTTAATCCCCGAGTGAATAAAATTTTGCTCTTGGGATCAAGAGGAGAAACTCTCTGGGGACCAAGATCTCGTTGCTTAAACGGGAAACAAAAGGGAAGGAACAGGAATGTTTTAGGAAACTGTGTGTCAACCAATCCTTTATCTAATGAGTATTTCTAGTGATACTTAGTTGCACAGATTAATTTCATTTTTTCCTGTGACCTTTACACAAAATAACCGGGTGTATGCGATTCCCAGACAGGGAAAGATGGAAAACATTCTCCCTAGTGTTCAGTGAGAAGGTGTTTTCTCAAGTCCTGGTGCACTGGAGGTAGAGAGGGAGTGAGGAAAGCATGGTACGGAGAGGCATGGGATTCCCTGCTTGGGATTTATACATAATGAAGTTGACTAATCAGCGCGAATCGAACTGAAAATCCACAGACCGTGAGATGCTAGTGATGCCTGCAGCACTCCTGAACCTGTCCTAATCAAAAGCCAGACTGAGGGAAGGTGAAACAGATTTGCACTAAAATGAAAGACAAAAGCCCACTCTTTCTAAGCAATAGTCCATCTCGATGAAACCAGAGTGATCACACGAACGGAGCACGTGCACCAGGGTGAGCTCACTACAGCGAACTAAATAGGGCGTGGGTGTCTCCAATGGTCATTATAGCTTTTCTTTGCATATTAGCCTTCATTTCTATCACACATGTATTTAGAGCTTTGGGCAGGTATTGACAAAAACCTGAATATATTGCGCCTCTGCTGCCTAATTACAGTGGTGACAGCGGAAGACAAAGGATGTACATGAGATCCGAGCAAGGTGTTAAATCATAATAGCATGCGTTCACACCGTGCCCCATTCCTATATACGGAATGAAAAAATCCCACTAATTAAGGTTACTTTGTTAGACTGATAGGTAATTACTAGAGCAAAACTTGTAACCTCCTGGCCCTTAGCAGTAAAAGGTCAAAAATAATGGTGTAGTCCTTTATAAATCTATGAGGAACGGCCAAGGAATACCAAGTAACTTAACACAGAGGAATTTTAAGTTTCTATACACACTCTTTAATGCTTCTTAAAGAGCGCTGCTTAGATTCATATTTCTTTCAGCTTACAGGACATTCTGAATTTAATCTCCCTCTAGCCACTAGTCTACAATGATTTCAGCTGTGGGTCACACAAGTTAAACCTGATAACCGCTCCATTGCAGCCTTTCTGCTTTAGAGGTCAATGAAAAGTTTCTCAGGAGGCATCATTCAAAAATAATATCTACTTTTACATGAGAGATTTAAGTTAGAGTTTGATTTCCTCCGTCCTTTGACTTCGAGACTTTTCTTTGATTAAAATGTAGAGGAGTACTAAATGCTGAGAGCCCGCTGGAGAGCACATCTCTCTTAAAGAGCCACCATCACCGCAGAGCTCGTGTCTATAACATGAACCAGGATTTTGTTGGTCCAACAAGAAATAAACATTGCAGACAACTGCTAGGAAAAACTGGCGACATTAGGGGGCCTATTAACACTCCGTCAAATTAACAATATATTTCTAATTCCCTTGAGTGTCATATGTGTTTTTCTTATAATATTGGCTGATTCTCTCCTGCATTAATGAGGTGGACTGCTGCCAAAAATATGCAAATGGAAATCCAGTGGACCTGCTTTTGTAAATTCAGATATCTAGGAATTCGCACTTAAATGAGAGTTGAAAACCCCCCAACCCAAACCAAACAGTCATTTGGTAGCGAATTCTGTGCTGTTAGATTGCTTGCACCACTGCTGGAAAACATCAATATGTAAATAACCTTGAACTCTAAACTCCTGAAGTCTGTATTATCTGAGTTTTTACAGTGGAGGTGTCAGGTCCCCTTTAGACTCTCTCCCACATTTAAATATAGATCTGCAATCAAATTATAGAGCTTTCCCTAGGAAACAGCAAGTCATGTAGTTCCCAGATAATGTAGACAAACAATTCACGTTTCCTTGGCTCTTCCACCCTTTCTGAATCTGAAAATTATTTCTGAAGCTGAAAACCATGCTTTAAAGCAGAAGAGAAACACACGCATCTCTACACACGTACGAAAATTGTATTTAATATAGTAACAGATTGTAATTCTCCCTAGAAACAAAACAAAGCAACAGTAATGCTACACAAAGCACTGGCAAACACCACACAAACCTGCGCAGTGGCCCCTACTAAATCTGGGGTTAGGCATTATGACACAGGGTATTGGAAACAACCCCATCCCCGCCTCTCCACAGCCCCTTTTCCATATGTTCCTTATTTCTGGTTACCTTCCAGCCGCCAGATGTTCTTTCCCACTACCACCATCCTGGACCTGCAGACCCTTTTTCTGGGCAGAAATAATAGCATGCAGATTTCAGGAATATTTGCCTTTATTTGATGCTATTCTTGTCCCACCCTTGCCATGGCTCCAATCTCTCTGAAAATTGCATGGTAGATGATCTTCATTTGGAAGTGGCTATACTGGACATATATTCATAGATTTTAAGGCCAGCAGGGACCAATATCCCGTATTTACTCTGGATTTCTGCGTGAGAATATTGTAGATTTTAGCCAGTGATGCTGGTGTTGAGTCCAACAGGCAAGAACGTATCTTCTAGCTCCGTACTCCTGATTGTCCGCAGGCCGATGGGCAAACTGGTTCAAATGGATCAGGTCTAAAACTTAACCCTTCTTCCCCTAGCATCTTGGATGTTTTATTAGATGTGAGCAGCGAGGGCCCCTGCCCAGCTCACTCCCTATGACTCCAAGCAGATACAGATCCCCAGCTTTTTTCTGTTACTCCCAACAGCTACCTTAGTATTCTTAACATATGAAAAGAAAGGAGAAATTTTCAAATAACAAAGCAATTCTCAGTCTCTCCATTTAGATAAAAAAAAGGTTCCAGTTTCTGGAGACTATCATTTGCCTTCCGCTGCTCTTATGCAGTAGGATCCAAATCATGCTCATTTTTAATGAAAGGTTAATGCAAATCATATGAAAAGTCATGCAGTGTTTCCCTGAAGTGTACATGCTAAATT